>NW_028187088.1:5978019-6412542 GCF_003343005.1 Rhea americana
AGAGAGAAAGAAAAGAAGGAAAGAATAAGGAGGGCTGGACTTGACTAGAAAGTGGAACTAATGAAGGTCTTAGTGTCCTAGAAGTCTGAGGTTCCCATATGTCACATTAGCTGGTTGCAGAGCTAACACGAACACTCACTCAAAGCGAGATCTGGAGTAACTCAATGAAACACATATCAAGAATGAATGAAGCCCAGACAAAGAAAAAGTCTCTGACCATTTCATCCTTTTCTTTTAATATACTACCAAGGAAARAAAAGTTAGAGTAAATCTCATAGCACTGCTTGACAAAATCAGAGATTTTGGACCAGTCAACACAATATGGGAAGTACAAGAGAAAGAATCGCTGCTTCCTCAGACTGCTAGAGAACTGAATGCACTTCTTGACATTGCCCACCTGAGGAACTCAGGCCCTTGAAGAGGCTAATGAGTAAGTCACTGCAAACCCCTAATGAATAGGACTAGATCATGATCTTTGTTTCGAAAGAGAGGAAYAAGATGCAGAGAAGTTACATGGTTTGTTCAACATCTCGCACAAACTTAATTGCAGAACTGGAATCAAATATTTCTTTTATTCTCTTCCCTCTCCTCTTTATTGCCTTTCACTATGTTTTTACGATACTGGCAATCACAGATGCAGAGCTTAAAACAATAGCAATAGCTGGCAGGCTCCTTGTAGTAAAGCTTCCCACACTGCTTCTCCAATATAACACCACTCTGAACTTAAGTAGAGGAAAGGGGGCCCTGTTTCTCTTCACAAAAGTTAACAGAGAGGTATCCACACTTAGTGATGGGATTTCAGTTTACTCGTGAAAATAAATTGACTTATCTTCAGTGTATAATGGAATAAATACAGGGATTTATAAAGCAGCAAGGGACTGCGTGTAAAGAGACAATCATTTGTTTTATCTTAGTAAAGGAAGATTTTCTGGGCAGCACTGTAAAAATTAGGGATAATAAAATAAATAGATTATTTTGACTGCTTGCCCTAATGCAAAAGATGAAATAATTCTGAACAGGACTTACATTCTTGAAAGAAATGTTTGCTCTTGAAATTCTGACTGTGGTTTCTAAAATGATATGTTGTTCTTCTGATGGCATCTTTATTTGTTTCTATTATATTATGGATCTGTACTCATGCTTTTCCTAGAAGATTTTTTTATGCACTTGAAATTTGTTTGTGCTTAATGCTTAGCATGGAAAATCCACACAATCATATAAACACTAGGCTACCTACTGACATACGCTTGCTAGAATAATTTCCCTGCTTTGTGCTTTTTTAAATCCCCTTGATTATCACTATTTCCACCTCCACTGTATGTCCACATGTCACTGCTTGTGAATACATATTTGACACAAAACATTACATTATCATCCCTCCTATCCTTCTCACCTTTTCAGGATTGTATCTTTCCATATTATCATTGCACTCAGCTGACATATTCTACCAGTACTGATAATGTCAGCGTCACTAAATCATTACTGTATTTAGAGCTGAGTGAATAATGAAAAATACTGTATTTTACCAGAGAATATCAGAAGTAAAAGTTAAGTATTAATGCTAGAACATTCTCCCCTGCAGTCAGACATGAGTGGGCCTAAAGCACTGCTTGGAGGCTTGTGCTAGGGCCTTCCTCATGAGGGTGAACTTCACCCACGGAAGGGAAAACACAGATAAATCTGAGATTACTGCAACCTACTTGCCAATATTTTAGGAACAGAAAAGGAGGCAAAATCTGATTAATACATTATTCATTGTTTCTTAGCTCTTACTGTGCTTTACACACAGATCTCTGTACAAATTACAGGACACACACTTCAGGTAATTATTTACTGCCATGCATAACTACATTTTAGTTCTGCTGTAGGTTGAAGATAAATGCAACTAGTCCTATGTCTGGTTGATTTCTAAATTAAATCACTGTCAGAAGCTTTTGGAATATTTGAATATTCCAGTATCTCAACCTTCCTAAAGTATTAGTGACATTCTCTTAGTATTTGCCTTTTTATTAGAGAATTCTCCTAACTAGATTACATACTTTGTGTAGAAGTGGAGAAAAGTCCTGAAAAAACAATGACCTCTTCAGGATGCTGTGCTAAATTTTATGCTTTTATACCTGTTGGTATGTTGCCCTGGTGTATCTGATTACTGAATGCCTGAAACAGCTACCAGTTTCCCCAGAAACCAAGCCTGGAACTCAGTGATGATGATAGCTTTCAGACTCAAAGATTCAGAAAATGCAGTCACCAGACCAGAGCTCCTCACTATTTCTAAAAGAGCAAAGATGCCTTTCTTGCTGGGAACCGTTGTTAGCTGGAACATTCTTCCCTCTCCTACGATCACTCCTCTACATAGACCATTTTTTTTTCCTTTTGACAGTTGTAGTCTTGCTTGTCCACTTTGTCTTAGATTGCAAACTGATTTTCTGTCTGCCATCTGATCCTGAAAACCATCACCTTGCCAGAGAGATGAGGTTCAGAAGCTTTAAGGGTAAATCTTACCCTTAAAGGTAAGGGTACTAGAATCTAAGTCAAGTTTTTTTTGCTGCCTCAAAACTCTGCCATCTTGACTGTCTTCCTGTTCTGGTCTTGTTTTTCTCATGCTCTGTGTTTTTTAACCCAAGTTTGTCAAAAATTTCCTTTTGGGGAGTTTAAAGTGATTCTAGGGACACTTGTATAGCTGAGTCTGCACAAAACTCACTCTTTCACCACCTCAATCAAGCCTTTTATAGAATGGCAGGCCCTCTGCTGCACTGGGGACCACCTCAGCAGGTTTGTTCCAAGAGCTTCTATTTGGGTAACTCAAAAACTGACCTGTCTCACGACCTCCCCTCAAGCTCAAAAACTCCAGCTAAATCCAGCTGGTGTTTCGGAGATGCTTGATTGCAGGAAGTAGCTCTTACTTAACAGGCACCCCTGTGACTTTATGTAAAGGAAATACACACAAGAAAAAGGAAAAAGAGGGGAGATTGGACTCTGGAAATGTCGTCTTCTTCACAGAACTTCTGCTGTCATGCTAGCTCTTCTGAAGGAGAAGAAGGGCTGGCAAAATCTTTTGCCTATAGCTGCTAGTGTTGACACCTTCTCCCTCTCAGGACACTGTTGAGTCCACTGGAACTGGCAGAGGCTCCTCAGTCAAATATTTATGCTCAAAGCAGTCTTTCAGGCTTCTCTCTACCACCACAAGGCAACAGAAAAGGTTACAAAGCTATCTGCTGTTTTATTTTCACTTCTTATTTTTCAGGCAACCCTTAAAGCCTAAGTTCAGCTCTTATTATTATCCTCGTAGATTTCAGTTAATCAATTTGCTTGGTATAAGATGTCCCCAGTCCTCTTTGCCAGACTCTGCACCATTCCTTACCACTTACATCAGAGACATCCAGCCCTCCCCATCCTGCACCAATCTTCAAAAGATGAAGACCATGAATCTAGTACTCTCACTATCCAACTGATGGTAGAAAAAGTGAAAAGATAGGCATGTGAGTGTCTTATACCCATATGTGTTGTGTATTGAGAAGTAGCCCTCYTTCATTTCCAGAGATGACCTCCAAAAAGCACAAAAGTACCTTGTGATTTTAAATATTCTTAGGAGTCGAACACATCTCAACACCGAAATGCCCAGCGGTGACATGATCTTTGTCTCAACCAGAATTGTTTCCAGGATTCCTCCGCACACAATGAAACAGTCAAACCGGTTGAAGAGGGACACAAAATAGGCCTGGAGACCAAGGCTATACATCTTCAGCAGCATCTCTGCCGTGAAAAGAGCTAGCAGCACCTTATTGGCAGTGTCTCATGAAAAGTAAACAGAAACATATTAATGAAACTTAGTCAAAAGACCATCACAGCCAACCATCAATGTTTGCCTATGACAAACCCATTCTGGGAATAATCTGATAGAGCAACATCATCTAAGCTTGGGTCAAAGAATGATCTTCAAAGTGTGGCCATCTCCTTCACAGAAATGTTTTACAAAGATGCTTACAGTGCTTCTTATAAATTGTGTATATAGCTATGAGGTATTGCGCAACCACATAACCTCCATGGCAGAAATAAGCCTTCCCGTGCACAACCTCCCATCTCACTTGTCATCTGCAGATGAGAGTGGGAACAGAAAAGCTGCTATGATAGCTGCTGTTGCTTTAGTAAACCTTTCAGCTGGTCTTACCTCCAGTGAGGCTTCAGCAGTTCTGCAAACAGAGGAGAACTTTACAAATCTTTCTTTCTTTCTCACCTCCCTGGTAACTAGAATTTATCATAAATGCCATTTCAGGGAAAACCTTGGAGCATCTGTGGCTCCCAGTAGTCATCTATAAATTGGAATTCCAACTGCTGCAGATATATATGTAGTATAAGCTTCTGCTTTTACCTACACCTATTGAACACTGCCTTGGTTGGCAAGCAGGAAGCTATGGATTCCCAGAAACCTCTCCTAATGTAGGCAGGTTTTTTGTTGTGTAATTTAGTTTCTCCACAGAGGACTATATTTGCAGCTCTGTGTACTACTTTTTCACTTTGTGGCTATCCTAATGCATCAGCTCATCCCTCAGTCCCCTTTCTAGACACTGAAGATAATAAGCAGAACCACTAGCCCTTCCTTACCTTGGACCTCAGTGAGCCAGTCTGGTTGATTGTAGTGTTCAGAGGCAATGGTAAGAGTGTTGAGAAACACGAGGAAGATCACCAACCAGTAGAAAACATTGGACTTGACAGCAGCTCGGCACTTTCTTCTGCAGAATCGATTCCATCGGCGCCAGTAGCGGCTTGAAAAATTAGAAAAAGAAGTTTTCTGATGGGACACCTTAGGCTACTGCAAAGCTCTCTGTCAACTATTCAGTATCTATAGGTGGTAGAAAGTAACTTGGAAATTCATCCTGAGAAAATGTTCTTTCGTTTTAATCTGAGTTGACAGTTTGGGCCATTCTTCTTTTAGCTAGAGGAATACAGTTAGCCCTAAGTCAATTTGAAATATTTAAGGATGAATGAACCTCTTCAAGCAATGTCTTAATCCGATTAAGACATCCATCACCACTACCCTGAGAGGTCTTTTAGCCCTGTTCTCACAGAAATCATTATTTTTCTTGTATTTAATGCTTGTGGCCTGAAATGGGACCTGTCCCAGTATCAGGATAGTCAATGAAAAAATGGACCTTTGGATAAAACTCTCGGAGAGATGAGGTCAAATAAAACCTTGAGAGGGTTTCCAATATTCAGCAATGGACCAGGACCAGGCCCAATTTGAGGGCTAGCTCCGAACAGAAAAACAAAATTCAGGGGACCTCAGCATTGCCCTTTCATGCCTGGAACTAAGGATACCGTTTGCTAATCAACAGACCTTTTAAAGTTTGCCTTCCGTGAATACATCCCCTGGTGTCACTGATTTCTGAGGGTAATTACTAACCACAGAAGATATTTAAAGCTAATTACACACCTCCTACTCTTCAGAATTTAACTTGCATAGCAACCAGTTTCCAGGCAACACTTGCCACTGTATAATAAATCTAATAGTTTTTTTATAGATACTATATATGTATGTGTATGCATGTGTATGTGTGTTTCTGTAGACACACATACATACAGAACATTACAAAACAAAGTGGCAAATTGAGGAGAGAACTTCTATAGATCAATCTTCTCTTTGATATTACTTCCAGTGATAAATTGTGACTATGCTTGATGTGAGGGCTCAGCATCTAGATAAACTAATGCCAAACACTATGAACTTCGCCCACTGTCCAAGAATTTTGCAGCAACATTTTAACATCTAAGATGTTTTTAGCTATGCAATTTGTAAAAGCATCCAGTCTAGGTAACACAAGTATTTAACCTGGGTTATGTGTTTTGCAGTGGATTGGGGCAAAGACATGGTCTTCTCAACATTCAAAAAATACTCATAATACTTAGGCATTCATGTTATCCTTAAATCATCACACATCCCGTTGCACATTTGTACATGTGCATGTATACGATCACATGATGATACAAATGTTTTCCTGTGCTTACACCTACACAGTAATGCATGAACTGCAGGAATGTGATAACTTACGCTACTCTGTACATGTATGCACACCTACAGCCTGTACCCATTATATAGATTCCTGAATTTATATTACTGTTTATTACCTAGGTAAGCCAAATGGCAGAGTTAACTCACTTGTCCCTGTTACTGTGAAAGCTAATTTACTTTTTTTACAAAAGTAATTTCAAATTCAGAGTTACAGAGGCAGCTGGGCTCCAACTGAAGAGATAGAAATGGACTGGGACCACAACAAAGTATCATGAAATTAATCTTTCCAATAGAAACACATAGATGATTAGCCTGAGACTGCTTCACATTTTTAAGAGCTCTAAGTCAACAGAGAATCAAACATCACCAGAAAAACTCCAGGTTTCCCATGGTGAAATGAAGCATTCTACAAATAACCTGATGATGCAAATCTCATCAGTTGAGAGATTTATAACTAAGTAGAACAGACTACTGGAACAGAGTGTAGAAAATAGAACCTTGAGCTGACAGGGTTGTTGCTGATGGACATAGTTATGATTATGTAGTTGAACTTTTTTTCTTCTACTTTTATATATTTTATGGCTCAAGATGTGTAGGTAGCAATCAGATAGGTACTTCTGAGTGAAATGCTCTCAAGAGTCTCTCTGCCTTACTTTAGTGTGAAACAGAGATAAGGGATGTTGATTTTAGGTAGATGAATAATTCCTGCCCCACAGATGCAGGAACAAATCACTTTACAAGGCAAGGAACAAAACAAGTAGAAATGAAGAAAAACATAAAAATCTGCTTTACTTACCTAAACTTAGATTTGGAGATCCGATGCCTGAAAGATAAGAATTGCCATTAAAGTCTCTAAACCTATGCCATCTCTCCCAAGCTTTTATGAGAACAGCAATAGAAAGAAATAAAATTAAGTACATTAAATTTTTAAGGATACTGTTTTCTTCTTAAATTCCCTGTAAGTTAATGTAGGCACTGGGAAGGGCTAGGATTCCCTGATATTCAAATCTTGTTGTTTCCTTAGTCAGAAGCAGGTGTCATGCCATGATGGGATCCTACCACCTTTGGACATCAGTAAAATAGTCCTTCTCTTGGGGGAAAAGGCTGTCCTAATGGTAGGGGCACTCTTTACCTGCTATCAAAATCTGAGTCTTCTCTTTGGTCACTGGGTTTTGTACTTATATTAAAATATGTATGACTTGATATACACAAACTTGTTGCTGTCACACATCACTTCTCTCTTCAGGATAGATAAACACATTATGATACTATGGGGAAAATAACATTGTGTTTTTTTTCCCAGCAATTCAGGCAAAAAGAGTATATTGTGGATATTTTCAAACTTAGATTCCAACACTCATATTTATTGTTATCTATGTAAAATGCTTTGGATTTAAGTGGGGCTGAACAATTGCAGATTCTGAGGCTACCAATGGAATTTGGGGTGTCAAGCCTTCCTTAATACTGGGCCATACTCCCACTGTGTATTTTTAAATATCTAATTCAATGCAATCAAATTAATTCATCTAAATAACCTCATTTGCTTTATATATGAAGTCACAAGCAAAGCTAGAGTCAGACTCCATTTCTCTAATCATTATGTCACGCTGCTTGAAATACATACTACAGGACTTCTGTATCCTCTGGCTGTCTCTTAGTACATACACATTGGTTCATAGAGAGACATAGTTACATGGATGCAATGGCACGAGTCTGGGGTGATTTAAGAGGCTGCAAAATCTACCACCAATAACAAAAGAAATGAGAACCTGAGGAGTGACTATCAAAGAGATACTTTTGCTGTGCTGAAGTATTTTTTAAGGTTTCCTCTATGATAGGAAAGTGATCCACTGTTGACAACAGCCAGAAAAGGTCTTCCTTATCAGCTTAAAAATGGATTTCCTGTTAGCAGACATGGGAGAAAGTAATTCTCAAAACATCCAACACTACTTTCTGTGGCAATGTTAAAAATGGTCATGTTGCTGTTTGAGGACATCAGTTGCTGACAAGTAATCAGTGATGGGTCAGTTTCTTTATGTGGAAGAGATTTTAGTGATAGCAGCATTTCACCAGCAGATGGTCCAAGACAAAAAAAAAAGGCCTCTACACTGAATATATATTTCCTGCTGTGTCACTGGCAGCTTGTCTAGGCCACATGCTTGGCAGCAGTGTTGTTACAGACACATACAAGAACTCTTTCAATAAAGAAGAAATAATACAGTGGTCGAACAGAATGCTAAATTATGTTGCAGAGATAATGTAAGCTTTAATCAAGATGGCTAGTGAAGCACCTACAGAGCATATCCTTCAAGTTAAGACTATCCAAACAGTCTCACTGAAGATAAGTCTTGCTTGAAAAGCCCTATCTAATAACTGTAATAGATCAGATCTATAGGCAACAGGAATGAAGGATCAGACAAAGCCAGGAGAAAGAAGAGTTAAAAAACAGGATGAAAGAAGAAGGTGGGCACTGAAAAGAAGACAGTGAAGACATTCATAGGGAAAGTTTGGAAGAGAGAGAAAGTGAGAGAAAGATACGTCATGGAGGACTCCATTGGTGTAAAGGGAAGGACGGGGAGTGTGAAGTCCTCTGATGACCGCATGGGCTGAAGGTTTCCCAATAAGGGAGCTGTGTGGCATTTAAGGAAATCTTTTATTTATTTTAGCAAAAGAGATGTGGCAGGTGTAGTACTCATCATGCATGTGATAATTACATCTTTGGAGCATTATGAGCTGCAGCCAAGTGCCTTCACTGCTCCGACAGGTTGGCTAATAAGTCCTCCCTCCCCGCCCCGCTTCTCATGCCTTACTGCTAAGGCAGAAGGCTTTATCACATGTGGGTGTGCTATATATATAGAACAGGACAAGGAAGGAGGAAGAGATTTATATTTAGAGGCAGAATCCAAGAGTGAAAAGGAATTTTGGAAACATGAATTGTACAATAATTGTTTCTGCAAACATTATGTTCTAATCTGAAACACACTTTTCAAATGACCCTTATCATCAAGAATCTTTTGTCCTTCAGAACCCAGTTAACTATGCCATATATAAACATGCTCTTATGACATTGCTAGCGGCTGTCAAAAAGTCTGGATATGGGGCCTTGCTGTGGCCTCTTTGTGATGCTCCAAATTTGCACTTGCCAGGGATTCAAGGTGGACCAGCTTCTATGCTGATGAGTTTAAGTACTAGTCTTCTGCAACCCTTGTATCTTGGGAGCTTTATGTCACTGAGAGAAAGAGAGCTTCCCCAGTTGTTGTGTCCAGCTCTGGAATG
Source organism: Rhea americana (assembly GCF_003343005.1). Classification (NCBI taxonomy): domain Eukaryota; kingdom Metazoa; phylum Chordata; class Aves; order Rheiformes; family Rheidae; genus Rhea; species Rhea americana. The sequence continues at coordinate 5,987,303 of NW_028187088.1, forward strand.
TCTTGAGAAATTGTATTTTAAAATCATGGTATTGGAACCTATAAAAAATCCATTTCAGATCACTATTGAGAATTTTTATTATAGGAACTATGTAATTCAGATTATCTTYTAAAAAGACAAACAGAAAAAAGTCCTCTACTGTTCAACTACTTATCTTCTTAATTCTCTAGACTTCTTCTAATCTTACATAGCTATGCACCAAATACAGCTAAGATAGTGAAATTTAAAGATTTTATCAGCATAAACTCAGAATAATCTTTATAATTCAAATGCAGTGAGTCATCCTATATTCTTGTAGCTAATCTCTTCATTTCTCTGGTCCTGGTGTACACCACAGAAGAGAAATCAGACACTTGCAAAGGGTGTGCCAACCTTTGGTAACAGAGATGGAGGACTTTTTGTTGTAATTGTACACACAACGAACAAGAATTCTAGAAAAACATTGCAGGTCTCTAAACATGATACAAAAGTCACGCTACAGTTGTTTTTCAGATATTGATATTACTATATGGGACCAAACAATTATTTGGCAAGCTGGTCACAACTACTTTTACACTGTATGACTCCCCCTAGCAATTATCTTCATGAAAACTTACAAAATCCCTTGGATACTACTGAAAGCTCTCAGAAGAGCAGAGACACAGAAATTCACTTACTATGCCTCTTKGTTATAGCAGCTTTGGAGTTACAATGTCATATCCAAAGAGCTGCATTGTGCTTATCAGAGATTTTAGAACTGTGAGAACAGAGTCCTGTTGTGATACTGATTCTGTGCTGGTGCAATATGGTGCATTCCCACTGTTACTGGTCAAGATGCACAAGTCTTTGGAAAGCACTTTTTCTCTCTCTGTCTCCCTGCTGATGGAGGTACACTTCATTGCTTCTACTCAGGATGCTGGAATGCCTGAAAAGAAGATGGTCACCCAGGATCCTTTTCCACACATTCCTGGGAAAAGAACATATAGCAGCATGACATCTTTGGGAATGCATGCTGTATTCCTGGTAATCTCTCAGCTTAATAAAGTGTAAGGGCTAAATTCTCCCCTCAGGTATGTCTCTGAGAATCACAGTGAACCACCTGCTATCCTCTGTACAATGTAGGTAACACTGGGCAGTTGTATAGGGGTGTGCACAAACACTGAAGAGTACATTGACCTGAATGAGTGATGCAAGTTAAGAGCAATATGGTCACTGGCCAGCAGCAGTGAAAGTCTAAAGAACCTTCCTAAGAAAACTGGGTATGTCCCACTAAAAACTGAGGTGGCTTGCTATTCAATAGGCTTTCTTATGGGCTGGGAAAACAACACTCCAGAATCTAGTGGATAATCTTGCTCTCTCTGTGGCAATTTACAGGTAAGGCCTCTTACAATTTGAAGTGGGAAGAAAATTCTTCCTCCACAAGGGCATGCTATTGTCCTTTAGACACATATGTAGGGCTGACTGTGAATATCAAAAACTGTATGCCTTTAATAAATGGAAGAGCAATAGCTGAGGCTAACACACAGGGGCTGATCCCGTGTGTTTTCCTGCTAAAGTCAGCAGTGGTTTCAGAGCTTTCAGCAGAGATTTCTTACCATTGATCCTGAAGTGACAGGCACATTGTCTTCTCAGAAGGATGCTATCTTCTCATTAGGGGAAAACCAGCAGCAATAGTAGTGAATGACAAACCTGCAAGCAAACTGACTCTTTCCTCTTCACCACCAGCTCTCATGCTAATTGTTGCAAGAGCTGCATAGGAACTAATTTGCCAGCCAGAAAAGCAAAAAGGGAAAATCACTGATGGTTCAGCTGCCACGGAAAGCTTTCATTGTTCATGGGATGTTCAGGACATTGTGTTTCCAGTTGGAAAGTTCATATTGTCTTATCTTGTTTTAACCCCCTTTGGAGGAAATGCAATTGAACYGTCCTCCAAATGTACGGAAAGCCTCGCCAAAGTGAAATGCGAAGCAGATCATTTTAAGCTCTCTTTCATTTTGAGCTCAAGTGCTTCAGTTTTCTAATGTTGCTCCACGGATCATTAGCTTCCACAAATGTCTTTCTTTAGCTAATACATATGCATAAAGGCAAGTTCTTTTGTGGCACTTCAGATCTGTATGGTTGTATTAGAAAATTAACATTCTGGTGTACTAGAAGATTACAACAACAGTCTGCACAGAATAGATTACTATTGATTATAAGCAACAGCCTGTCCTCAGTAATCTAAGATCTGCAGAGCAGTAACCACAGAGGCTCAAAGAAATTGCTCTCTACTGGTAAGTCCTGGCTATAAGGCTATCCTCTATATAGAAACCCATTGCTCCTAGGTCTGAGTTTATCCTACTGATACTTGTTGTAGAGGAAACGTAATTCATTGTGCCATTGACAACAAAGTATTAAAGCTGTGACACAGAAGAAGTAAGTTAAAGTTTCATTTATTAATGTTGTCCTTGAGGATAAAAGCTGTTAYGTTTCTAGTACAGGGCAGATATCAGTGCAGTACAAGGCAACACCATGACAGAGATGATACAGCATGGAAGCTGTGGGATGCTTTTCAGTGTCCTGCACAACCCTACAAAACCCTTTTCAAATGCAAAGTATCCCTAAAGCCTGATAAAGCTAATTCCTATCTTAGGAAAGGAACTACTGTCTGCTGCAGCTCTGCCAATGGCAGTGGCATTATAGAAGTGATGAACATGAGTTAGGGGCTTTTTGTTTTAGTTCTAAAAAACAGGGTTTACAGAATAAGCAAATATAGAAATCCTTTTAGATTCCTCCTGAAAATCCTTTTGCTGGTTTGAAGGTGGGCATTGCTTCAGACTGCACAGCTGATGAAGGCACTTCCTACAATAGAGATATTATAGAAATAAAAGCTTCTTTGGAGACAATTCATCAGTAGGAAATGGCTTGTGTTAGAGAGGTACTTTCCTGATCTCACACAGTATATGTGTCTATGGAGCTGAGAAAGGCTGTCAGGGGAGATGTCCAGTTCCAAAAGAGATGCTTGAGCTTGGCTTCTCAAACAGATCTTTCTGTCATTCACAGATGCTTTCTAAGCTCTGCAGCTTTGTATAAGAATAGAAAGAACTACTGGTAATTCTAAATTAGCATCAATACAAATGTTTTTGCTTTTAGATGCCTGGTCATTTTCTCTTTTTGTCATGTGCACATTCGGATGGTAAGGTCAGCCTTTCATCATGATGGGGTTAAACAGCCTTCCAGCCTGATGCCACTAAATAAATAAATATACTACCTTTGACTTGAAATCTCCCTGTTGCTTCAGTCATATCTGGTTGCAGCTTCCCAGTGCAGTTTCTGCTCTCTGGGAAAAAGTGTGTTTATACCAAGACAATGGCCACTAGGTGATTTTAGCAGGCTGGCAAAATGAAGATTTGTCTACAATACATAGAACTCAACAATCCAACAAAAATCTTGTCTAGCCATTTCAACTGCAAAAACAAAATCCAGAGGGCAGATGACTGCTCAAAAGTCCAGGCCTAATCTTTAGCTGCAGTAAATCATGATGGCTTGACTACAATTATTAATGCTCACTGAAAGTCAGCAATATTAGATGAGGAAATTATTTGAAAAGCTCAGGCAACTTCACACAAGAATTATTCCTGTTCTTGAGCAATGCTGAAATTATCAGAATCATTATGCCATTTCTGATGTTCTTAGGTTCCACACAAGGCAAATACTCATTCAAGGCAATTTTGAAATCCTCACATTTTATATGTTCCAGCAGAAATGTTGGCTTATAGGAAGTTTAACTGAAGACTCAGTAAGAAGAGGATTTAGTACTTCCTGGAAAAGACAAGTTCTCCCTGGTTTCTCTGCTTGAATGTGTGATACAGTAAATAAACCAGAAAAGAGTCCAAGACTCAAAATCCAGGATGGATTTGAATTTATGCTTCCTTGAAGAATTTTCAGCTCCACAGCTCTGAAGTAGACACTTTATAAAGGCAGGGACCATTGGCAAAATTTGTGTCTCTGTCCAAACTTTCAAATACAATGATACAGCCATTCATTTCCTAGTTGGAAGAAGCTCATCCATCTTTTTGAGATGAAAAACAATCTCAGTGGGGCCTTGAGAATGCAGATTGTCCTTGTGAAAGGAGTAAAAAAACCCCTCTCAATAACAGACTTCAATTCTCTACTATATACTACCTATTTTTGAATGAAGTGGAAAGTGCCAAGGAAAATGTCTATCTCCCTGAACCTTACATGTCATGCTCTGGTGAAACATAGGGTAGCAAGGTACACGGGTATAGTGATCACTGTGCCAGACCGTGATACTGTCATCCTCCTGTGGATACATTTGTCTATTTTAAGTAAAATCTGTTCTAAGTCATGATTATGTTTAGAGTAGGGTTTAACTTCAGCTCTCCTGGCTACATTCCAGCTAAGATTACGTGCTGCTTGCCAAAATTCCCCATGCAGTTTCAGTGCAAAGCAAGCCATCCCTCCTACATCTCGTTATACATTTGTGCCTTTTCTCCTTATATTTTTAAACACCTGTCACATTTTAGCCTGAAGGTGGCTGAACTCTAACGCTTTGAAAACAAACCCTGCATATACAGTCCACAAAGTGCTTTAGGACCCTTTGGGATTTAGRACATCAAATGAATGTAAGCTGTAATATTAAAAATATATGCAACCTTATAGTAACAGTTGCCATTGTTGTTGGCACTGTGCAGCACCCGGGGGACCCACTGTGTTAGGCATTGTAACTGAAGAATAGACATGGTTTTCCAAATTGGATCCACCTTACAGGAGTGGTCACATATCCAGCTGCTGCTTCCCATAATGCCACAAGAGCATATGCAACTTGGTAGGGTGCTAATAGGAGGGCTACATCTGCCTTAGCACTATCAGTAGGTTTAGTCTGGTTCCTTCAGAAAAGAGTTCATAATCTAAACTATAATGCCAGACTCAGCAGGTAGATAACAGCAGGCAGGTGAAGAAAAACAATCATAAATAATTTCTCAGGGGGATCATAAGCCACTGGCTGTCACTTGCAGCAGAGCAGACTGAATTTACAGTATATTCCATATATCATATGCTGTAATGTAGATACGATCTCCTTCTCCTCTTCAGTTTTTAGAGGACAAGGCCAAGGGGTGTGTGGAGGACATACAATCAAGGCTTACAGAGTCATGAAAGTGATGTATAAGCTGAATGCAGAGCTGTTGTTCACCAAACTCACAGTATTAGAAGGAGAGGGCATTCACTGAAACTAGTAAGAGATCAGCTGAAAACAGATACAAGCAAATACTTTTCTACACAGCAGGTAATGAAATTTGGAATCTTGTTTCCATAGGAGGTTGTGGGGGCAGACAGCACAGCAGAATCAGATATAATCCATGGACAACAGGTCCATAAATGTCCACTAAAGGGAATAGGCAGAAATGTGCCTTCTAACATCTTTAATCTAATGAACRTGAATTTGGGGTAGTAAAAGGGGAACGGAACATAGGAAATGTCCAGGCTCATGCATTTGCCCTCCTACCACTGCCAGGACTTGAACATTGGGCCAACTGGACCACAGGTCTGATCAAAAACATTTCTTATGTACTTATGATCAGCAGTTGACCAGCACTGAAGGGCTCCAGGTATGCCCCAGGGACAAAACAGTGCCTCAAAGTACTCCAACATGCTTCAAGCAACAGCAGCAGTGTGCTTAGTTCATCTTCCAAGGAAATTTGGAGGGCTTAACATATTCCTCCAAAGCATAAAGTCCATTTTTTGTTTAAGTAAGTAATGCAAAAGAGAATAGGACTCCTCTTTCTCTGTGGCACTAAAAAATATACTGTAAAGTATAAATGCTTCCATATGTGCTGTTTCACATTTTTTTGAGTGTCCAGTACATACAATGGTGCAATTACAAGGAGGTATTACCTCCTGCTAACTGATGTATTTCTTTGTCACTACAGTGATGTGTTCAGAACTTGAAAGGCATAATTTGGGCTGTAGGATGGGACTTATCATTAGTGTTTTTCCATTGCAAGACTCCAGAAAATGTACAAGAATCATTAGAGAAATTAAAATAGAACAGTTATTTCCACTTTTTGGTCTACATATGCTGGATTTGATTATCTATCACTAAAGAGGAACTTTTAAGTAAGAACACTTTTACATCAGTTATTCTTTTAGCTATTATGCAAAACCATCCCTGCTTATCTTGGGAATTCTGTGCTTTATTTATATCTTTGTAATCTCAGAGTCTCTCCATTAAGATCCAGAGTGAGTTTACACTGAAATTAAGGTAAARAACCAGGATCAATAGACCTTCTGCACTCTTTCCTTTCCCCCACTGTGTAGTTTCCTCCCCCTTAAAAAGCCTGAAATTTGTCCTGATATTAACCCTCCCAGCTCAATCCAGCCCCTACATACATATCTCTGTGTATATGTACTCACGCTAGCCTAGCACCGCAGTTTTCGCCTTCAATATCTGCTCCAGGGACGTTGTCTGTGTTCACGGACTCGGTCTCACTGGTGGGCATGCTCACTGTAAGAGTTGAAGGGAAGAAAAAGATAGGGTTGGCCATTAGAACCCAACACACCTATTAGTCAAATGAGGCAGTGAAGGAACTGGCTTAATCAAAAGATACTCAACCGCAGCTCTTGAGCAGTAAGCAATATGCTAGGCAAGACTGCTGCCTCCCTGCCCAAGGCAGGCTGGGCAGGTGGAGCTTAAGAACATGTACAAGTTACCCAAATGCCAAAGAAAAGGGGAAGAAGCAGCTGCTTTCTTTCTTTGAGAGTCAGTTCCTGAAAATTTGAAAAATAAGAACCATTGAAAATTAGAGAAGCAACAAAGAAGCTTTTCTTCAACTTAGTGGAACACTTAAAAAAATGCCCCTTTACTCGCACTAGCCAAATCACCTCACTGCCCTCCTCAGCCTCTTATGTGATAAGTGGAGTGCAAGAGTGCAAATAAAAAGCACCAGATTGACAGGTACTCAGACAAGTCTTCTGTTTGTCCTGAAAGTATGTACTGCATAAATAATATTGGTGGCTCATCTGCCACATACTACCCATTAGTGTACTTCAAYCTTACACTTAGAAACTGGACATGCCGGGGTAAGAGGGGAATTCAGAGTTTCTGACCCATTCAGATATTACCAATGAAAGAACCTTTGCAGAGGTTTTGTGAAGATACCCATCAACTAAGAACTAGGAAGAGTCTCCTAGGCTTTTATAGAAATGTCATGGAATAGCCATCAAATGAAAGGAATCCTAGGTCTAGACCTATCTCCTTCGGATTCAAAGAGGTGTCACATATCCCATGTGTTATCGAACCCTGAATATTTGCTCTTATGTATATTATATGACCCCCATAATTCCCTTTTCACCTGTTGCTCCCAGGTCTCCTATACACTGTGAGGTGAGCTGTAATAACTCCTTAATATAAAACCATTCAACATAGAGTAGGACAAAGGAAGACACTCCAATATTGTATTCTCTTTCCCCTCCCCCTCCTTTTCAAATACACAAACAAAATAATAAAAAAAAAATCTTTCAAACTGAACAATAGAAAAGTTTGGCAGATCTCTCAGATGTCTGGTAGAACTTCAGAGCATGACATGCAATAGCAACTGGATATAGATCTCAAATGAGACTTGAGAGCACATACTATCAGCTGTTGGAGACACTTTTAGCAGCTTGTCAGAATACATTATTCATTAATAAGAGTGTATCTATTTGTGGGTCCCTGTAGCAAAAGGAAACAATGGAGAATAAATAGGCTTTGCATTTCAGTTGGACATAAGTTTAATGGGCCTTGTGATCAAGTCTTCTTTTAAAAACTAGAATGATATCAGAATCTTTCCAAAGAGGTCCTGTGTTTCTGCATTTGAAATATCATTGTAGAAATGTCTCCTAAAAATGTACTAACTTTCCTTTATCCCGACAGTGCAAGTGCCTATAAAGTGCCTCTTTGGAAATCKGAAGTTCTTGCACTGTGTTCTTAGGACCATATGAAATAATGGACTACTTTGGCTCTACATAGCCATGAAATATTCTACTCTAATGGTGCCTGTTGCTTTACAAAGAGTAGCTGTTTTAATTGTCTTACCTGTTTGCAAAGACAAATTAAGACATCAACTATAAATTCATATTTTGATGCATAAGAAAGAACAACGTAAGCTGTATGAAAAACAAACATTTATGATTAACATTCCCTGTCTAAGCCGTTCAGCAAAAAAATTGATATTTGGCAAGTCATCTTCAAAGACGAGGTAAAGCACTTTCAAGACATTTGAGCTTGCTTGTAAATGGAAAACAAATTTGAAGACATTAGCAAGAAACTGATTTAAAGAAAAGCCTATTATCTTGAGTGCATGAAGAGGACACTGCACAAGCAACAGAAAAAGCAAGGCATGTGCAAGCATGAGTATAGGAAGATACACTGTAAGTAAGCATGTATAGAGATACATAAACACACACAGTTACACACAGTGTGGACACAGAGTGCAGTGGAACATTACCATGGGTTTCTGTGGAGTGACTAAACCAAGCAAACTTCCCTTTCTTCTTATCAGGCAAGCCAGCTGGAGTGCTTCCTTTCACAGACAAGATGATCAGTGTCAAGTACCAGGAACAAGACATCAATAGAGAACATGCAGCCAGTGACAGGCAAAAGAAAAAAACAAGGAACTCAGCTTACACGACATCCATTTCTGTCTGAAAACTTCATCACATGAATTAAAAATACAGAATGAAAGGTATATGGAAGTATGAAGTATTATAACAGAGCTCATCAGAAGACAATTGTTCCTTGCTTTCTGTTTTGTTTTACATTTGAATATTTAGAACACTGAGTTGCTGAATTAAAGTTATAGGCCAAATCCTTTCCCCAGTCATATCAATAGCAAAATTTTTGACTGTCTTATGTATCTAAATCAAAGAGACTAAGGCAATCACAATTTGTCCCTAAGTTATCCCCTGTCCTTCAGGGCCAGAATCAAGACCAGACTATTTCTGAAAGAGATTTCCTGTATTTCTTCCTAAACTCCTTCCACATAAAGAAACTCTTCCAAAACTGGCAGAACTGCTAATGGAAAGTTCTTTGTGTGACCACAGTTTTGTGTCTTTCCCCATCTACAAAGATTAACAACTCTTAGCATGCATTCAGATACACTGCTTTAACCAAACCAGGATCCATCTAAACTATGCCTCACAATTTCCATCTGAGTTTACATTTGGCATTTACCCTCTGATGTCCTTCTGCTGCATGGCTTTTCGTGGCTTTAGTTAATGTTGATCCTCTGCTTATTACACACAGAGGTCCTCCACCCACATAGATCAGAGGTGTATGCACAAAGCTGTCTTAGAGCTTACTTTGCATTTCCCTAATCTTACTGCTACTCTGTGTCTGGAAAGCCAAATTAAATTGAGGGATGCAGGTGCTGTGCCACGTGGGCTGATCAGATTCCTGTGGTTCAGGCTGTGAGCTCACCGTCACCTTACTGGCATTTATTATCCTCAGTGCATAATGCACTGATATAAAATGTTAAGGACAATAAAAAGAATTAAGATGGTATCAAGTGTAGGAGGAATCATGGGCTAGAAGTTAAAGGTCAGGACAGACAGGAGATCAGAACTGCATTCCCAAATGTGGTATTCATTCAACATGGCAATTGCTGATTTTTACTGGTACCTCCTAACACCGTCAATATCAGAGGATAATCATGTGCACTAACGCTATGAAGTTCATTCAAGCCAGATAACAAATCCTGAAAACAGAAGATGCTGCAGAAGAGGTATGTACAAACTAGGGCTGAATATGAGAGGAGGTAGACCAAATACTGCCCAGATGGCATTCTTATCTGATTCTGCTCTCAGACACAGACCTTGTGCCTGCATCCAGGCTCCAGTCTAGAAACAGGGTAGACATTTTTTGCAGTCAGAGTAATTAATTACTGGAACCATGCACCAAGAATGCTGGTGGCAAATCCACCACAGGAATGTTTTAATCAGGAGGAGATGTTTTTCTAAATGGTGGGCTCTAGTCCAGACCAGAGTTATGTTTGGGACCACGCTATACAGACTATGCAATCACAACAGGCACTTCCTCCTTGCCATTTGGGATAAAGAGACAAAAGCAGGAATGCGATAAATGCTTTTTTCCCCTCCCACCTAGACACAAAGTGACTTAGCACTGGAAATCTTGGTGCAATTTTTTTTAAAGAGAAATGAGACAAATTTTTAAAGGTGTGAAATGGCATATCTCATGGCTTCAAGAGAATACAAAACATAAGGACCACTAGGCTTTATATTTTCTCTACAGTCGCTTCTAAAGTGTTTGCACTTCTTAATTTTCTCCACAGTGTGGCTCATTTCTGAATACAGACTTTCTCTCCTGGACTATCTAAACTCCAATTTCGTATTACCTATATAGCACTCCTGCAGCAACTAAAGCAATAACAAATGCTATCTAGCAAACCCCTTAAAAATAAATTTAAGAAACGCTTCCTGTTATGTTAATTCTAGCTCTGAGGCCCAGCAGACAGAAATAAGGACAAACAATCTGAATTCTGTGACTGGTTAGATAGCACAGACATGCAAGACCCTTTGAGAGCCTGTGTTCCATGTTACTGGCATCAAGCATTGATACAAGCTCTACTCTTGCACTAACATATGTCCCTCCACCAACCAAATGCCCCATGGACATGCAAATAAATTATTAGACAGCAGGTTGCCAAGAGACAGTCAACCACTCAAACAAAAAGCTAATACCCTTCTGTGTAATCTTGAGATATTTTTTTCCTTTACAGACTTAGAGAATAATAGTTGCTCCCAGTTCAGAAATATCATTATCACTGCTGCACCTGCATTTATGACACTGTTTTCATCAGAGCAGTAGAAGTCGTGCAATTCAAATTTTCAGATGTATCCCCATAGATTATAATGATGTCACACTTACTGAATCACAAGTGCTGAATTTCTCTCAATTGCTGTGATAATTTAAGACCCAGAAAAGCAGCAGCTCAGAGAAAGGGTACCCAGATCCACAAATGCAGATAAAGCATTTACTTTTCACAGATTTTCATGGGACACATGTGCCTAAATGAGTTTGCATTAGTTTTAGAACTATGTGCATCAGAGGCTCTTCACATTGCCTGACTTTATGCCTCTGATTTAGCTGTTTGAGTTAGGCTGTAGAGGCAGATAGGTTCCTATCACAAGTTTTATGAAAGACCTTCTAATGGCTCCATCAACTATATGGACAGCCTGGGCATTTAACTTACGCCCTTAGGTTAGATACCTGACTTGAAACAGTATGGCTACCCAACATGTACAAATGTGTTGATTGTACTAAAAAAAGACCTGTACCTGGTTTTCAGATTGAGATGGGAATAATACACTTGACTGTTTTTTCTGATGTGCTCACTTGGACAGCACACTCCAATTTCTAGTGGTATTGAAGTACACTGCAAAATATGGGGCTAAATCACTCATTTTGCCTCCACTGGTGTTTTATGTCAGAAGGACCTGATGTTACTCTGCCACCATTTCCTCTCATTGTGTCACCTTGGACATATCATCAACTCTTTCTAGATATGTGTCCATTTTCTCTAAAATGGGGATTACAATTCTGCGCTCACCTTGCAAAACTCTGAGATCTGCAGATGAAATGCATTACAGTAAGTGCTAAGTACTATAGTTATTACTGATGCTAATGTTTCCCAAGTGAGACTCTGAAGAACTATAAAGCAAATCTAAAGAGCAAAGAAGTCCCATGAATTCTCCAGCTGGGACTTAAGATTTCTTTTTCTATCAAGTACAACAAGAATAAATTACAGTATCCAGGCTGCTTCCTTTAACAGAATGTGCATCAAGTGAATGACTTTGTCTCCAGTAAGAACCCTGCTTCCCATGGTGCCTCTCACTCCCATCATTTCATAAATCAGTTTATGGGCAGACGTCAGAATATCAATCAACTCATCTTTTTTTTTTTTTTTTTTCCTGTGGAGAGCTCTCATTTTAATTAATACATGAATATTGCCTAGCTTTCCTCTTCTCATTGCCTGTTTTGGAAATGCTGTACTCATTCAACTTATTCACTAATTTAAATAAGACACAGTTTTCATTCTGCTACATGCATACAGCGTCTTAGTAACAACCAGTGAGTATGTTCTTACATGCAAGCAGCATGTGGAAGGCAAACTATCAGAGATATCTGACTAGTTTTCTCTAGATTTGTTCCTGATTCTGGCAGAAAAATATGCTAGCTATTACTGGGGAACACTTTGGGGGTTTCTATTTTGAAAAGGCATTCTGCATTGGGGAAGCTTCTATAGAAGAGAAAGGGGAATTTGAATTATCTGTGGATCTTGGTAGTTACATACCTTCCAAAGTTAGACAGACTGGATCAATGAATCTAGCACAAAAAAAAATCCAGAAAAATGATGAAAATATGTGAAAAATGCTTATCAAGGGCTCAGAGGCCAATGTCCACACAGGAAATATTATACACACACCATTACAGTATATATACATTGCATAACTTAATTTAGGGATATGTACAAATGACTGCAATTAGAAGAAGACTTGCAAACAGAAGAAGAAGATATGTACTTTCACTACATGTTGTCCACAGGATCTAGAATAATAATAAAGAGCCATGAAGCAGTTGCCAGTTGCACCCACTTCAATCAAACAGAAAAAAGCTTTAGGTAAAAAGAATGTGACATCAGTAAATCAGTAGCAAAGATGGAGTACCTAATATGTAGTAACAGAGCTTGTTATGGTAGTAAAACCAGGCTGGGCATTGGACTGCATCACAGAAGACTGATGCAATGCAGTTACGAATGGAGCAGAAGTAGGAAGTATAGCCGATTCTGAGAGGGAGTACTGTATATCAAACATTTTGATTATGTTTAAATTACAGATTTTACAATACAACTTAAAATACTTATCTTCCATGTAATAAGACTTATTTTTACATGTCTTCCTCCCCTTCCAGAGCCTCACCGTAAGTACATATGCATCCTGTGATGTTGAAGGAACACATGGGCTAAGTGATCTTACACCATACTCAACAAGGAATATGAGGCAGAGGAATGTTTCAATTGTGCCAGCCAGATCTGTCATTAAAACATGCAGACTACTGCACACCTGTGACTGCATTACCTTGCCACTAATTACTCTCGCTGGAACTTTAGTCAAACTTCACAGTTACTTTAAACAGCAACTATTTTTCTTCTTTTCATAATAATATTGACACTAGTATGTAGTGTTCCATAAATATTTGTTCATTTCAGCCASTGAGTGAAACACAGATTACACAGAAGACTGCATAACGGACACAATTAAACTTCTCCCAAGGGATGGCTGTCACAAGCCTTAAATGTATACTGTTCTGTATTTGAAAGGAAGAACTTAAAATCCTCTCCCCACTTCCCTGCAGAGGTGTTTTTTGCCTAACCTATGGTATCTCAAATGTCTCATACGCACAGGATATAGGACTCTCACTCAAAACCAGACTTTCCAGAAAGCAGCCTGTAACTCCGTTAAAAGGGGCAAACAAGCACTCTCCCTGGAGAACTGGTTGTACTGCTGAGCTAACATCTGAGTCCATATTAGGAGCCCACTCAGCGCTCTGCGGAGTATCTGCCTGCAAGAGCTATGGAAGCAACTCGCTTAATCCATGCAGCTGAAGGAGCACAGGAACAGCAGATGGGCTGGGTCACAGGGTGACAGAGCTGCCACCAGAATGAATTGTAAAAGACGCCTCTCTTCTGAATATGGATCCTTCCATGACATCCTGAACTGATTTTCTAGTCTGATAAATGACTTGTGTTTTTCATTTTCCTTGTCATTAGGAACAACTACTTGGACAAAGTACAAGGCATTTATAGACCAGGACATAGTTTATAGCCTAACCTTCTGGTGCCTCTCTAATGCTTTTAAGCAGCTCTTCTGATTTGCCAAAGAATTCTGGAGCAATTCATAAAAAAAAAAAGTTAAGAAAGAAGAAAGCAAAAAAGGAAAAGTGAAACAACTGAGTATCTACAACTCTTTCAACAGTAGGCTGTGATGGTGAACAAATCAGAACACCACATTCTGAATCATTCCACAAGACACCTTTGTACTCTTATGGTTTTCAGCAAAGGAAGATGTGAGAAGCAGTAATGCCATCAGTTGTGCTTGAATCCACCCTGCATAATGGTCCATGGATTCAACAAGCAGGAGCATAGGATGTTTTCTGGATATCCTAGCTTGTGATGCTCTGGGCAAAGCAGAAATCCCCGCCTAAAAGTCAGAAGGATTCTGCTATTGCAGGTTGATCTGGCAGTGCCTCAGAAATGGGTGCCCAAGAGCTGTGCATAATGTAATGGGAAATGATACAAAAAAATTCTTCTTATGAACAAAGTAACCAATTACAGAAAGGACCCCAATACAGCAACCTTAAGTGTGATTAACATCTAAAAAAAAAAAAAAAATCCCTCACTTTGATCATTTTTATCCCCAAATAATCATGACATTTCTCATACTTTGCTCACTAGCATTGTTATTAATGTCAATAATCAGCCATAAGCTTCAAGTACAGAAGTGTTTTTATAGAAGGTCACATGTTTCCTTAAACTCCTGTACATGGGAAAACTTCTGCATCTGCCCATCCACACAGATGCACACTCGGGTGGTGAATCAGTAACTCTAATGAACAGTAAGTATGATGAGGATCCATACTTCAGCAGAAGCATCTTTGTTCTTTCAGTTTACAGCCTTGTGAACCTGCCTTCCCTGCAGAGTTCAGGAGAAGCAAAAAATTGCAGAAGCCTGTTCCAACTTGATATGCTTAGGTCATCAGAAACTCTCCAGGGAGTGCTGCTTACCACCAAGACTGCTAAGCTTCAAAGTGACTGAGATGCAGCTCTAGCAGTTTTATGACATTCCTGCCTGTCACAAGCCATTTCAAGATGAGTGACACCTGAAAACTCAGTGAGTGGTTCAAGGTTTGTGAGATAGAGTGCATAAAAGGATACATCAGGACAGCAGGGACTGCACTTCTGTCTGAATGGTGCAGTGGATGGGAGCCATGGTCCACTAGCCCACTATGAGTATATTTTGGGGAGGAACATGCTCAGTTCAGGTAAAATTCCTGCTGAAGCCAGTTTCCTAGCTGCAGGGTTGTATGTGTTCTCTCCAGAGAAATAGTTTAACATAGATCTGTTTAAGGACTACATCCAGTATAGAGGAAGGAAACTATTCTCCTGGAGGCTGGCCCCTGTTAGTAAAACATTCCACCTCCCCTCTCCAAAAAAAAAAAAAAAAAAAAAAGAAAACAAAAATGAATATGAAACAGAAATTGAGCTGTACTTTTTCAAAGGACAGGTAGGTCACCTGGACAGATGTTGGGCCACACCTGAAGAAGCTGTGCGAACGAACAACAGTGACTGAATATTTTTATCTGAAATACCACCCTGCAAGTTGGAATAGCAGTTTATGTTTTCTGCAAGTTGGAAGATTCAGTTTGGGAGTGACTTGCTCAAAATATTTCAGCATTAATATTATCAAGGAAAAGAGAGCAGCAGATCGCTGTCCATCTGAGCAGGCATGTTGCACATGCAGTACCTGACAGAGATTAATTCCCAGCAAGCACAAACATTTTCTAATAGCAGTATTCAAGTAGGTTGTGTGAGAAGCCTTCTGGATGATGCCTTCCTGATGGCAATTGACCAAGCAATTCAATTCATTGATCAACAGGAACAGTAACACCCATGATAGATATAGGTTATTCTTGAGTTATATTCTTTGATCACACTGAATATTCGACTCAACTTCACAATCAGAAATAGAAATCACCTCTCCTGTTCTGAAATGTCCACAAAACTGTGTTTTTAAACCTTAGTCTATTACATTTCTTCTGTGTCTAGTAAATAAAATGCTTGTGACTGTGTGCTGCTGCTGCATGTGGTGTTCTTTCAGACACTTGCTATCATAATGACTAGTCTGATACTAGACACTATTATCACAATATCATGAGTCAGAAGCACGAGACATGCTAGCTGGGCAGGCTGTGCTACTGTGCAGCCAGGAGGTAAGTAAAAATTTCAAGTTAAAGGATTTTGCCCTTAAGATCAGCTTGTCAAATACGTAATCAACGCTTTTGTACATTGAGAATAGGTCAATTACTCCAAGTCAAAGAAATGGGCATTTTCTAGTAGCCTTGAAATAATAGATTTTTAATTTGCATATACTTTTAGCATTCAGAAAGAGTGAGGGACCAATAACAACAGCTTGAGTTAAGCTTAACGTAGGGAGGTGTTACACAAGCTTCCCTCACACAGCTGTGTTAAAGCAACTCATTCGTGACCTGACATGCCCCTGTTATTCTGCTTATGGTTCTTCAAATAGCTAGATAATACACTTACATTTTGATCTGCACATCTGTGAGGAGTCACATAGCTTTGCCACTGCACCTCCATTCCAACAATAAACCCCTTTGCTATGTGGGTTTTAATGCAATTGGTAACATCCCCATTCTGATATCCAGTAACTCTTATGTTACCTGTCCTAGGATCCCCTACGATCCTCTACTGTCTACTTAGAAGGACACCTCTGAATATAGTCCTTCCTCAAATWGATAAGTAAAAGTGAGCTGCATCATGCTGCGGTCATATAAATGGAAATAAGGATATAAGCAGCCCTAAGAACAYGCATGACCCCTGAAGTGGAATTTAAATGTAGGACTCAAAATATGAAAGGCCATTTCCCAGATCTGTTGATTTATCTGTACTGTCCTGCTAACTGAAGAGTTGCTGTAACCAGCAGGCAGACACAGTGACACAGCTACTTTCAGTTCAGTTCCCCAGCTGGAAACATTCTCCTTCCTTCTTCCCTCCCCTCCCCCCGACCCCTGGGCTTAATATTGTTCTTGAGATAACTGGGATGGTGGAACCTGCATTTCTTCCCAGGAACAAACACAACTGGAGATTTTTATCTTATTAGCAGAGAGTACTGCTGTAGACAGGAAGTTTCTCACCCAATGAAGAGTAAGTGAGGATTCACAGAGCAGAACTTTGACTGCTTCTCTGTTAGAGTTATGCCTATACTGAGGTTCTGCAACAAGTTTCCTAGTCTTCTCAGCAAAACACTGAATAGGGCTGAATGCCATTCACCACTGTCTACTCTTTTCAACCGTGCCAACACTGGCTATCAGTTCAGTAGCATACATACAGTTCAGCTGTGTAATGTCACCCAGACTCCTTGTCTTTAAAGTCTGCCTCAGGAATATCACAGCATCACAGACCTCCCATCAGCTACTGCTCATTGCACTGCTCCATCACACTGCCATTACAGCTGCGGGGTCAGTTTTCTAACCCTACTTGAAATTAAAACACAATACTATTACCTTTGCCTTCTTCTGTACTTGTTTGTGAATATGCTCAAGCAAGTGATGGACTATTCATGCTGCCCTGCAGTCAGGCRTGGGGAAAGTGAAGGATGCAACTATTTCCCCGGGGAAACTCTGCTGATGCAACTCTTGCTTCCTCCAGCCTGTCCTGGATCTCTTAGAGACTTTCCACTTTGGCCCCAATCCCCACACAACTCTTGATTAGGGTCCAAGAATACTTGGTCTATGCCTCAGTATTGATCTTCTTGTATGTGAATCTTCAAGATAGGAACACAAAATGCAACAGGGAAGAAAGATGGGTAGGCTGGTCACAATGAATACACACTTACACTGAGGGGAGAAAAAAGCCCTGATTAGAACAATTTCTGTAAAAGTGGGTACCATCACACTCCTGTATCTACCAGCAACATTTCTAAGACATTTTGCTTACAAGATCTGTGTTGAAGTTCCTACTTGGACAATTTTTTTTTCTATGTGTCTTCAGACAAACTGCATTCAATTGTCTCTACCAAGGCACTGGATGCCTTTTTGACTTCCCTGCCTGGAGGATRCCCTTTCAACTATCACAGCAGAAGGGGGCAAGCCCCCAGTGCTGTATTTATCTGTCAGTCCAAAATAAAGTTCTTGGGTACCATGAAGTGTCTAAATAGGTATTAGATGACTATGTTTAGGCAGCTGAATTCCATCTGTATTATCTATGCCTGAGTTTCCTGGGAAAAAGAAAGGAACTATAATGTTGTCTTTTGCTTGCTGAGACTGCAAACTCTTGGAGTCAAAGATGTCTTTTATCTGTGTAAATACATATTTTTGTTTGTGTATACAGTCCCAGGCACACTGTGGCTTTGATCTCAGCTGACACTACTGTAACACAACTAATTTTCACCCCCAACACTTGCTCCTAAYGCCAGATACATGCTCCATGTCCCTCAGACATCACTGCTGAACACCACAGCCTCTCTCCTGACAGTTCTTTATACCACATTAAAAAGTCTTTAGGATTTCAGCTGCTATTAGTCCTGTTCATTAATGCTTTCTTCTGAATGAAGAGACTTTTAAGATTAAATCTGCAATGATAATTGGTAAATCTGCAATGATAATTGGTTTTCATATGCTGATCTCTGGTTGTCCTCAGCAGGAACAGTTTTGAAAAACACTTTTTAAGTGCCCTTATAAAGATTTAAGAATACACATTAGTTATTTACTTTAAAAAATGGCTTTGCTGTATAAACAGTCAGTTTAGAGGTTGTGGCTTTTCTTACTATAATTTTCTGTGGAGACCCTGGTATTGAATGCCTTCTACATCTCTCTAACAACGAGAAATAAAGCACATTCATCATGCCAGAAAGTATAGTAATAGCAATTTTCTCACAGACTGTTTCCTTTACTGTCCCTTCTTGAGAAGTGGAATCACCAGGTCAGTGGATAAGTAAGGACAGCTCCATGAAGCACATCCTAATGGGGCAGATGAAGATTAATCTATTTGCAAAAAGGTGCCTTCCCCAACCATATAAACAACGGGCTCTCTCTAAAGCCTCACCTTCAAAGATACTTATCTATGACATACTAGTATTAGACAGGATTCCTACATCAATGTAAGTCTCTCTTCCAGCAGGCAAAACAGAGGTGTTACCTCACCAGACATACGTTGCTAGGAAAATAGCCTTTATAGTAGATAAACTTAATGCCCTATCAACATTCATGTCAGCTTCTATATGCTGTAGCTAGTCACATTTCATGCTCTAGCAGTTCTCAGTGTAATGTTGTTCACACTCCAGGTTAAAAGAGCAAGGGAATGGAGAAGCTGGAAAAACTGTACAAGAACAACACAAGCCAGATACTCAGCTGCTAGAGAGCAGAGTGCATGTAGATCACCACTTAACTACTTCAGTCACAGAGGATCTTACAGACAGAGCTTTTCCCCAAGCATGAACTATAGCAGCCTAGAAGCTTACCTAATTTATGTAGTTTTTTATGGCTGTAAGGGGATAAGAAGAAGAATTGAGACTAGAGGCAAAAATTAGCACAGCTTTGGAGTTTGCTCTCCGCACGGCCCTCCCTTCCTCCACATAACAGGACCAGCAGTGGCAAAGAAGATTTGATAGATGCTCTTTGTGGTTTCAGAGTTAGTTAATTACCTCTAGGCCTTCTCTGTTCATCAGCACTCACTCAATAAGTGGCTGCTAGAGTTAGACACATATCTGCATTTGGCCCACCTCTCCCAAATGAGTGAGTTACTCTGTGCTRCTTTCCAAAAAAGGCATTTTCTGCTTCACCAAACAAGACCAAGCCTCATACCGAGCTGAAACAAACACTTTAGAGTTATATACTGTAGCATTGGCCACAGCTTTGTCCTGAGGATTTCTGACTACCAGCAGTTCTTTCTTCTTTTTTGGAAGGGACCACTAGAGAGGAACCTTACTGATTCTATGATTCTATGATTCTTTTGCTCTCCATTCAAACAAAGGAAACAAGTCCTTTTCTCCATACTGTGCCTTGACATAAAAAGCAGGCTTGAGCTACACTGTTTCTATATGCCATTTGGTTGGACAGGATTTACCGACCCTTGGCAGTAATTACCACCAGGGAAAGAAAGGGGAGGAGGTGTTCAAATGGTTGCTTGCATTTTGTTCTATGATCAAAGCTTCCTTTCAGCCAGAAAGGGAGAAGGAGAAACTAGGAAATTGTGAAATTTATGTAATGATGAAACTAAATATTGCTCTTTGGTTAAATCTGGGTTGTTAGATTATACYACTAGTTACAAACAAACCTGTTGATTACCTTACAGAGTGAATCTCCATTCATTCAGGGGAACAAGAAAACTGTATCTATTAAAGTGATTAAGATGATTACAGTGAATTCCCAAAGAAGGAAAATAGTTCAAACACATCCTGACAAAGCCTTCAAATACATTATTTGATACAATCCATGGTCAAAATTCTGGTTTAGAGGGCAGAACAATGGTGTGAGAGACTATTTGGGCTCTGACACTGAGGGGCAGGGTGATCTTGAGAAAATCATTAAACCTTTCTGTGCCTTTTTCTCTGAACAAAACAGAACATTTTCTCCATGTAAGAACCTGAACAATTTTCTCCCTCCCCAAATATTAACTTGTATACATATTTTAAAAAATAGATGTTCTAGGTGAAATATTTCTAAGCATAAGTTAAAACTCAAACTTTCTAATTTCACTTAATTAAGAAAACTGATTTTATCTTGCTTTGTAAGTGTTTCCTCTTTTCTTCTCTTGGAAAGGGAGAGGAAGACAAGCAATCAAGGAGAAAGGCCCTACTGTTGCCCTGTTTTTTCACTGAAAAGAAAAAAAGAAAGCAAGATCTAAAGAGAGTCAGTAGGGAAAATTTTCATTTTTATTTTTATTCCAATAGGGAAAAAGTCAAATGTTGGCATCATAGTCTTGTTGACATCAATGAAATAGGAGGCAAAAGAACAAGTATTCCATTCAAAACAATCCTTTTTGTTACTTCACAGACTTTTTAAAATGGCAACATGCTAATTTTTTCACCTATAGAGCTGAACATAATTGCCCCAGGTACTCTGCTATTGCAGCTCCATAGAGGGTCATTATGCCTTCTCATTCTTTTTGTTTTATCTGTCATTTTTCCACTTTAGAATATAAAAGCTTCTCAGGGCACAATCCCACATTCACTTAAAAACAAGTATGGAAGCGAAATGCTAATAAAGACAGTGGGTCAAATTAATGACTAACACAACTTCATTTTAGACAGTGGAATTATGTACTGGGGCAAACATTATGATCTGGACTATTTGGTCCTGTAAGTAATTTCAGATCACAGATATCTCATGCTCTCCCTTCAAAGGACAATAGCTGCACAATCCTGAAGTCATGTGTGAGCACACCGCAGCCGCTGGTGCAGCATGACCTCACACTGCACAGCATTCTCAAGATCTGACACTTGGGCATTTTATTATTGACCTCAGATGAGACAGATCAGGACCCAAGTCCTTACCCAGGCAAACGCCTAGTACCTTCAACAGACTTTTGCCTAAGCATTGCAGGAGTGATTCAACTCCATGTAAGATCCAATGTCCATTTTTCTAGGCACTCCAGTTAGACATCTGTAGCACAAACCTATGTGGCACTTTGCAACCTGAGCCACTCTGTGTCACAAAGCAAAGACAAAGCTGACTCATCATTTACTTTGACAAGCCTTTGAGTAACTGTACTCCAACATAGATATTTGTATTAGGAGTAGTCTATGAGCTACTTCAAAAGATGAAAAGATACAAAAATACCACCAGGACTGTTTGCTAGAGCATTCACTGGGCACAGTATGCAGTTGGGAACTGCTGTCACTCCTACRCAAGCAAACCATGTTTTGGAACCTGCAACTGAATATATAGATTTTTTTTTCTCTAGAAGAATTGGGTAAGTACAGTGAACACTAGGAAGCACTTCTTTTTCCCCTCTGTCTCCAGGTGAAAGAGAATAAATCTATCGCAGCTACTAAATTCCTTGTGAAGTACCTATCAGTGCCCTTGCAAAACGCCTACAATTGTTGGCACTGAAGCTCGTCTTTTCTTAGTTACCAGATGATTATTTTCCACATCAGTGGACAATGATAAAACTAGATGACACTGTGCTTTCTTTGTCTATAGATGAKGTTTTGACAGATAATAAATCATTTCACAACACTGGTTTTTATTTCCTTGTATTTATGCGTGAAAAGCAAAATGCAACTGGGTTGTATCATATCATTCTCAAATCACTAGCTGGTTTTGGAGGAACTAAATTGATATGGGTTTCATTTTCCAGTCTGTGCCTCTTACAGCTTTTGCTTAGATGAYCAAAAAAAATCCATGTGAGAACTTTCTTTTTTTTTTTTTTTAACAATAGCCAAAATCCTCTAAAATATCAAGCTGTACTCTGCTGTCACAGATGAGCTGCCCATGTCCTTCCATATACACATTTAAAAAACTGAACTAATTCTGCAGAGGATGAAACTTGAATGAATCAAGGTGAGTTGAACTGCTGTCAACAGACTTACTTCAATGCATTCTCGTTAAACAAGAGACAAGAATTAACCCAGCACACTGCCTTTTTGCTTGTAGAGTCAGAAGGCATGTGTTTAAAAGGAAGTAATGGTCAAGACTGAAGTTAAAATGGATGTCTTGGATATATACTSATTTTTCACATGGAATCTTCCATGTTAAGTCCCTAGCTGTGCAATTTCCCCAYTGAATTTCATCACAGAAACTGGACCAACAGCTTTTTAGGTGATCCTGAAAATTTACCCTTTAACCAGGTCTGTGAAAATCCTGTTATTTACTTCTGCCTCAAAAATTAAAAGAACTGAGGCTTCTACTTCTGGAGCTCTCAAATGCTTCTCTTTTCCTGTTTTGAACTACTGACTCTCTTGTTCTCCTTATTTCTGGCCTGATGTTCACAAGCATGAAACGCTTCCCTGGAAGATGCAGATTTTCCAAAAGTTCTAATGGTCCAAGAAGTCCCATTTCTTCTTTTTACTTTTGCATCTGAAAACTTCCTTTCTTTCTCAAAATTGTTTTCTCCTAGGGAAGTCAAACCTTGCAAACCTAAGATTAAATATACTGCCCAGAATTAAGCCYTAGTCATGACAACATGCTGCTGTTCACAAGAAACATTGTTTTTAAGTGAAATACAAAATACATGGTCTGTCTAAAAGTTAGGTCACAGTTGATTCATTAGAGACAGTGAACTCAGACATAACATTTCCAAAGATCACTCAGGTCCTACAAAAACTGCTTGGAAAATGAAAACTGAAGTTTGTTTCTTTTTAAGMAGCTTAGACTTTTAGAAGTTTTAGAACTTGCCGGTATTTCTATACTTTTTGTCTTCATGTCGGCACCTCTGCATTCCCACTTTGAGACATAAACCTGCACGTACAGTCAAAATTGCTGTACCTTTCACCATCTAACATACTGTTTAAACTACTCTTAGATAGTTTTGATAGGCAACACATTGATTTCCACTACTACTTCTGTTACATTACATGAAAACCTCATTATCTACAGCCATCAGTTGGATTACAAGAGAATCCTGGAGTATGATTAGGCTTTGAATTTTTCTAGGGTAAACTACTTGCAGATCAGCTCTTCATAGAATTTACACACCTGCCTAAGATATGACTTAATTAAAGAAAAAGTGTTTTCTTGAATCATAGAATGGCTTTGTTATCAGATATCAGGCCAACCAGTGGGCTCCGTTCTACTTAGGGACTCTGCTGACATCAATGGGGTCCTACTTGCATTACAAACAGCAGCAACTAAACAGGACTGAAATAAACGAAGGGCAAAATCTGTGCAGTTAGAAATGTCAAGTTACTTCTGCCTGGCTATTCACATTTTTTTCCTGACTCCAGTGCAGTCATTGGGAGTTTTTCCCATTAAATTCAATAGGAAGAGAATCTGGCTTGGAAGGAGGTTTCCTGTTTCTGCCCACAGCAACATAGATGCATTCCAGACCATTCTTAGGAAGAAAAAAAAAGGGCAAATTCCCGGTTGCTGTGGTAACAGGAGGGGGAATTCTCTTCTCTATCATGTAATTTTGAGACTCAGCATCTGTTTTGTGCCATGACATGTGTTTCTCTCCTCTGTCAAATTAATGTTTTCTTCCCTTGCAAAGGGCTCATCAGGGAAAGGRCATAGAAAAGAATCATAAACACGTACAGCCCTCAGAAGCCTCTTTACCTCATATCTGCCATAATGGTGAAATCATGTTTGCAAACAACAAAGAAAAGCTGCCTTATAAATTTCTACCACTTCCCAGAACACAGAGGATGGATTCAGCTTGCTCTGTGAATGCCCCTCAATGCATGTGAGACATACAGGTAATTAAGCTGCCTTACAGGAATGCCAAGACCTCTTTAGTAGAAAGTATCAGTTAAAGTCTGCACAGATTGTCCAGCTCAGGCTACATTTACCTTTCTTGCTCATACTTTCCTCCTCCAAGGTAYTCACTGTTGTAGTGCTTGGATTTGTTGATCATTTCATTAGGGGCTGTTAATACCCACTAAGACTTAGGACAGGTTTTGAAAGCTTCAGGAAAGCTGTGGCACATACACAATACGACTGATAATGCCATGAGGCCTGCAGCACTTCTAAGGATCAGCAGAGACAATCAGACCAAATGGGGATGCAAGTGAATTTCTCTTCCCTTCTGCCTTGTGTTCTCTGTTTTACAGAATGCCACTCCTGTGCTGAGAGGCAGGCAGCTCTCCTTACAGAGTAGGAAACAGCAAAACCTGCCTCTGCAGCCAAGCACAGAGAAGAGACTGGAAATATAAATTCCCTGTGTTCAGGATGATTTAATTCAGGTAGACTACTTGGGCCAGCGCCAGACAGTATGAATTACTGAATCTCAGAGTTGCAGACTTACATTTGCTGAGACTCTGGCTTTATATGTATATATATGTATATATATATATGCTTGTTACTTGCTGCTTAACTCTTCTGAGGGTCTTCATGAAAAAAAACTCCAAACAACCTCCAAAGCACTAGAGAAATGGAGGCAGCAAAGCTTGAAGTGACTTCTTTGAAGTAATAGCGTGAGCCATTGTCAGAGTTCATGCTAGTGCCCAAGTGCTCCTGAGCATTAGTGCATGTGTAACTGCACTGACTTGTAACTGATGCAAAGTTTGTTGAACAAGTAAAACAACATCTGTAGAAAGTCTGATCTGCTTCATACGCTTCGGTAAATGGTTATTTGAAAGGCTTAAGGTTGATAATTTAGAAGTCAACATTGTTAATACACACATCACTGAAGAAAGTATGTTGAAGTGTGTGAAGAAAGGGGCAGTAACACTCCACTGTGAAGATCAGGACCTTATACTGAAGATAGGAAGCAGTGAATCTGAAGGATACCAGGGATTAAAATTGACTCAAGAGATAACAACGCTGAAGTAATTGAACAGATATCTGATCCCTTCAGAGAGGGCTAAACACAAGAAGAGAAGCAGGAGAAGTCTCAGCAATGCAATGCCAAGAAGCCTGGCACAGCTAGCAGGTGGGATTCAGATGTGCTGAAGGGAATCAAGCCTAAGGAATTCCTGAGGGCATTTACAATTGTATCTTAATTGCTGTGCCATCTGTCCCACATAGTTGGAGCTTATCTTGTAGATGGGCTGGATGAAGCGAATGAATACCATCTTTCTCCCTCAGTCTAACTTCTACCAGTGAATTTGAACACTGGCATGAATGCCAAAACATTCAGCATAGTAGATAACACACACAGCCTTCCCCACCCCCATCATTTACTTGTGGCACTCTTTATATGGCATTATCTTAAGCTGATGCCATTAAGAAAAGCACCTCCACTTCTCTGTTTGATTTTGCTACACAGTGTTCTTTCAACTAATTTTCTAGCAGATCCATCAAGCCTCATGAGCTGTATGCCTGGACTGTGACTCAGCTTCAGGAGAGCAGAAAGGACTGTTCAGAGCTGCTCTGTACTGGTGGGCACCAGGCAAATGCTGGTTTCCAGCACAGAAGTGGCTTGAGGTTACTCTGTAGAAGGTATGTTTGTAGGCAGAAGGATATATAAGATGTGTATATAGGTAGATACAATATATGAAAGACAAGCTGTCAGTTAGTGAAGTGAGTATTACATTTTAGGATAGGGTGTCTGCAACCTATTTCGCTTTGAAAGTACTATAAGCCTTGTCACGTGAATAAAGGCTGAAACTCAGAACTATCAAGAAATACAATAAGGCTTGAACAATATGATACCTGTGACTGTACGAAAGTAAATATAGCAGCCTACTGGAAAAGAAAAGGATTATTCTTTATGAAATACAAAAGGCCAGAAATCAAACTCCCCAACTCTCCTGGGTGCAGCATGCACCCAAGGATTCTTAATGRCTTTGGGGTGGGGCAAGGGGTTACTGCTTGCTCAAGCAACAGTGCTTTAGTGGCACTAACAGTTTACCATTTTGATGCAGAAGCTATTTAGATTAATTTGGCATTCACAGATGCAGGCCACAGATGCTAAGAAGAATACTGCTATAAACATCCTCTTCTAGATTGGGGCATACATATCAGAGGAATAGAAAAATATGTTTCATGGAGTGATGAGTGATCTGTTTGCTTGGTCTCTGCCATTCTGTTCTGTGGAGACTTTTGTTAGCATGACTGTTGTCCCCAGTACCTGGCCAGCATCAGTCCACAGCCTTCCTTCACATYCTGAGCGATTCTTCTCAACAGAGGTGCAATTCTACTCTATAGTACCAGGCATGGCAGACATCTGTTCCCAAGCTTGGTCTGTCACGTAACAGAAACTGATGAAGTGATCCAAAACCACAGTGTCACAGAAAATGGTATTTTTTGTAGCAGGGATTGATTAACAACTATTGCCCTTGGACCTGATACTTGGCAGCAAGACACTGCATTCATTAATGGTTTGGAAAAGAAATCGGTAACACGTTAGTTTGCTACTAGCATGTAATTCTTTCATTAACAGACAACTAAGAGAAACTCTAGAGAAGCTRTGAGACGTAACAGGACTAATTCTTATTAACCATGCATTACAAAACTAACCTTATGAAACTGAATATGAAGAAGTGAAAGCAAGCTGAAGATGTACTATTGTTCAGTTCTAAACATCACCATCTATAAATAGAGTTTGTTAGCTCAAATTTGGATTGCCTCCCAAGGCAGCTGCAATGAAGCTACTCTTACTGCAAAACATTTTTGCTGAAGTAGCATTATTTTCATGTTAAAAACAAAAATTGAAACTAGCAAGCAGCTAAGGTAGGTTTTCACAACACTACCTTGTCAGTGTGGCTACACTTTCCTTTGACAGGCAGGCCTCTAAGAGGAGAGGGCAGTTCAGATGTGATAAAGATGACCCAATCCCCACTGAAGTCAACAGAAGGCCTCCTGGTGACTTCAGCAAAGTTGTTTGTCAATTTAGGCCTTGGCTTCCCCACTCAGACCTCATGTAAGGACACCAATCAGAGCTTCAGAGCTCATTACAGATTTTTTTTTTTTTTTTTAAACGAGTTCTGTCTAAAAAGAACTGAAATTAGACCACCACACCCTTCCATGTCTTATTATAGGCCACAGACCAGCAAATTCTGGCCATGAACCATAAATTCATTATCAAATGATTACTGAGCCTATATTCTCAAATGAAGCTGTAAGCTGTACATAGGCTTATACACACGCACACACAAAAAAAACAACCTGATTTGGGGAAAGTCTTAGAGTACTTAGTAGTCTAAGACTAAAGAGTCTAGACTCTGAAGATTACTTAGTAACCCTGATTACTTCCTTAAATCCAGATACCTAAGATAGTATGACTTGATATTAAAGATGCTGCATTTCTTTTTTCTAAAACAAGAACTTAAGTGTTTGGGCAGCTAGAGGGAGTAGTGCTTACTCCTCCTCCAAGGATCACAAGCATCTGATACAAATCTTACTTTACTCTCCTGACACAACTTTCCAGTGTCCAGTCTTCCTATTGAATGGAATATATGGTTCTAATGAGATCATCACACGGATTTTGCTTATTTGGTTGGAAAGGTGCTCTCTAGGGAAATGCTTCATGTCTTCTCTTTCAGAATCAAACCAGGACGATGCATATTTCAGTAATGAAAACTAAGAGTAGTGCCACTGGCTATTAATGGTGTAACTGTCTGAACTCTGACATTTCCAGACTTGTGACCTGCAATGATAATTGCTAGGTGTTTCTGAAGTGATACACAGCCTGGGCTGGTAAAAGAGAGGTAGAGGAAGAAGGTAATGACATGTAAGGAATTGCTGCTTTCTTTAAACCTTTCCTCCTTCAGCATTTCTGATTAGTAGARATAGTTGGTAAATTTTCACTTTGTAAAAGCATCTTCTCAACTCCAGAAAAGAAGAATAAGAGATAATTCCCTTACAAGAAATCTCTGAGAGTTTAATTTCAGTCTGGCAAAAGCAAATGTAATTCCACTGATTTCAGTGGAGTTACAGATGGCCCACTTAATGTACAACAGAGTTGATTTGGCCTTTCTCCCATGCTGTAGTATTGCTTTGCCTAGAAACCTTTACTTTCAAAGTAATTAACCATGTGTCAACAGTCTGCAACACTGAACTGCAATTAAATAAATGAATAGGAGACAGATGTATATTTTAAAACTTATTCCAGTAGCAGACTTCTAACAGCAAGTATTGATTTTTTCTTTCTATTTAGTATCAGCATCTAACGTCAGTATTACAGACAAGAAGCTGAGGATCTGCAGAACAAATTCAATATTTTGTATGTATTTCACCTTCCCACAGTTTCCTAAAGGCACTCCATGGGACTCATGCATAAGGATAGTGAGAGTCCCAGGAAGAACTTTTTCTGTCTAATAAGCAGTCTTGGCATTAGATCACATGGGCATGAGCTCCCTTGCTAAAAGCATAGTAAGAAAGAGAGACAGAAGAAAATTGCTTACTGTTTCGAGGTTTCTCCTCATCCATGCCTTCATCTTCATTTTCCGGATCAATATCTTCTGCTTGTGTTATCCAGTCTAAGTATCCCTTCAAGTCCTCCTCTAGCTGTTGTTTTTCCCGCAATTTCTGGAAATCACCACGAGCCTTAGCCTTCTCTCTTTCTTTGGAAAACTCCCTAGCAAGAGGTAGGGAGGGACAGGATACGGACGGAAAGAGAGGAAGAGATTGAAAAACAATGGGTTAGATGGATTTCCACCAGAAAGAGTCCACTTCCTGTGTATCACCACCAACTTTCTCTATTCTTTCAGTCACACACGTATGGAGTATTCTTGCTAGGTACACAGGTAAAACAGCTGGAGTGTCCACATTTTTACTAGTGCTTAAAGATAAGTACCGTTTTTAATCCTATCATTCTCAACATTTGACTGATAATTCAAACAAAACATATATAATATTTATGCAAAATACCATTCACTTCCTAATATTCTTTACAACTTGATTATCTACAACTGTTATCTGCAAATATCTATATGAATARTGATTAATTTAATTCAATGATGAACTGTTTGACAATAATCTGACATCTGGAGAGTGAGACGATGGCTCTAATTTGCAGCTAGTTATCAATCTGACCTTATGATTACAGGTGTAATCACAAATAGATTGGGCTAAGTGTAATTAATGGTACCCACAATTCAATACACATTCAGTTATGGATACTTCCACCCACAGTCCTGGACAATATATTTCAAAAGTCATACTTCAGTATTTTACTGCAGATTTTCAGTATTCAGGCCTTTTATCTCAATATGAAACATATTTTTCAATTCTCAAGCTGGGGAGACAAACACGAGCAATACTAGATTTTGCCAGAAAGTGAATTGGTTGGTGGCTTGATGAAAGCCCACTATGGGGAATATGGGCTTAAATAGAAAGTGTAAGAATAAGAATTTCATGTTGCTTAGTTATGATGCACAGTGTCTAATTTGTCTTCTTTTTTGGCTGTAGGCTGTATCTTCCTCTGTCAGAAACTCATATACTGGATTACATTTTCTAGAAATGTTGAGCTGCCTCCATTTAGAGACCCTTCTGTGGTTTTAACCAGGTTTTAATGTTTGTATTTTAAGAAGTGTGCTTAATGATTGTGAATAGTTCTGGACCAAGAGCACCAAAGCATTAAGTCCTATATCTGCTGAAGCCGACTGCTACACAAGGCCCACTGTGTCTAGAAATGAGAGGTAAACTCATTCTCTTCTATGTAACATCGTTTATCCTAGCTGATGACTGTCAGTAATGAATGGTGTTTCCAGAACCTCCCTAATCTTTGCCTTATGCTTGCTGCTGCAAAAAGTAGTAGAAAATCCACCAGTACTTTGGTAACAGTAACACTAAAACTATAAAAATCCTACCCCAAAACATTAATGTATGCCGCACAAGCGTCTTCAAGTAACCAACATGGAGATGAATTTCTAATAAGGAGGGTGAAGTTGTTTGGTCCAAGATCCACTGAAAGACTTCCATTGACGTCATACTCTTTGGATTATGCTTTCTATATTATGAGCAGTGCTTGACATTAGCACTGCAGAAGAATGAAAGTAGGAATAGGTTTTCATTTCAAGCCACAATACGTGRCAAAGCATGCCTGTGTAATCCTCACCTCTATCACATGCCTAAGTTTTCAAGCCTGTCCCATAAAATTGTGATAACTAAAGTGGAAATGAAGAATTGAATCACTGGCTTCTCAAACCTGAAGAATGATCACAGTCAGCCCTGAGACTAAACTTGGCCACAAGACATAAACAGCTTCTGCAAAAGTGGCAAGAACGAAAAATCAAATTTTTTCTCACTGAAAGCCATTTGTTGTTTAAATATATATATTAAAAAAGCCAACAAAAATCATAAAGACTGAAATAAAAGAAAGTTTTTTGAAAAATCTAATTTATATTTTCTGCCTCAACAACATCTTTCCTCTGGGTCTCTCATAATGCCTTACTCAAATTAATGAATTAACTCTCCAAAAAATATCACTGAATGTGGCTATATATTATTAATCCTATCTGATAAATTAAATCCCAATATTTCAGTTTTAGTTTTTTTAGAACCTATAACAAACAGGTCTAATTTTCAAAAGGACAGGGCCCACAACCTCAAGTGAGGACTATTTATATTTTTATGGGTATTATCTGAAGGGGCAATATGAGACACCAAAATGTGAAAAGCAGTACACCGTGGCCCAGCCCACAGAAAGTGAAATTTCTACTGTGTACTAAAGTGGATCATCTACATTAGATTCATTAAAGCTGCATACCTACTTGGGTCTTTTCAAGCCCCACTTACTGTCTCTCTCAAAGGAGATTGGATGGGGCGGGAGAGCTGACAAAAATAAAGACAGTGAGATTTTTGCATCATGTCTTTACACTGACTGTTTGTATAAGACTGAATTTGTTACCTAATTTTGTAATGGCACAGCTGAAAATACTACAATCGCCTGGTCTAAATGTTACCTATTTGCATATCTCTTCCCTTCTACAGTGTATGGTATTCCGCCTGTCAGATGACTCTCCAAAGAAAAAAACTTATTTAAACGATCTTCATTTCTATGCTCTACTAACATTAAAACATTGAAAACAGGTGGCTCAGGAAATCACTAATGCAATTCAAAATACTTCCCATGTGGAACGCCAGCCTGTATTCAAGCAACTGTAGTTAACAACCAAGATCTGCTACCAATGAATGGTCATTTACTATCCTGTGTGAAATGAGTTGGTGACCTCAGTCCAGTTCCTATTGCAGGCAGGTGTGCATATTACTTCTGCCACCTTCACAGTTGGCAATAAATGCTCATTATTGCAGTTTCAGCAGGGAGGCCAAGGATCAAGTAAACTTTCTGATGGAAATGCCATCTTGAGTCTGAGGTGGCCTTCTCAAAAATGATTGTACTATCATGTCAGGGAAAGGAAGACAGAGGCTTGCAGAGCTACCAAGTAATTTGTCTCTTTCCAGTAGGCTGGAAAACATCAGCTTAAGAAATTGTGAATTGGGTTGTTCTCACCCAATTCAGTTTGCTTCACTTTCCCTCTCTTCTCCCAGAAAACTCTAAGATACATCTGCCAATGGGAACAATACCAAAAAGCAGAGTATTCCAGACAGAGGTTTTCTTAGTGAGGTTAGGGTGGGTCAAGATCATGAATATAAAAACACAGTTCTGTATCCTGTGTAGATCCAAAAGAAAACTTCTCTTGCCCATCCTGATGACGGAATATAGAAAATTCCTGGCTATACCTAATTGCTCTATTATTATTCTCATTTTGAGAAGTGATGGGAGGTGAGCAAAACAGAATTCTAAAAGTTCAGAGATCTTGCTTACTGCTAAAAAGCACAATGCAGGGCTTCAAACCTCATCCATCCTGACAGCTACAGTAAGGAATGGGATGGGTTGGAAGAGGGAATAGAGATTGGGTAAGACTCCAGAAGGGTCAGAAATACTGCTCTGGCAGTTCCCAGGAGGAGCTGCAATCATAGCTAGCCTTCCATTCACTCTAACCTCTTCCTTGGCAGAAAGAACAGCAGAAGCAGCCAAATGGGTTTTCCAGCGTCCTCTCAGAGCAAAAGAGATGGCTGTTCTCTTGCCCTCCATCTGCCCTAGGCAACTGCTTGCTTGGCCTATGTCCTGGGATTTGGATCACTGCTAGGAAAGATATGTGAATAACACTGCCATTAATTTCCTTACTAATTCACTGAAACAGATACCGCAGATACAAACATCTCTGATCTCTGCAGACCTCTAACAATGGCTTTACTCACAACAGTGATGTCTTATCCTTTTGCCTGTGCTTAATGAGGTCTACTGTGTGGTCCATCAGCTGGATATTTCCTTTGGAATCCTTGAATTTTACATTGTGCTTAGTCAAGATACAAAGAGAATTATAGCTCTACACATTAATATTCTTTCATACTATTTAGCTTAGCATGTGACTATTAAATTCACCAAAACGACCATGAATGAGTGAAATACTTAAGGGAAAACAATTTGCAGGTGTGATCTTTAGGCAGAAAAGAACTCAGCAGTCAGTTTTGCAGATGAAAAAAGTCTAGGTGTGATCAAAGCATCTTAGTGAGTACAATTAATTACACTTACGTATTCAGAAGTGATTAAAAAACTGAGCTTATCTATTATTGATGAAATATCTACCTACAAAACATGTTTGGTGACGTTCCTGAAAAAAATACATGAGGAGATGTCAGAGATGCCCAGAATGGAGCTATGAAGATGACCAGGAATACTGCTTTGGATCTGCAGAGAACAAATCAGTGGGTCATCCAAATAGAAGAAACTTACAGCAACAGTAAGTCTATAAAGAAAAGCTGAATCTGCAAAGCAAAGGCACTTTGTGACTCTGCAAAATTTAGAACTGTTTTATAAAGTTAATTGTTTAAGAACTGCTTATTTAGCCCAAAGAAAATTTGGAACATTTCTCCCATCACTTCTGTGTTTTTTCATGGATGCAGATGCTGAAGTTTCTTTTTACTTTTCTCCAGTTGGGAAAAATTTTGCAGAAACAGTGCAGCTGTCATAATACTGTGAACGCAGCCAGGAAGAGTGACTCACAGCTTAAACAAGGTGAACTTCATGTTTGATTTCAATTCTCCCTACAGACTATTTCCATCTCTCACCACTAGCTGTGGTGAAGTCTAGCTGCAGTATCTCAGAAGGTGGGGGATGTAGGTCCCAAAACACCTTCTTGAGTTGAAAAATGAAAGAGAGAGGAAATTCAATTTTCAGTTAGGTACAGACACAAATCCAAGAGCTGGTAAAGTGAATCAGCCCTGCTTCAACAGTGGGTACTCCTCAAGGCTGGGCTCATGGGCACAGTTTATCCAATCAGATGCTATATAATCTTTAATCGGTCTTACATGGTCCTTGATTGCATCTCTGACATGACAAATTGCTTACCCACTTCTCACTGGTCATCATCCTTCACTACTGCTGATGTCCTCACTTGCTGATTAGAGTATCCATGTGAAATAGGGAGGAGCTTATGTTTTAAAATTGTATCTCAAGTATCACTCTCCAGAAATCCAACACAGACTATTGCCTGACACTTCATTCTGGCGACTTATTCCCTCTCCATTTACTCTTTGCAGCAGCTGTCTTAGCTGCATGTCTCCTTCAGCAGAGTAACAAAGACAACAGTAAACCTCCTGTAAATCCACAACTACCTGTCTCTTTGCATGATGGTCAGTGAAGGATCTTCTCTATTTTTAATACTGCCCTTCCTGTTTTGTTGGCCTAAGTACTGAGGATATAGACAGGAGACTTCAGGACTCCCCACCCTGGCAACAGATAAAGGCTCTGACCAAATTAATTTGGAGCTCATTACAGGTGGCAGGATGTTAGGAATAAAAAAAAAAGGATGCATAGAAGTCCTCATACCATATTAATGCATCTACATAGAATGGCTTTAAGCATCCAGTCATGCTCAAATATGGAATCAGAAGCCTAATTCTAGGTAAACTTAAAAAAAAAAAAAAAAAAAAAAAAAAAAACTTGCAAGGAATGCTGGTTGGCTTGATTTTTTCAATCATCTTGCTCCCCAAGGACATTAAAGTTTTTAATTACTGGGAACAGTATCAATTGTTTTTAACCAAAGCTACCAAAGTGATGCCTTGCAGTGAGAGTTACACTGCAGAGCTGAAATACAGCTAGATGGCTAGATGTCTTAGGGACATTTAAACACTAGAAGCAATTCTCCTGCTTCTATGTTCATCCTTAGGTCAGAGGGAAATGATCTTTTCTCCCTGCATCATGCCCAAGTTTGTAATCTGCACAACACAGATGTGCTTACTGAAGAAGAAACACGTCCAAGACTCTCTCTAGAGAAAACAGTCTCCCATCAGACTGTGCTTTAGAGATATTAAGCAATGTGAAAACTTCTCATGTGAGAAGACAAAATCTGGCAGGAATCTCATTCCACAAATGTGAAGAGATTTGCCTTAGCTGTCTCCTTCTTCCTTCAGTACTCTTGACTCTGCTAGAGATTTTACAGTAATTCTTTTCTACAGTGAAAGGTATGCTTCACTTACAGTCAGTTTTACAGGGGATATATATAGTGTTGTGCTCTTCCCACAGAGCATAGGTAGAGATTTTGGGTAGAGGAATATGTTTAAAGGCAAAGAGTTGTCCTGTCTTTTGCTCTTTTTTGATTTACTCAAAAGACTCTTTCCAAGCCACTTGGAATGCCCTATATTGCCATTTGCACAACAATAACCCAGGCCTTCTTTAAAGGTTCCTGAGATAACCCCACCATTGCCCTTTGTTTTGGTAACCAGAGAGTAGGAATAGAAATACAAAATTTTTAAAATAAACAATAATAAAACATTTTCCTGGTACTGCTTACCCGCTAAGTACACCGAGAACCAAGTTAAGTACAAAAAATGACCCTATGATGATTAGTGTAACAAAATAGATCCAGGGCCAGTCCCTTCCTATGGCATCATTGACCTGGAAGAGTGGAATGATAATTAGTGAGACAAGCTCAGTTTCTGAGCACTGCAAGGCTCCAGCCAAAGAGATCCCAAGTCACCAGCAGTAAGGCTTTCAATAGTCTTTTTTTAATGGAAATTTAGGAAATGTTGGCATTAGCAATTTTGGATGCACTCAAGTTGAATTTCTTTGCTGGAAGATAACTTTTTCTGTTACCTATATTTTTATTTGCAAAGTCTGAACATTTTGTAAAAATATTTCAGAGTTGATGTGAAAACCTTAGATTTGCATTTTTAATCCCTCAGAAAGAATCCTGGTGACAGGGAAGAACCCTTATTATGGAGTCTTGCCCTGTAGCATTGGAAAAAGGACACCAAAACTGTCGGCTTACCCGCTCAACACACCAAGAACCAGATTTAGAACGAAAAAGGATCCAAAGATGACCAGACTGACAAAATACACCCATGGTAACTCATAGCCCATAGCGTCCTGCATCTGGAAAGACGAAGGAAAGTTAGAAGACAGAGAGGGAAAGCAGAAATGATTAGGCAAAGGAACAGATGGAAAGGTTTGTAAACAGAGCCTGTGGTTGGTTTTCACCTAATCACAGCAAGCGTTTTTGTATGTTCTTTCTGATGTGTCCTCTCCTTTAACTGGATGGTTCTCTACCTGTTTCCTTATAGGCAAAGATTAATGTAGGCTGAGATACACCAATGTGCCATACTGGCATTTTTTTGAATACTCAAAGCTGCAGGCTATCACTTTCTGGAGTTTATTCACAGGACCACAAGGGTCCATCCAGTGACTTCTAAACTTCTGTTTTAATCTCCTGCATGTATATATGACTGTTTGCGGCCAGTGTAAATATTGTTAGTGCTTGCTAAGCATTATTACAATGTGCTATCAGGTCACATTTATTTTCCATCTGTAACACAGGTTCACATACCTCAAAGAGAAGCATATGGTGGCATTTGTGGGCAAATACTGATATTTTCCTAGCAATGCTGTGGTAATTTTTAGTTAACCACAATCAGAGCAGTAGCTGTATCCCTTAGAGGAAAGTCCTATCAAGGCCTGTCATGTTCTGACCAGGTCAAGTGTTTTCTCAAGCTTTCCCACAAACTTCCTTTCTCTCTAGAGAGGAATCTCTCCTCCACACCAAAACACAATCCCTACACAACTGAATACTCAGAGAATTTCAGACTTTAAATTGATTGTCTTGAGCACAGGCCTGACTTTAACACTACTACATGAATCTGCAAATAAAGCAGGCAGACTATCATTTTAGCACCAGAACTTATAGGCATAGAGCAGCTCTAGTGCATAATATGATATTTTATGCATTCCAAAAGCTCTTGTACATACAAACACCATTTTATCTTGAGGCGTCCTTTGAAGTTCAAAAATCTCCTTCACATGATGGTTTCATAAATACCACAGCCCCCTTTTTCTTTACATTTCATAAACATTTATATCCTGAACAGACATAGTATTATTAAAGAAACAGACAGTGGTTAACATTTTCAGGAGCACTAAAATGATTTATGAATGTAAATTTCCAATTTAAAAGTACCTAAAGGCATAAAGCAGCTTAGGTTCCTTTGGTTTCAATGCTTTTGAAAATTGTCTTCTATGCTCTCTCCTTTGCAACCTAAGCATTTGTTGTGAACACAGAAGAAATATTCTTCCATACATGGGCACTGAGACATACTTCAGGGGAGCAGATCTGACTTAAGATTTATAACAACTCAGGAAAGGAATTTGAGACCTTCAGTAGGACAAGGCAGGAGAGTAACACTAATATAATCTGTTCTTGTGGATAGAACATCATCCATTTTCAGTACAGTCACTGAAGTCCTTGTTTGGCAATGGTCCACAGTCAATGGGGTGATCCAGAACTCTATCTCAGGGCTCCTTCAGCTGCAACTTAACTGAAGAAGGCTCATTAAAGAATAAGCTCAAAATATGCCCCAGTGAAAATAGTTCATCAAATCTTTCCTCAGAGGATTAATAAATTTTGTGTTTGGAAGAGAGTGAAAACCTCTCTTCAGAAACCCAGAAGTCCCTAAAACTTTTCCCAGGTATATCATTCAGTTTCCTTTGCATACCTTTTTGGAATCACCTAGTTAATTTGTAAATGATACTAATTGTTCATTATGTTTGCAACTACATTTCAACTCACACAGCTTAAAAAAAAAAAAGGTAACTGACTGGTTAAAGACTGGTACCTCTGCTGTGAAACACGGCAATGATTTAAAGAGAACACAATATAATGATAGAATAGCATATTTATCTCAAGTCACAGAGGAGAAATTGGGCAGGCAAAGTGTAACTACTCGAGCTGGAATTAGGTCAGGAAACAAGACTTAACATCTCCTTTCTTATATAAAGAATGTCACTACCTATATAAAGTGCTCCACACAATGACTATAAATCACTTTTTGAAAAACTGCCATAAGAAATTACCAGCACAGGCAGAGTGATGACCTGATTTCCCTTTAATTAGGACTGATGGTGATAAGAAACCCTCAGCTACATGGTACTTATCTAGCAACATTTTTTTTCAATCAGATGAGAAAGTGAATAAGTAAAGCTTCTCAGGGCTGTGCAAGTGAATCTTTGTACGCTATGCCAGAGTTTCTGGTACATAATTCAGATGCTTGACCCTTCATACTATTCTACCATGAAGAAACCTCACGGTAGAATAGCAAGAAACTTCTGCTCTGGCCAGGTAAGGTATATAACAGAGTATAGTGTACTCCAGCTATTCCCAGTGCCTGTAAATTGCATAAAGACTGGGTCAACTTCCATCAGTGCAAATTATCCTAAAAAAYAGACCTGCCTCCTAACAAAGCAGAGCACTGGTGCTTCTCCCCTTCACTGCCCTATCATATAAGTAACAGAGAAGCTGAGAGATTGGAACAATACAAGCTTCTCAAGAGTAGAGAAACCATCAATATTTTGCAGAAAGCTCATTATTTAGCATCTCTCTTCCTGGAACCCATCACACAGAACTTCTCTGTATGTTGGGTGCTCTCACATCTCATTTTCTTTAGAAGGAGGTGACAGTATTCCATACTTTGTGAGACTGAGCCACAGGTGATAGGTAGGTATGTTACATGTTGATATACTATTAAGTAATTGGTTAAATATGTAGAATACTCCCTTTGATAAAGAGACAGTACTCTGTTAGCTTACTATTTGCTTGAAAGATGTCTCCAGGAGAGACACAAGACAGATACCTAGGCTGCTTGGCAGAAGGTGGAGGGAAAAAAGAAAATACACTTATTCTGAACAGTAACAGCAAAGTATTAACATTTAAGAAACACTAAGTTCTTGGCTAAGATTGTGTCCTACCAAATATCTGGAAATGCTTCCTCTAAAATGAAAGCATCTTGTAAGTCCATAATAGACTGTGCCCAACTGAACAATGTTTCCATACTGCTATCAACAGAAACCTTGCATCTCTGATTCAATTTCCTTCCTGGAAATTTATCAGCATTCTTCAAATATGTAGCTATTCATCACATGTGTATGCATACACATATCTTGCTGACTGCAGCTGGAGGCTTCTACTACAAACTTCTACCTTTTAAGTTATGTAAACATAATTTAGGTGGTACAGTTGAATTTTCCTAATTATGATATTGAAGTGGAGAAGCTCACAGCATCACAACAGGATCAGAATGAGATTTACCATCTACACACCACTGAGTGCAGAAAATGACATTGACAGAATATTTTTTGTAGTGTTTACTGTGAAATTTACCAAGTATTTACCAAGAAAAGGGTTCTGTTACAAATTACCTCTCTAGTACAGACAGTACAACTCCTGACACAGAGCTCATCCATCTGGTTGCAGAGTGCACTTTTTCTCCCCTTATTTCTCCCTGTGTGTTTATTATTAACCATAGGAAGCTCATCAGGAAAGGTGGATCTTCTAAATTTGCAGTTCCAAAGATTATTAAACATTGTAGGTATGAGCGAGAGTACTCCCACTAGAGTAGGCAAGGTGRCTGCAACCTGGTGTCAGTTAAAGTATGTTATGAGACAATTACTAGGTCAGCTATAAGCACAGCATTGGTGGGAATCTACAAATGGTCGTTTATGTTCTCTAACTCAAGCTGCTTGACCTTTTACAGCTCACATCTCCACACTAACATCTCCCTACTCTCAGTGATCAGAAGTTTCGTACGTTTCTGAATATTGATATATCTATCATCACTTAGAGATGATCTCTGAGAGACCTCAGACCAGCCTCAGGATTACTGGAATTGAATGAGGCTGAGGAGTCAGAGCTATTGTACCT
This sequence comes from Rhea americana, assembly GCF_003343005.1. Classification (NCBI taxonomy): domain Eukaryota; kingdom Metazoa; phylum Chordata; class Aves; order Rheiformes; family Rheidae; genus Rhea; species Rhea americana. The sequence goes on from NW_028187088.1 coordinate 6,026,870, forward strand.
CTTAGGGAAGAAATCCGCTTAAAACACTCCTTAGTGATCAAAAGGTGTCTGCAAAATCCAGTTAAGTCTTTCATTCAGTAATGCTCTAACCTTGCACTGGACTCGGGTTGATGGGACTGGGACTAGAACCAAGTTCCTGCACTGTGCAAATGCTAGGTCATGCTGAGGGTTTTCCAATCACTTGCAGTGAAAGGAACAGGAGGGTCATTTTCTTTGAAGAGCAACTATAGCATTCCTCTAACATCAATTTTGTTTCAGCTAATTGTCAGTTTTGTGGCAACAGTGGGGTCCACCATCACACTATGTGCCAGTTCTCAGTATTAAAGAGTCAAGCTACTCTCTAGTTAGTCCTTGGATAAGAGGATGGAGATCTGCATTTTCTGGCAGGAAAGGCTGTCTTCTGTTTTCTAAACAAGGTGCTCAATTAGAACTAAAGAGATTTGGTAACTTTCAAACTGGACTACATAATCAGAGCTCTAGTAGTTATGCTTGGAAACACTGTGATTAAAGAAACACATCTGGCATTCTCTTTAAGCTTTTCTAGATCTGTGTCATCCTTTTGCCTTGGGTCCTGTCAATAAACACTTGTAAGAAGCACTAATACTCTCCTACATAATGAACAGTAGTAAGGTACTGAGAGACATAATGGGATGGATATGCACAAGTTATTATTTTGTCAAAGCTCTTAACTGCCACATGGCAATAGATTCTATGTTGGTGTTCTTTTACAAAAAATATCTTTCTGGGAAAACTCAAGTATCCCATTGCATTGGCTACAACACATATCTCTTGTTATTAAAAAGTTGGAGTTAGTCTTTCCTCTCTCGGCCAAGTAAACATCATTATTGTACAAATATAATTACACACAGAATTACAGAATTACACATGGGAATTGAATTCTGATACTTTACACTGATAATTTTGCTTCCTGGGAACTGTAGAACCCACTCAGCATCAAGATGAAAAGAAAGTATTCCAGCATATCTGAGAAGGTCTGCTGGATGTTGTGTACTATGGAAGAACTCTTCCTTTTACCAAGCATTGTTCTCAATTGCTATCATGACTATAGCATTTCAACCTTCACCTGAAGGCTTTTATCTCGATGATACAGACTATCTCCCAGCAGTGACATCCGCATTTTTAATTCTTTAGTCTGCTAATCACAGTTATAACCTACAGTTTCAGTAGTGCCAAGGAGTAAAAAGAGGGAGCTAAGACACTTGTGCCTTGTGATTTTGCAGAAGTAGGTGAAGAGACATGAGTGGGGGCACATGAGACACAGCTGTTACTCTACTTTATCTGTTCAGTGATTTTTTTCTTTTTCAGGGGTGTTAGTCTGGCACATTTTGCAAACATCTCATTCATTACACCAGCACCATAGTTCAAAGATAATGTTAGATGTATGTTATCTATTAACATAATAGTTCATCAACACCAGGCACATAGTAGAGATCTATCTTTCAGTTAATGGGGAGGATTGATGCAACTCACTATACTCTCCTGACTTCACAATTCACACACCCTCATCCTTACACGTTGTGCCAAATATCTTTCAAAAACAATTGACAAACTCAAGCTACAAGAAAAGTTTCATCCATTACAGAAGGACAGTTACCACTAGAAAGCAGCAAGCCGCTCACGCTAAGTACAGTTGAAGGAAAGAAAAAAAGTAGTTTGTCTTGCTCAGTGTGAAATACTGGAGGACTGCAGGTTAACGGAAAGCAAGTTAGCTAGGACACCAGGGCTGGCTTTCTATTTCTTGAATAAATTGCTAATTGATTTTTAATGACTAAAGAATGTTATGATAGACTTTTTTAAACACAAATCAAGTGCTTCAAGTACTCCATAATGAAGCATATAACCTTTCACAGAATAACATTAATCAAGAAGCACAGACTACTCAATAAAATTAAAGGGCAGTAAATTTGAAATTTGTGTGTAGAAATGCTATTTTACGCAGCCTACAACCAATCTGTGGAATTCACCACCTCAAGAAGTGACCTAGGCAAATCCAATGGTAAATGCCAATAACAAGATCTCTAGGTGAAACTGAATCTTGCTTATAGTCATATAGGGAAATAAAACTGGAGAATACATGGATAGAGAGAGAGGAGAAGGAAGAGGAGGCACACAAAACACTTAACTCTCCCTGAACACAGCTTCCTGCTCGAAGCTTTCATTTTGAAAATCATCTTTTTCATTAAAAGTACTGAAGCACTTCAAGGATTTGTAAGTGATTTGGTCAGTTTAGATCAAAGTGCATCATACTGATAAGCATGGCTCAGGGGACGGAGAAAGACTTATGAAAAAAATAACATTAGACTTAAATATTTATCATTTATCAATAACAAAGAAGTTTGGGTTAAAATAAAGAATTTTCCTTTTCCACGCCTCCTCTTACAATGAATATTTGGGTGAATGCATTTTATTCAAACACATTCTCATGAGCACTTACTTTAAAYGGCTCGAGCAGCACTAGAAACTGTCTTTTGTAGAGGATAAGGCATTGTTTTGCACTGGTGGGGGACAGGGGGAGTGGAGGAGTTTTTCCTAAAACATTTTTATCAGAACTCAGGCACAAAAAGGATCAGAGTAAACAACAGAGGTTGGCACTTCACCTTTCACTGCTACACCTAAACTATGCTGGCCATATTCAAGAAAAATAATCTACACTACAGATAATAAAACCTACRTATTGGAGTCTCCTTCTCTGGAGATCTTCAAGGCCCGCYTGGACGCAACCCTGTCTAACATGCTCTAGGTGACCCTGCTGAGCAGGGRGGTTGGACTAGATGATCTCCAGAGGTCCCTTCCAGCCTTACTGATTCTGTGATTCTATGATTCTATTAGGCAAGGGCTATGTGCCCCAGAGAGGAACAGGTTTAAGATTTTCAACTATTTCTGCTCTTCTGTTATCTCTTCTGCTTCCATTATATTGTAATAATGCTTCATGATTCAAAACTTTGCTTTGTTGTTGAGCTCTCAGTCCAACTGCCTGCCTAAATGTGTTGCACTCATCCTGTCAAGGAAATAAAATGGTCTCATAAAACTGATGCAACCCATAAGAAGCAAATAAGGCAGAATGAATTTGCCAGGAAGTAGCTGGATAAATCTATAAAGTGAAGAAACAAAATAAACCCAGAGATTAATTTTGCTACCTTTATTTATGCTAGATGTAGTAGATCAGCAGAAATAGCTGAAGAACAAAATACTCATCCTAAATGTAAATAGGGATAAAGTTGGCAGTTCCTAAGAATATTCAACTAAGAACTGTAATTGGTGATGGAGTGTTTTTGAGGTTGCTCTGCATACAAAAAATAATTTGTTCAATAGATTACTCTCTTCTGGCTAATCTCTCAATTCTACAGCTGATTCTGGTTTAGGAACACCTTGGTTCTGAAACACTTGCAATCTTTGCCTTAAAAGCTCTCGCCAGCAGTCAGAACAGACAGAGGACTCATGACATGAAGGCTTGACTCTTTCCTTTCTATCAACAAGTTTTTTTGTCCTTAGAAGTCTAAGGCTCTGTAGTGGTCATGCTTTTTTACAGCTCTTAGTTAATTGAACTGTGACTATACAGACTGTGATATAAATAAATCAGCCCCTGAATTTGCAAAAAATTGTCATCCTGAATTTGCAAAAAGTTGTCATTGCTATTTAGCTCTGGTGACAAAGTCTGCACACTAATTTTCTCTGACCTCTAACAGTACTGCTTATGTTATATTCTTTTTTTCATACAAAACTTGCAATAAATATATTGGAAACCACACTACTCTTAATAATGCTTTTTCATAGAATCATAGAATCATAGAGCAATTTCTTTTTTACACAGAAATTTTTACAAAGAAATTGCTCAGTATTGTTCACAATTTCTWGCTTTTTTGCAAAACTATAAATCCTAAAAGAAGCCCCAGGAAGAGTTTTATGAGGGAGTAAAAAGGGACACAGTACTAAAATTGAATTTCTGTATATGTTAGGATCTGAAGAATTTTATTCTGTGAGACAAAGCAGGGGATTGCTTCTTTAGCACTGAAATCCCACAGATCCTGAATCTGCAGGTGTGTTTGGAGCCTAAATAGCATGAGGCTGCTGCATATCATGTCTATAAAGACATGAAAAATGCACATTTTTGCTTCAGAATTCTATGGCTGGTCTCCAAAAACATCTCAAGTAAGTCTTTAAACAGCATACATCCATCTGACTTTACTGTTCATACAGGAAGCAAGAAAGGATCGTATTTGCTATTTCCCATCATATGCCCCTAATGCTGGATTTAGACTTACTGCATCTTTGTCCTAGAGATGAAGAGTCTACCTTTCAAATCCCTCAATATTTAAAATCTAATCAGCTGTCCTTGCTCGGTTGGTTTTTAATCCAATATTCATGTATGTGCATAACTTATTTGAGTAATTGCATTGAAGTCAATGGTCAGTAATATTGTTACCAGTAGAAATGAACTTACACGCTTAAGCACTTTGCTTGAATGGGGTGGGGTGCAGGACTGGGAAAAATATATGATAAGGAGCTCATTTTCTGAAATGTGCTGTGAAGAAGAGGAGTATAAAATGAGAAGTTTTGTGTACATAGTGACTAAGAGATGACAAAATCATCTGGTTCATAACAAAAAGCTTTGAGCATTTCAGTCTAGACATTCTAGTGCATCATGAGAAGAATTATCATTCTTCTTGTCAACCTGAAATACTCTTTTAGCCTTCCTGAATCTGTAAGACAGGTGATAAGAATCAGGAATCAATGGTCTCAGAGCTGACTCACAGCAAAAGGGTACAGAAGGGGAGTGGAGAAATAAAAAACCCAAATCCTATAATAAGCAAAATATACAAATAAAAATAAATAAAAATTATAAAAATTATAAAAATTATAAAAATTATACAAATTAAAAGAAGCTGGACTCACTTTTCTAGTGTCTTCAACACAAAGACAAGACAGAGTTGGATGCAGATAAGTGCACAAGGATCAGGAACCAGGACAGGGAATGCTTCAGCCAGGTTATTCTGATATATGGTAGGATCAAAGGAAATAACGTAGGCAAGAGCCACCATATGTGGACAGTAGCAAGAACAACAGGTAGCATTCCAAGATTCTTGTGTGTACCTCGATTTCCCAATTGTTCTGTGTGTTGTGTAGTGATGAAAAGAGCAAATTAAAATTCCATCCTGACCCGGAAATACTGGCAATTTGCACAGAACTCCCTACAGCAGGCTATGGGAGATTTTGGCTGTGAAAGGACTGCCTTGATGAGGACAACAAAAACTCAAGGGAAGAGATTAATTTGCAATAGAGAACCCTTGGGAAAGAGCCAAAGAAACTGCAGCAAGGGACGGTAAGTTCAGAAAAAAGAAGGGGAAGGGGGCAGACAGATCTGAGAAGATGCAGCCTGCCGAGACTGCTTCTTAATCCCTGCTAACAAAGACTACGCTGAATCTGCTCAAGGTGTCCTTACCCAATGCTTGCTGCCTGCTCTGATCCAGGTGAACCATAATTCCTGTTTTATTTTAAAATCCTTTTGGTCTAGGTGTAATTCACTGCTAGGCTGCCTGATTTCCTTCACAGAAGGGTGAAGTCGCTGTTCAGAGCTGACCAAGCGTCCCACACATCACTATGGAGAAGTGAAAGCACTGAACCTGATGGGCTCAATCTCAGAGTCAAAAGAGCATACACTCCTGCAAAAAGTATACTTTGACAGGCTCCCACTTCTCAGAGAGACCATGTAAAGGCAGAAGTCTTGCAGAAAGGCCCTAACAGGCTGCTGCAACCTGTGCAAGTACAAGGCTAGACTGGAGACATACAAGCAGTGTCAGCTGCTTGACTGCAGATAAACTGAGAACATGTAAAACATGTTTGAACTTCTCTGAAATTACATAATCACAGTAGAATGACATTTGCTGTTGTATAAACTCCCTCTGATGAAGAACACATAAAAAACATGAAACAAACTGTATTTGTTTTTGTTACATATACTATGCAGGAAGTAAATTGCTACCAGTAGAATTTGCCAAGCCTATTTTTTTACAATAGCACCAAGTTGTATTTTCATGAATCATTAAATATTGGCCGTACCTTCTCAAGAGTATGTTCATTTTCTCAGCTGGGTAAAGCCTCATGACATTTAAGACACATTAAAAACACCAATTTTCAGCCATCCAGCCCCAAATTACTGATATTGTAAGCTCACAATGTTATTTCATTTTTGGTCAGTTTTTATATTCACATTTCATCTAGTTTTTGTTTGGGTGCACATTTTTTATTCAGTCAGATTTTCTTTAAAAGACTGAACTACTAACTGAATTTCAAGGTCTTTGTGCATGTCATTTTAGGATCTTAGATCTGAGATCAGGAAAAGAATTAAAATTTGCATTCAAATACCAGCAGGTCAAAGTGTCTGTGGCACACAATAACTGACTTGGACTGTTTTCCCCCTGAAATCTATTTACATTGAATATGCTCACTGATTCTGTATTTTTAAGGCTTCTTAGTTTATGCTTGTAGGAGAGAGAGAGAGGGAATACTGACTTGGGTGTGTTTACTCCTTGTCTTAATTAAACTTGTGATTTTAAATGGACATCATCCAAGCTTGTTATACAACTTCCATTGATGGCAAAGGCTACCAGCAGCTGACTTACTACTTTTTTCTTTTTAAAATAGAGGAATAAAAAGTTAGGCTCTCTGTTGACTAAGAAAACATGGCAGTGTTAATGGGTTTTGTTTTCACAAAGTTATTAGCACCAGTAAAGCTCCAAAAGGATATGGATTTCAATGGCAAATCAGCCATCTGAAAAGTATGTTTTGCTGACATAACCTCAGCATATTCACTTTTGTGAGTGAAAAGTACCACTGGGAAATCCTAATCAACTATATTAAAGGACAGAAAAAAAATATTCAGGAAGGAACCATTTATATCTTCCTCTTCTTCCACCTGTACTCTCTGGACTTTTCTGTGGGACTTTTGTATTAACTTTCTTCTGTGAAAACCAGAGGGGTCTGTATACCTCTGCAGGATGTTTGGCAATACAGAGATTCTGAACTCCCACCAAAAATATTAGTTAYATAGCTAGAATTCCTTACATCAAAGGCAGCTAATTTCTGGGCTCCAACTTCACTAGCTCACCTTCTTTCTGCAGGTTTAATGGGTAAAGGAGAAAAAAAAATATTTCTAGATGTATTTCAATTCAGTTTACCAAGGAGCAATATTTAGAAGTAAGTCAAGTGTGGTCACTGTTCTGTTAGTTCAGATGCCCTGAGATGGCAGAAACAAAATAGGCCAGAATTAATTCRGTTTCAGAAATGTAAACCTGAGAAGGACTTTTTTACAATAGTTTGGGCTGTCAGCCTTAGTGTCCTTGATAGTTCATTTCAGTTCTCACCCTTAAGTTTCTACTGGATGAATTATTCCCCATTAAACCTATAGCACAGCATGGAAAATTGAGGCCTCTGCAATTCTGGGTTCCTGCCTTGCATAACAAAATCATCTTTGCCTGAGTGTTAATTCTAGACTAACCTTATTGAAGGTAATGAACTGAACCTACATCAGTGAAAGATCAAAACATCCTTCAGTCTACAGAACACTCTCAGATCCTTTAGGGCAACAGTGGTTCTGTGAATGAGAGAGATGAACGAAACATATTTAAAATGAGTCAAACTATGAGCTGATTGCAGTGCTTCTGGAACAAATGAGGAGGTTGAATGAAAACACCTTCTGATTTCAGAGTATTTTCCTCTTTCGACTCAAAACTGTTGTAGTCCTGTGGAACCAGTGCCTTGTGGATGAGGCAGCCAAAAGCCACAAGACACAGTACAGCCTAGCATCTCTGTCACTGCCATGTCTAGGATTCATAGCATATGCTCCATCCTCACCAGAGAACCAGTGTCCCAGCAGGACGGAAGGGGACATCAGCTCCCCTACTCATACGTTCCTTAGGTTCCATAGTCATAGGTTCCATCTGCCCCTGAAACATTTCTGCTTAATTTACAGTACTCCACAATGCAAAAAATATAAGCTATAGTATGTTCTAGCAGTGATAGCAACTTAAAACTAATTCTTTGGTACTCAACTTTCAAAAACACCTATGCAAACTTCCAATTTACAAATGCAAAAAATCTCTTGATGTAAGAATATGTCAGCCATATATTTGCATGGATGCATTTTGGATTTAACTTTTCTCTTTTTTTGCTTGTTTAACACAAGTGAAATCTTGATATTCATTTATTGCCAAGTGACTCATATTCTAGAGAGTTCTGGAACCATTGCACATTGACAATACATATAATTCCCCCTAAACTATTCCCTTAAAAGATTTTTTTTAATGGTGTCTTTGGTCACCCTATTGCTGCACTGGGGCTGACTACGATATACAGACTAGCTGGAGGAGAAAAGGTAGCACACTGACCCAGGGAAAACTCCTGGGTGTAAAAGATGTAAGGCTGAGACTGAGCAGAAGGTCTCCAGGACTTTCTATGAACATATGGCCTGGAGTGTAGCATGCCAAGCCTCTGCCCTTGGTCATTCTGCTTGTTGATACAGTTGCCTGACAGACCATTTTTCCTACTTCTTCCCTTCTCAAAAGCTAGTATCAGTAGTTACATTGTCTTTGCCTTATTACTGCACTACTCTTTTTGGTTGCTGCACAGTATATCTACTTAGAGGAGATTCATTCTCTTGAACAGTCTGCACAGCCAGGTCCCTATATGGATAACAGCACCCATTAATACTCTCCATTCTCTCATGCAGCCAAGTAAGCAAGGGAGTTAGCTTGTTGGGGTGATTTTACAAGTTTCAGAAATGCCCTATAGTGACCTCCAAAAATTACTTTGACTTGTGTGACTTAATCAGGATTTGAATTCAGGCCTCCAGAGGCAAAAGTCACAGAGCTTAATGTGAGTTGCCTTGTTCCAACATAACTCTCTTTCTCTCTATTTCTTTCCTCTTTAAAAAGAAAGGTTGATCTTTGAAAAAGTCATTCAAAAGCCCAAAGGCTATTCAGCTACAGGGCTGATAGTTCTTTCGTTATAGCTACTACAGCACTTCCATCTTTTATTGCTGCTTCGCTATTTAAAAATCTTTTTATCTTTTAAAAGCTTTGGAAATTCACCTCAAAAGAATAAAGCACTGATTTCAAGCATGAAAATATCCCCTAAGACGGTGGATTTCCAAATGTAAAGATTTCATCTCATCTTAGAATTCTGGGCTTTCCCTTCCTGTCTCTGTTTATTTCACGTTTATGTTTGCATGGCTGACTATCTAGAAAGGATTTTCTGCCTGTTTTACTGTATTGCTGCTTTATAACTGCCTCTACTTTTCTCAGTGCAGACCGATAGCAAATTCTACCATGAATACATCAGAACAGCACTGATTGCTGCATGCAAAGGATACACAAGTACTTGCTGTCCATTGATTTACATAGTCAATTAAATCTTTAAAAATAAAGAGAATGAAATTCAGTACTGTAAGCTGTAGATAATCATTACCTTCTTTCTTAAGTAGAGGCATGACTGTCAACTCTTTTATTTTACCCTTGATCTGTATATCCCATTTTCCTTTGTAGACAGTTCCCCAATCTATGATATTCCTAGAAATCTATTCTACATTTTAGATGATGAATCTAGCTTTCAGCTATGAAATCACACCCAAAACTCACCAATAAATTGCATCGTATTTAGACCTCATAGCACAGATGATATACCTTCATGTGATAGGCACACTACACTCACAGATACTGTACAAAGACAAGTGGTTCACTGAAAAAACTACTGTCAAAATGCCTGAATGTAGTGCAACAGCATACAAAGCTGACCCTTCTTTTTTCATGAGTTATCAGCAATAGTAAGCACACAACATCAGCATCATATCCAGAACTGAATTCTTGTAAATATGCTTTAAACATCCACAGTGTGGATGTTCTGTGTCAACTATTCCTCTGACTGAGTCCTGAATCCTTGATTTGCTAGTTCTGGTTACTTGGTATCTTTAGGAAAATGTGCCCACAGTCATTTTTAGGTCTCTGATTTGCATGCAATTCAGAGAACTGGAGTGAGAAGCCTAAGAGAGAAGAAGACATTTCTAGAGAAGAACATAGGAGCAGCTAAACTATAAGCTTACAAAGGTATGACCAGTCATGAGAGGACCTGCAAGTCCTGCTCAGATGGAAATCCCACTGAAACTGATGAAGAAATGCAGAAGCCAATCTCAGTGGACCAATTCTCTGTGCAGACAGGGAACATTTACAATTCACAGTAAAACTGATAAAGAATGAGCTGTATGGTCTTGTGTCTTGAAAATGTGATGTTGAAACAAAATTAAATTCAAATATGAGGCTTACAAATAGTTGGTTCTAGAGCTACCACTTCTGTTCTGACTTTGTATGTATTTCTAAATCTTTTTCTTTCTCAGGGACTAGATCATGAGCCAAAGTCCACTATTTGTGTATCTGAATACTGTATCTGGATCCAAACTTAAAAATTCTTAACATGATTGTTTCAGAAGGCAATGATCACCAGTGATCATTCAAAAATATGACCAAAGTAGTAGGGCCAAAGAAATGAACCCAAAAATAGACACTCAAATCCTAAGTCACTTGAAAGTGTCCCAGTAGTGCAGCTCTTAATTTTATAGCTCTGGGATAAAAGATTAAAGACAAGAAAGGTCTCTGTGGTGATTAGACAGTAGCAATTAGGAAAGAGCCTAAGGAAGAACAAAAGAAAAGAGAACAGCGAAAGGGTAACAGAAAGACAGGGCTATTAAAGAGGTCCTTCCCACGCAGGAGCACTGGGCAGAGGGTCTCCACTAACACCACCCCATAAACATCTCATGAAGGAGCTCATTTTAAATGGAGAGCTTCTTTTCATATAGAGGAGGAAGGCTGAGAGGCCCAAAGTTGAGGCCTGAAGGGCTCATGAAGCCTTTATGTCACACAGTATGTGCCCATTTTGCATTAAAAGCCACAAATGTTCAGCGGCAGTTTTTTTGTGGCAGCTGGCAAACAGCAAGTCATTGCTTGTTGCTCGTTTTTAAGGCAGCAGTAGAGGCAACTGCAACAATTTCATGTGCGGTTCATGGAAAAAATATAAGATTCAAGTCAGCATTTATGCAAATTAAGTATGGCCACTGCATTTCCAACACAATAATGCTGCAGCACTTCAGTTCTCTGAACTGTGGGCCCTCTCCCCTTACCCACCACTGTTACAGCAGATGGAGATGATACACCGTCTGCAATCACAGACATAGTCTGCTCATACTTGCGTGCTTATTCTTTGTTATTTTTTCACATCCATGCCAAACTCTGCCAAAAAGATGATTAAAAAACCTCTGGCCCACAACAATAAAAGCTCAGCATTTTTTTGAGAGGAGGGGGGTTGGGAAGAAATAAACACCATGAAAACATATAGACAGATACATTCTTAGAATCAGATAATTCTCTTGTGTGGAAAGCCTTACTAATTCAAGCCCAAGTGCTGCAAGAATAACAGGTTAGGAAGAAAAACACAGCAGGCGAAATTGGGGGTTGCAGCTCTGTGTTTAATGTCTTCTACTTTGTGGCAATATCATTGTATTCCTCACAACATCTTCCTCATTGGCTGCTATAGGCTGTGGAGGGATGAGAAAAGCTCACAAGATATGTCAAGGCTGTTAGCAAAGTAAATTATATCTGTTTTCCTATTTGTTCTTCAATTTGATTTCACATTGGGAATTGTAAGGCCGACTGTGAGCTCCAGTTTCAAGTTTAGTTTGTGAATCTTGGAAGTACGATTTTGCAGACTCAGAGATTGGAAGAAATCTTTCAGGTCAGCCTGTCTAACCCACTGCATCTTGTATGCTGTCTTTGAGGATGTGCTGCTTCTGAATGGTTTCACTGTTTCAACCTCATTACATTGTCTTGGTTGTGGCTCTAGGGCACTGTCTTATATTACTAAAATGTTTTCTCTCCTAGAGACTGGGCAAAGCTACCAAGGATCGTTTAGTTAAATTTGAGGGAGTTAACCTTTTGTGTGCCAGGTCAGGCATCTCTTCCAGAGACAAGTCCATGCCCTGGATCTGATCCAGAGCTGGCTTTAGTCCATCAGTAATAATAACAAACTCCTTAATTTACAGTCAGAGCCTTGAGGTAAGCTGTCCCTAGAAGCACTGCATTACCATGTTATTTTGAGAGACTCAACCAAGTATGCTGAAGCATTGTCCAAATGACATAGGACAAAGCTAATACTACTATAACTATGGCAGGCTTAAGGCTGTTCATTATTAATAATCATCAAGTAGATCAAGTAGAATTACCTAACCCTATAATTCAAGCTGCAATGGCCTAATTGTAAGCAGAGTATCCCAGGGCCAGGTTCTCTGTTACTCAGCAGTATAAATACTCCAATGCAACAACATTTGATTGCAGTTTGCCCTTGTACTCTGCTTTGTTTGCATTTATTTATATTTATATAGGAGGGTGGAGAAATTGGGCCCTTAGAAGAGAGGCTTCTGTGGGCAGTTTTGTATGCAGTGTTACAGGGCTTCAGCTGCAGAGAGCAGAATTCACATGAAGATGAAAGTCCGTTCTAAAGACAAGGCACTGTACAAATTGTATTTAACTCAGAAGTGGAACTTCCCCTAAAGGACAACAACAAACTGATTAAAAATAATTAAAAAGAAGCCCCATTAGGGAAGGTTAAAAGAAATGGATCTGCTCAGATTAGAAAAAGATTAAAGGGAGACACTAAATGCCTACAAATACTTAAACAGGATGTTACAAACGGCACAGGGATTAATCTTCCTCATTAGTCAAAAAGACAATAAGAAATTATGGACTGCAATAGAGATCAATTACAAAATGCAAAATGATTCAGTTTATAACATTTGTCTGCATCTGCTGCTGAAAGTTCCCAAGACTGCGGGGTCTTCAGAAATCTGCCCAGGTGTCTGCAGGAAGGAATCTGCTAATGCTAGTCCCTCATGCATTAAGAGGCTGGAGAATAATAAGCTCTATCTTGCTACAATGCACAGGAAATATTATGATCAGTTGAGGTGCCAGTCAACTCCAATGATCCTATGATCTGCCTGCATTTGAGATAAAGCCACCTGACAGTTTAGGAGGATAAAGTAAACTTTTTAAGACTGAGGCAGTTTAGGAGATGTGCTCCTATAGACACTTAATGCTCCCTTCAGCAAAGATCAGTCCTTCAGCAAAGAGTCAACAAGGTTGTTCTCCACTGATTTTCATCCTGTCCAACATAGTTACTTTACATAAGAAATTTGGCTCATTTCAAGTCTTACTTGCCACTGTAGTGGTGTCAAACTCTTTTTCCCAGCATAATTCTTTCATGTTTCAAAAGAAGTGAATCTATTCACAAATCTTCTCTGTTGAGTGAGGGAAGACCTGGGAAGTTTACTGATCTTCTCAACATCAAGTCCTTCTAGAGAACAAAAATTTTTTGCTTTCCTGTCCCTGGTTATCTTTTTGTGATCATGTGGATCACAGGCTGGGAAATAACACTCCATGATAGAGGAAACAAACTTCATTTAAGAGGTGAAAAGCTGAAGGTGGTATGATGGAAAGCATGAAGTAGGAAGCAGGAACCTGAAGGTAAAATCTGAAAAGCTATCTAAGTGGATTAGGAGTCCAGGATTAGGACCTTGTGGAAGGCCATATAGCTTTCTAACTTACGAACATCCAGGTTCAACCTTGCAAAGTGTGGCAAAAGATATACTTAGGTTTTATGAAAATACTGGTTTATTTTTTAGGGCATCATACTGAAATCTGTTAAGTTCCCTCCATTCCCACTGAGAGAAACTCAGAGATCTAGGTACCTCTCAGAAGCTATTTTTCAGGAAATAGGAAGGCCTAATTGAAAAGCATTTATAAAAGAGTTCAAACCCAGGGAATTGTTCCACTGGCTAAATATTTCAAGCCGAGTAATTCAGCCCAGAGCCTTATCTGTTTTTCTGCTAAGGTTTAGGTCAGGTTCTTATTTTCAGATTTAAGGAGAGAGCAAAGAAAGCTCCTTATATCCACAGGTAGTCCTTTGAATGTTATCACAACAAACACTAAGGCTCTGAATAAGCATTTTTAAGTCCTTGTGTGGTGCACATGACTGCATGCGGTACATCTAGACAGTATCAGTAATATTTTACAACATAGAAAGTGAGATCCTGACATTTTGAGAATAGCAGGCATTTTGCCATTGACCTCAGCAGTATCAGATTCAATCCTTGGTATCTACTCTGATTTTCAGATGAGACAAGAACTTGCTTGAAACTTTGAATGCTCAGAACTTTTAATAATTAACCCACTAGTTTACATCATTAAGTGTAGGCAATTATTTTGGAAAATCATGACCTAAAATTTTCAGCCACAAAACTGACTGATTTGCAGACAACTCTTCCTTATACCTTTCTTTAATCAGTATTTCCCTTTCAGATTAAAATGGAAAACCAATTCTCAAGCTGAGGATAAAATTAGAGAGAGAGGGGATCTATAAGTCTGAATTTCTAATTTAACTGCGAAGATACGAATTAAAATTTGCTCTATTAGTAAATGTATGTCTTCACTGTTAATGCAGGATATCTTTTAAAGAGCTACCTATTTGAGAAGAGACTAGCTTTCTATCTCTCTGCTCTCTTGTGGAGCTACAACTTGTAATGAGTTGTCTACTACCTGTACTCTCTTCTTTGGCTGAAAAAGGTAAATGCCAGGGAACAGACAGAGTCATATATGACTCAGGCTTCACTAAAGAAACAGTGGCTCACACATGTTTAGAAATCTGCTTATACCCTACTCAAACTACTAAATTCTTCTTTCATTCTCAGGTTAGAATGTTGCATCTTTATCAATTCTTTACTGTTTAGAAATACTCTTCCTATTGGATCTGGCCACTTTAATCTAGAATGCCCTTTGTGTGGACTACAAAAATTACTGTATAAACCACAACAGATACAGTTTGAATTTTTATCTATGGATGAAATTGCAGTATGAGTGTTTAGAGATTGTTTCTACAAATCAGTATTATAGACATAATGCTTCTCATCATACGTGTGTACTGCAGTAACTGTCCAGTCAACAGTTGCCCAAAGAGTACCACAGACTTCTTTGCAGAAGGAGATACCCACAGCATCTCAAATATCTACTGTATGGCAAACATTGATCAGTGCCGACTTCTAGCCACATTGCCACTACAACATGAAGAGGCAAAAAGTCCCATGGAGACAATTGCACTCTTAGGACTGTTTAGAATAGCTTAATCCTGTGTGTCTGTCACATCAGGTGTTCTGCACATCAGATATTTACCATATGAGTCAAGCTTTGTATTTCATAGTCTTTAAACATAGATGGTACATTTTTTCTTTATAAACTAAGTTTCTGCCTCATCCATTACTGAAACTGTATCTGCACTGCTAACTCTAGCTTTTATAGTTTCATCTAGGAATAACTGGGAACTGACGATAACAAATATTACTTTTGTTTCAAGAAGCAAGCCTTTTAGTAAAGCCATAAAACTAAAATGTCCCTGAAAATAATGACCATCAATCTGTACTAATTTCAGGTCTCAGTTCACTGAGAAAAAAAAAATCAGCTCAGGAAATTAGTGAAAAAGCTGTCTGAGTACCAAACAAAAGCCAACTGCTAAAATTCAGGTTGCTGTAGGGATGCCACAAATAAACGAAACCATCTGCAGCAGTCATAGTAGAAAATCATTTAGCAGTGAATATATGCCTTTTGGCTTCTGTTATTAGGCAACTGATAGTTGAGTTCTGAACAATTCACATCCACTCATGCAAGTGATGCATGAACTCAAAAGTGTGAGGATTCACTGTGTCTTTCGTAAGAAGTGCCTTTGGAGAAAATTCTGAGAACTTGCAGATAAGGTTTTAAGTGAAAAAATGGTATACAGTGCAACAGTTGTCTTCATGTTTACTCCTCATATCATTTATTCTCTCTCTATTTGCCCTAAACTACTCATAAGTCCTCTCTATCACACAGAGAGATGGCACTAAGAGAGTGGAGGAATATGAGATAAATATGATAAAAAGTTATATTATATATAACCGCAGTTGAACAGTTAAGCAGTTTTGTCCAGTTCCTTTTTCAACTTAGCTTCTGCTATTCTTCATTATTTTATTAATTTACACCCTCATTTCAAGTAAAGTCAACTTTAGTGTTCTGAGACTCAGATTCTCCTTCTGTTATGATTTCTGCCCTTTATCTCAGGTGCTAGAAGAAAGCTAGAATTACAGTTTTAATCTAAATGTAAGAGGATAAAAAGACTACTGTTAGCTGTTCCACACACAGTATCTATTGCAGATAAGCTAAATCTTCAAAGGAAAATCTTGTACACTCTGACTCACTGGTKGGCAGAATGCAGCTTCAGGCTTGTGTTTAAAAGAGAAGCTGATGCTGATCAACAGAGCAAGCCTGCTTCAGTCCAGACTATCCTTTTGTGTGCTTTAGGCCATCTTGAGTTAAATTCCATCATGCATTGTAGCACAATTTACATTGGAATTCCTATCATCTTGGAAAACTAGGTGTCATAACATGCTAATCTTCAAATTTAGTCATAGTCCAGGTTAGCCCTGTATAGATAGGGCAGAGCTGTTTTGATTAAATTCCTGGACTTCAATATAGTGTTGCAGAAGTTGATGGCAACAGCTAAATCCAGAAAATGTTTTGTCTGATTTACAGTTTAAGACTCATCTGATTTTAACTCCTATAATGTAATTGTATTGCCACTGAATCTCCCAGCACAGTAAGAATTATATTATTGAAACTAAAGCCACTGAAACTTCCAGAATTAGGGTAAAAGATGAGTTCATTTAAAATTATGCATTTACAGTAAAGATAAGGTCATATTTGGACTAATCATATAAACCATGACCTAAATCAGTATGAGAGTTAGGATGGGGGCAAGAATTAGTATTAGAGTAATTCAGAATGAGAAATAGTGCTGGCATGRAGAAGTGTGTGTGAGGCCCTTCTTAAAACCCATGCATAGATCAGTGTAGTACCTTTGAAACCTTCATGCCACAGGTAGAGGGTGTGTGAGGCCCTTTTTAAAACCTATGAGTAGATCAGTGTTATGCCTTTGCAACCTTAATGCCACCGATAGAGCACCCAATTATCTGTTTTAAAAATACTTTTACATTAGTAATCTAGAGATGTATGAGATAGTTAACCACTTCAAAGAGGGTCTTTACATGACATTCTGGTCAACAAAGGTACACTGCAAATCTTCAAACCAATAAGACATGTGCAATCCTTCAATATTTTAATATTGATAGTAAGTCAACATTTACATTTGATTTAACTATGCCAGATAAAATCTCTCATATAACTCACCAATACTGAGGTAATTAAAGCCTCATGCTAGCAACCATGCCTTGAACATATAGAATGACCATGGAAAAACAAAGATCGAACTAAAGCATCAAAGTCTCAACTTTGCTGGAGCACACAGGCAGGCATTTCAACTTATCATTTTCGGATACGTACCCAGTACAATACATCTGTCCAGCCCTCCATGGTGATGCACTGAAACACTGTCAGCATGGCAAAAGCAAAATTGTCAAAGTTCGTAATGCCATGCTTAGGTCCCTCCCAGCCTGCTTTGCACTCTGTGCCATTCTGACACTGCCGTCCATGTGCAGACTGGGGAGCACAAGGAGAGGGATCATCTTCTGCAGGTGTATCTAAAATGAGAGGCGGGGGAAAAAGGAGATGAAGAGATTTAACTGCCATTTGACATACAAATGAACAAGTAAAGAATATTTGGTTTTGGAAAATGCATACTGCAGTGAATTTGATGGATTTTTCTGAATACACCCAAGAAACTATTGATTTTAATTGGCAGAGGGATGTTTGGTTAGCTGCAATTTCTTTTTGTAAAAAATGGCCAAGCTGCCAAACTTTACAATCAAAACAGAAATGTACAATTTTTAATGTATACGCTTCTAATAGGAAGAAAACTGCCCTCCAACGTTAGAGGGAACACTATGTCAAGTTTATCATGTTTCCTTAGTCTGCACATTTATAACGAGTATTTTCATACTGCAGTCACCTGGTTGACTGTGTTAATCACAGAAGGTAACAGCATCATTGAAGGTACTGCTGTTAGAGCCTCTGGAACTCTGCTCTTTTGGAGGTTAGAAGCTGTGTGGTATATTACCAGTAGCCATGTGGCACTCAGAAGCTCTGTAAGACTTTAATGCTTGATTATCCATCCTTTACTCCATATAGGTGTTTCCAAAGATCTGGGAACCCATACAGCAAGCCTGCCTAAATGCTTTGGTATGTGAAAAATGCTACATAAAGCATTTTTATAAGCACAAAACATCCCACAATGGGAACTTTTTTAATATGAACCTAGTGATACATTTATAACAGATGCAGGTATTCTGATCATATTTATACCAAGGCATGCAAGAAAGAGCAATACTAGAATTAGATGCTGTAATGTGTAGTAATAGTGTAATAATTGTGATATATATACTTTGAAGACGTAAAAAGAACTGACAAGTCATTATGGTTCTAGCACCATTTCCAGAAGATGAAATTTGCCAACATTAGAATAGCAAAAAATAAAGAACTTCTGAAACAACTTCCTCCTGAATGATGTTTTCTTGATTATGAGCAGAACTGGGTCATTGGCACCCACAAGCACACAGGGGCTCAAATCAAATGATAAAGAGCAGATGGTTAGATAGGTGAGCAAAAACAGACTAATTTGAAAGTTCTTTCCTGATAGATTTGGTGTAATTCTTCCCATGAACATACTCTCACTTTCTAATTAGCTGCGCTTCTAACCACAGTCATAGCCTGTGATTAAGAAGGCAACAAAGGGTACTGGCCCTCAATTAGATGATCCTTTACCCTCATACAGGGTATGTATTTGGATGTATTTGGGAACTGGACTAATAATAAAATCTTAGGGTTGCTCATTTCCATGATGCCAGTTCATTTCCAGCTCAGTCTGCTAGTGGT
This sequence comes from Rhea americana, assembly GCF_003343005.1. Taxonomy (NCBI): domain Eukaryota; kingdom Metazoa; phylum Chordata; class Aves; order Rheiformes; family Rheidae; genus Rhea; species Rhea americana. Next base: position 6,045,838 of record NW_028187088.1, read on the forward strand.
AAAACCATTACTACTTTAGGGTTACTTGAGCCTCTGGGAGATTCGTTAAAAACTCAGCTTGGCTTCTAGTGCTAAAGGACCACAAAAAGTCTAAAACTATGTTCAGCAAAAGTTGGCAGTTTGGCTTGTAGCCTTGACAGACCAGCAATTGAAGTGCCTAAGAACAGAAAGCTAAACTCTTACTATCAGAGGCAGTCTCTCTACATCAAAACTGATTCACATTCAAGGGACGGGAGAGAGTTAACTACCACGCCTCTGAAACCCCAAACACATACACAGTACGGAGCACAGGCCACTCATTTCTACAGCTAGAACAAATGCTCCACTATAAGCGAAAACCTTCCTCAGAAACTCTTGTGTTTATTATCATCTTTCCTTTTCACTTATGCACTTTGTCTGAAGGCACCTATGAACTTGCTGTGTGGGTCACTTTTATAAAATCTAGCCCCAGGTAGCTTTCATTTATCTTTGTCTGGTTTGAGAAGGGTATTTCCTGCATCTGCTGTTGCTTCTGAAGTGTATTGCTATCCACACCCTGGCATGACTAAGTGACCACGATCTCTCAAACACAGCTTTTGCATCATGCCTCAGTGTCTGCTGTTTCTTGGCTCACATGCCCATAGTGAGGAAACCCATTCAAATGGCTTTCCTTTCATTGAGCGGGATGAAGTCTGGGTGAAGAAAGGAGATTAAAGACAGTGAACCAAATATTTAATCAGGAAGAGAGATCAATGAAGGAACTGGCCTTTATAATAAAAGTGCAAAAGGATGTTTCCATTCATCCTGGAGTTTTTGTTTCAATGCAGCAGGTGGATCAGCAGCACCAAATTATTGCTGCTCTCAGTACTTCAGGATCCTAACACATGGTTGCTTCACACTAGGTACTGTTATTTGCTCTAGCACTCACAGACTGTCATATGACTATGCAAGAATACCCCTGTCAGAACACAAACACCTGATACTCGCATTGCATTGGTGAAAATCTTCATATAAAAGACAACAAACCAAGGAGGTGGGCTCCATATCATAGAGCATGCCCCTTACCTATTAGTCCCCCTTGTATATGGTAGCATGTCTTATGCATTTTCCCCATGAATAACTCCAGTCCGATGATGGCATAGATAATTATGACAAACAGCACCAGCAGGGCAATATGCAACAAAGGGACCATGGCCTTGATAATTGAATTTAAAACCACCTGGAGACCTGCAGAAAGAACAGAAGGAAGTATTTATCAGTGAGGGAACAAAACTTAGAGAAGCACCTATGGGAGACTATAAACAGCACAATAATATGTTATTTCTAACTTGCTTCCCCACCACCACCAGAACTCATTATCTTGATGATGTAAAATCTCTCATTTACAGAGGACCTTCCCTCCAGAAGATTCCCAGTGTTTCACAATTTAGCACTGTACCTTGAATCACGGGCCAAAATAAAATAGGTACTAGCTTACCTGTCATTGAAATGCCACCTCTGTGGGGAGGGAATACATTAGCTATTTTGCCTTGAAAATCAGACCTTAGATATTCCCCAGATAGTGTTTAGCAGAGCTAAAGTATGGAAAAACAAAGAACAACCAGAACTGAATCAGGACAAAAAGAATCATAGAATCAGTAAGGTTGAAAGGGACCTCTGGAGACCATCTAGCCCAACATCCCTGCTCAGCAGGGTCACCTAGAGAATAGTGAGATGTGCAAGACAGCAAATGCTGGGGTGCCATGGAGCTGCACCACAGAGTGTGGGGAGGGATGGTAAACTGACGTTGTGTCCTTGCCTAGATTTTGGGTCCTTCTAGACATTTGACTAGTCTCAAGGAGAAGGACCACCAAGCTCCTTCTGCCTGAGAGCTCCTGGCCATATTGGGATCTGCCTGCACTTTAGATCAACCTCATCTTACTTTAGTCTGAGTGCAGGAAGAGAGAGAACCATCAGCACTGGTTTTACACCAAGATTTAGGGATAATTCTGTAACAGAGCTTGACCAATTCCCAGCAAGGAGTATGAACAAAATGTTACTATGCAGTTGTTAAGGCATAAGACTGGTATAATTCCTATTCTTGAGCCAGCCACACATTTCCAAAATGGCACTGACAGTGACTTGTAGCCTGACTTGCCAAGATGATGAACAGCTGCTCCCTTAGATGCAGCTGACACAAGCTGCAGATTCATTGGCTTCTCTGTCTCCTTCTCCTCACTTGTAAAATCAGAATAACAAAGTCAGCTTCATAAGCCTTGCATTTATGAAGGTCTAAAGTTATTATTGTTGCTAGCAGTGATGGCAAGTGCTGTCATTGTCTTGTTATTAATGCTGGGCATACTGAGAGACCTCTAAGACTGTAGTCTACGAATAGCCAGATCAGAACAATTATAAGCTCATGATTTTGCAATGACTGCAAGCCAGAAGCCATCAGTGTCTTCTGCAAATGCTGTCATCTCCTTAGAGTAGTTGGTATTAGCTGTGATTTTTGAAAAATATGATTCATGAGTTGAAAATGCTTGTTATACGTCTGCCAAGAGAGTTTGCAATAATGATTAACTTTTGAAATCTACCATCTAAAATCTTAGATTTTCATTGCCTTCCACCCTCTTTTTACAAATTCAAATAGTTTCTAATAAGAATGACACATTTCTTGACAAGCACTTTCACTTCTAGGCAATCTACTTGTCAAATGACAACTAAGGCTGAGACTGCATTTGCTCACAAGTCATAATGGCATGCAGTAGAAACAATCAAAGGTGGCATTAGCTGTCAGGTCAACAGGATCATTCACTGTCTGCTAGTAATCCCAAATTGGCTATTAGCATCCCTTTAATCTGAGTTCTTTTTTCAGGTGTCTACAGTCAGTTCAGCTACCTGTTAATGTCCCATACTACTACCATCCAAAGAAGGAGCTATTCAGCATGAATTACTCTGGCTTTCATAAAGAGTTCCTTAAATGAAGTACAATACTGACAGGATCAAAAATTATCATATRCAAGAGTGGGATGCTCTGTTAGCTCAGTTACCACAGGTACTTACTTTAGATAGGTAACTCACTGGGGAAGAAACTATTGATGTGATCACATGGGGCAGCCAAGTTTTTTCCCTATTCTTCCTAACTGCTCACTTCATTTCTACTAATTCTAAATATATAGAGAAACTGAATAGCATTCCACACCAACATCACTCCATTACCTTACAGAAGAGAATGTGAGGTTCACCAGAAAATGAAAACAATATGTCACATCTTCTCCAAAACAATGTAAAACATTTAAAGAAAGTTAAGAGTATGGTTCTCAGTAAATCTGAAGAAGTCAAAACTTTGTACATTATTTGTAGCTGCAAATAAATCTACACAGGAGCAAAAAAAAGACCTAAATTTTTAGCGATTTTAGGAGCCTCACTAATGCTAAATATAGTAAAGATTAGAAGGTCAAGAGTTCTAAGGCTAGCTCTTGCATTATTTATCCTTCATTATTATTATTAATTGATTTAACTTTTATCATAGGATTTACCCAGGGATCTTGAGAGGGTATTGAGGACAGATGCAATGATGAACAAAATGCTCTCTCATTTTAAAACTAGATTCATTATCAACCACAGCATTAAAGTGCTGTAGCATAGTGCAATGTCCAGAGAAGATAGTATCAGCACAAACCAATGCTGCTTGTGATAACAAAGCCGTGCTTGTAAAATCAAAGGCTTGCACCAATAAACACGAGAGGGCAAGGTGTTTAGACAGCCAAGGAGAACACGCATCATCAGAAGATTTACAGGTGCTTCAGCTAGGTTAATTAGAGAAAAGCTTCTCAAGGATAATAAAACAACTTTCAAGAGAAGAGCTATTGAATAATGTTATCGTGAATTGGTATGTGTGCTCTGCAGTACTCTATTAGGGCAGTCTGTTTTCAAATCCAGATGATTCTGCTAATTAGCAAGTAGTATATACATTACCATTAAATTATTCAGAGATTTTCTGAAAGTTTAAAATCACTAACTATGCAGCTACTTTAGAAATGCTGTCTCAGAAGATGTACTGAATGCTGCTCTAGAGGGGCAAGGGATATATGCACACCACCATGCTCCTGGTATTGCTATCAAGGTTATTGCTCTGATATAGTCACTGCCAGTAAGTTATCTTATTTTTATCAGTTCAAACAGCCACTTGCAACATGAATAGTTGTTGCAGGGAATAGAATGAGGAATCAGGCCTGGACAATCAGAAAAATCTATGTTGTAGAATGGGGAGAGTAGATGAAGAATGAAAGGAACAGGGGGAGCAGCACAGATAAGCAGAACAGACAGAGAAATTTTCTTTTTAGGAATAATCACAGAATCACAGAATGGCTGAGGTTGGCAGAGACCTCTGGAGATCATCTAGTCCCATCCCCCCCTGCTCAAACAGGGTCACCTGGAGCACATTGCACAGGATCACATCCAGGTGGGTTTTGAGTATCTCCAGAGAAGGATACTCCACAGCCTCTCAGGGCAACCAGTTCTAGTGCTCTGTCATCCTCACAGTAAAGAAGTTTTTCTTCATATTCAGGTGGAACTTAGTGCTTTGGTTTGCGCCTGCTGCCTCTTGTCTTGTCACTGGGCACTAGTGAAAACAGTCTGGTCCCATCCTCTCTACACCCTTAACACATGCTCCAAAACACTTCAAAACTATGCTCTGACTTCTGAAAAATGCAGATTAGTGTTTGAACTGAGCAGGAGGTCTAATAGCTGATCAGATGCATTTCTGCTCAGGATAAATATAGGTGAATCACTCCCTCACAGCCAATCACAAAACTTTTTCTAGCCAATAGTGAGAACTTCTACACACTTTTACATGCTCTTTTCCTGTATAGAAGAAGAAGAGAGAGTTGAATTTACAAAGAAACCACTTCTGTGTCCCAGCTCATGCATTCTCCTAATCTCTGCACACAGCAACATGAAGGTAACACTCAACACGTGCCCTCCTGATACTGGCGCAATGCAGTCCCCTCTACCACTTACCTGTTACATGCTGTTACACACCACCATACACCACTGGGATTTTTTTCCTTGTGGGGACAGAGGACTGCACTCCTAGCAATGAGCCATGTAGCTAATAAACATAATTATATTGTAACACTTGATGGTCTGACCAGGCTCAAAAGCCAGCCTCTGGCTTTCAAGCAGGTGATGTCCATAACCACCTCCCCACAGCAGAGCTGATAGCTGTGTTTTCATACTGCTTTACGGAGGCAAGCTAGCAATGCCATCATTGTCTAACCATGAATGCAGAGAAACACAGAGCCCTGAACTTATGTCCTGGCAAGTAAATATAGGAAGAATTGTTTTTCAAATATTTGTCATTCTGAATGTACTTATTCATTTGTAGAAGCTCGCTCCATGTGCTAGACACTCTCCAGACATCTGTGAAGGCACAGCATCTGCCCTGAGGAGCTTACACAGGACTCAACAAAGAGATAACTGCATAGAGGTGCACTGCACTTAGGGAAAGTGCCACAAAGAGGATTGTTTTCAGTTTTCTAGCTTGGCCTTTTCTTCTCTTAATAATTGAAGATCTTAAACAGCCCTTAGTATTTATTTTAAAAGCATTTCCGTTTACCTTTAAAAAAATCTTAGCTGCATTCTGTTGGCCAACACTGACTCCATAAATGTTTCAGTAAGCAAAACACATTAATGCCATTCCCTGGGCTCACAGAATTTAGCATTTATTTACCTGGATAAAACATTTTAAATATTTATTACATGGGAACAACATTGCTTTTTATGCCAGGTCAAGCTGTTTACAGCCCCTGTAGGACTTTGTCAACTCAATGGTTTAGGGCACCATTGGAGATGAGGGGGAATGGAAAGAGGAAAGGAAAATAGCCCGTACAATGCAACATACATCTTTCTTAAAGCTCTGGAAATACACTGTGTTGGGGATGCTGCAGTTGTTTTACAGCCATTGTTCAGTGCTGTATTTTTCTCTCAGGATAATGCTCAACCATGTGAAGGGCTGGCTGGTGTCTCCTCAGTCCAGTCAGTTACTGAAGAACATGCTTATCAGTAAGTATGCAAGTGTCTACACCTAAAGCAATGGGATTACCTGCATACTACATTGTGTACTTACAAGCTTTTTTGGATTTAGACCAATGCTCAGCAAGATGGCACAAAAAAAATTACACCGGACCCAACTGCTAAAATGCACTTGGCATTGTTGTTCTGTGGAACATTTCCAAGAAATATTATGGTAGGCTAGTAGCAGAAAACAAAACAAAACAAAACAAAACAACCTCCTATACACATTTGGGCCTTTCCAAGCACAGCTCTTTCTTGCAGTTTCACTTGCCTTTAATTTTGGACCAAACTTGGTTAGCTGGATTTCTTGTTCTGATCAGATCAACAGCCCAGCTCTTCAGAGAAAGTGTTTCCTGATTCTGCTTCTTCATTTGTTTATGCAAGGCTATCTTTTGCCTACACCATAAAACTGCTTGAATCATGAGTATGGCACAGTCTCACACATATGATCTTCTAGGAGCAAGGGAGTAAGAATAAAAGGGAAAAGAGAAGACTCTCTACTCCCCCTTCCTTCCCCATGCACACATACATACACAGATTTCAGTAGCTAAACTAGTGCCAAGGGTGTAGGAGGTAATTATTTTTCTTTTAATACAGTTCAGAAGAAAACTACTACTTTCTGCAACTAAGGAGGAAGCAGGGGAGGAATTGTGACTCAGCACAGTGCCTGAGTCAGATCACTTCTGGGAACCACTCTTAAGTGGTGGAGTTCATGCACCATCTCCTGCCATGAGCTAAGCCTACTGAGAAAGTACAATTATTTCTTGTACTACACAAAGAGAATGCCATGACAGGATCTCCATTTCCAAAACACAAACTATGTGATCAGTAATATTCCCCAAAGGGAATGTTTATCATTTAACAAACATAGGCACTCACTACAAAAATGGGAAAACCCTGAGTATTCATGAATATGATAGGTTTTATCCCCCAAAAGACTGGAAAATGACAGATACTTTACCACAAAAGAATACACAGTCATAGTAAGACACCCAAGATGAGAACATCTGGAATGATTTTTGAGAAAATTTTGAAGACTTTCCTCACCAATTTTGCAAAGGGAACTTAAATGGTGCAGTTCAGTTAAGGATAGCTATACAGTAATAATTTAGGGAGGTTGTCCTTTACTGTGTAGCTGGAGTCTGCAAATACTAGCAACACTGCTGGACAAAGCATATTCTGTGGGCATAGCGCAACGTTCTTGGAGCTGCAGATATCATTTCTATTTCATGAATAACACAGAAGGTCTTGGAATAGGAAGGCAGGGCTCAGGATATGAAACTGTCTGAAATTCCTGAGAGCAAAGAAAAGCTAGGAAGGACACATTCCAAGTGGGTGGATAATGCCATTTAAACATATATGAACGTATGATTCAAAATCATGTGCTGGATGAATAGAAAATTTTTGCAGCTGTTCCCAATATTCTCATTCCTCTGTTTCCAAATTGTGTTTCCATTGACTTTGCAAACTGAAATCCACACACATACAAAAGGAGATTACTCCAAATGGGCACAAGTCTGTGAATATAACTGTTTTATATTTGTGAAGTCTTGCAATACTGCCCTTGCCTCATCCTCTGAGGCGAGAAAGGAATAGCGGAACAAAACCAAAAGCCACAACAAAACCCAACTCTTTCCTCTGGCTCTTTTTCTCCTGGGAAACAGTTCATCTTCAGTGTTCTCTGCTTGTCAGACTGACCTAGCTTCAGCAGCCAAACAATACAGCTTGCCCTCAACATGGTGACCACAGAGCCCCAGCTTTCAGCTGTCTGAAGAGGAAGATTGGATAAATGTAATGGCATACACTGCCTTAGGCTCTTTGCCTCTCTGCTGGAAGAAACCTCTGTTTCCACCCATAAGACCACCCCTCTCCCCTCCTCTAGGTGCTTAACACGTTTTTACAGCTTTTTGCTCAACGAACACTGTGTCTACTTTCTTCTGAATTTGCTTGCTGATTAGAAGAGCCTGCTCATCTTGCCAGTCCCAGCACATTAGGTAGCTCAACTTTAATCTCTATTTTATTCTCCAGGCATCTGAGGTATTTCATCCTAGCAAGGTTTGGCTGAGGATGTAGTCCAGGCATGATCTTCTAAAGACTTCAAGGTAAAAACACAGTGTAGTGTCCCTCACATGCAGTAACCTGCGTGTAGAGAAACAGCATGGAAAGCAAAGCAGCAACAAATTGCATGCTGAAAATTGTGCATCATGGAAGAAAGACCATTTTGGTCAAGAACACAAATGAAATGTTGTAAATTAATTTTGAGGCTACCTTTAACAAAGCCCATTGCAAAGTAAGTTTATGGTGAGAGGAGCGAGGACAAGGTCAGAAATTCACAGTCAGGCAGGAATTCCTAAAGATGGGCTATATAAGTAAGGTAGGTAGACTGCATTCAGGATCCTTGGCAGTACCAAGGCTGACAAGGATCACCTACTTCCTGGAAAGTAGCCTTGATTTTCTACTGTCTGAAGGATCATAGCCTTTCTGAGAAAACTGCTCTTGTGCTCATTGTGAAAGTTTTATTTGTAATTTGTCTATAATTAATCATGGTGCGGGATCATAAATAGGAAGAACTTTTATTCGTCCTCCTCCCTGCACAGCTATGCAAAACCAAAGACAATCAGCCAGAAGACTGCACCAGTTCTTAGTGAAATGATCCATCACACTTCCATTTTATTTAACTTTTCCTTGCTCAATCACAGTTGTGTCATACAATAGCCTTTAGAGCCAGGCACAGGAGCAAATTTTGGCCCAGTCCTGTGCCACTAGATCCAGTGGAAAAAACTGCATAAGAGTGTGTCAAGAAGCTGTTCTGTCTTAGTCTAGTGGTCAAGATAACAGGAAAAACAACCCGAAGTTAAGAAACATCTCAATTGAGATGATGATGAAAGAGCTTTCTTTCAGAACTCCAAATGCAGTTTGTACACAGCTCTGAATGACTGCACACATTATTGTGTCCAAAAGATTTCATTTTTGAAAAAAGGAATTATGGATGCCTGTAACTCTGTTTAAAGCAGCATAATAAAAGAAACGGGCTCAAAACCTGACTTGTGAATACACTGACATTTGAGTGGAAGACCAATGGCTGTCAGGTTAAAAATACCATTTCAAATTTGCCAAAATCTCAGGGTCATGAACAGTGTTATTTTTACCTGTTTATTCTCATAGCTTTCTAGGTGAGATGATGTCAGTTGCTTGGGTTCATCACTAAATAAATCTTCCTGTCTTCTAAATTCCTTTAGTTGGCTGAGCGCCTTCTCCTGAAACTCCTCCTGACTTATCAGTTGTGAATAGGCTCAAAAAAGATAAAACTAGTAAGGTAACAAAAGTTAACAGTGATCCATCAAATGTAAAAGTGTATCCAGAGATGACTATATTACAATTTTTGGGGAAAAAAATATATTGATGACAGAAATTGATCCTTCTGAAGCCCTATGAGAATTAAACTCTTACAAGTCTATCATTACTGGTRTACCATCAACTATGCTAATTTCTACTTCTTGTGAAAGAAAATATGTAACAAATACTAGCTAAACCCTAAAACTTTCTAGATGGCTGTCCACAGAGAAGTACAGCATCATATGTAACAAAAGCAGGGTATATAACCTAGCAGCAGAAAACTTACACCATCTCTTAATTCTTGATAGTGTCTAATGAGCTTAGTTGGGCTACCATCTAGGCAGATATAGCATCACATTTTCAAAAGTACTGTCATACAGAGTGTTCAGGAGTATTTTCGAAATAACTTTAGGAATTTTGGAATTAAGAAAGATACTTAACAGGGTATTGAAAGAATGAATGTATTCAAACCACATGATATGTGATCACCACTGTATTACTGTCTTCATGCACATGTGGGATTCGTTTGTGTGTTCTTAACTGCTGAAAATGCTGCTAATGAAAATGCATGCTCTAATGCTAAAATTCTTGAAAGTATATAGCCAGACAAATCCAAACAACTTTGCTTTTAGTTTTAAGAACTGAGTTTGGATTTAGGGACTCATTCATTCAGAGATTAAATAGGCCCACCTCAGAATATCTAAAACTCCAGCTTTTTGTTTTCCATACTAGTAAGACTGTTGCTTTTGCCTTTTATAAACCTAATTAATCTTCATAAAACTGGGTTTGAAGACATCAAATAATAAAAGAGATGTAGGGGAAAAAAGCCTTCTAATATAATAAGCAAAATCTCTTTTAGTTCACTAGGTAGCTCAAGTATGTTTGGACAAAGAAATAAATAGCTGCAGCTTTTCCAAAGGTGTATTTGTCATAAGAAAGAATAGTTCTTTATTGATATTTACATTCTTCGTAACTTTATGACTTGTAGAATTCACAAGATTTTTGTGCAGATTATTCATATTTTGCTGGAATAAATTGGTACTAAAAGCTTATTTACTTTGAATTTCCTTGTATATATATTAAACTTTAAGAAGGGACTTAGGTCCCTTAGATCATAGGGCTCTCTTTCTGCAGGTATAGCGAAAACTGAACAGCTAAATTAAACTCTTTACAGATGCCAATGAGACAACTGCACATACAAATCTGTGTGGAATTTGGCTCCCTCTAAGTAATTTTTTTAAGTGTAATTAAGATCTCAACACTGAAATGTTAAAAGCAAGAGAAGAGTTGAAGCTTAAACTGAAATTTTCAACAACATTGGGAGAGTAGAGTTGACATTCAATCCTAAATTGGACACTGTTTACGCTAAACAGCTCAACTTTGTAAATCATAGAATCAGTAAGGCTGGAAGGGACCTCTGGAGATCATCTAGTCCACCCTCCCCGCTCTGCAGGGTCACCTACAGCATGTTAGACAGGGTTGCATCCAGGGGGGCCTTGAAGATCTCCAGAGAAGGGGACTCCACAATCTCTCTGGGCAACCTGGTCCAGTTCTCCRTCACTCTCACAGGGAAGAAATTCCCCCTCACGTTTCACGTTCAGGCAGAACTTCCTGTGCTTCAATTTCTGCCCATTGCCTCTTCTCCTGTCACACGGGACAACTGAAAAGAGTTTGTCCCCATCCCCTTGACACCCCTCCCTCCAGGCACTTATACACATTGATAAGATCCCCCCTCCGTCTTCTCTTCCCCAGGCTGAAGAGGCCCAGCTCTCACAGCCATTCCTCATAGGGCAGGTGCTCCAGCCTTCCGATCATCTTCGCAGCCCTACGCTGGACTCTCTCCAGTAGCTCCATGTCTCTCTTGTACTGAGGAGCCCAGAACTGGGCACAGTACTGGTGATGAGGCCTCCCCAGGGCTGAGCAGAGGGGCAGAATCACCTCCCTCGACCTGCTGGCAACACTCTTCCTAATGCACACCAGGAGACCATTGGCCTTCTTGGCCACAAGGGCACATCGCTGGCTCATGGTCAGCTTGTCATCCACCAGCACTCCCAGGTCCTTCTCTGCAGAGCTGCTCTCCAGAAGGTCAGCCTCCAGCTTGTACTGGTGCCTAGGGTTATTTTTCCCTAGGTGTAGGACTCTGCACTTGCCCTTGTTGAACCCCCCTCAGGGGGTTCCTCTCTGCCCAGCTCTCCAGCCTGTCCAGGTCTTTTTGAATGGCAACACAACCCTCAGCTGTGTCAGCCACTCCTCCCAGCTTGGTAGCATCAGCAGACTTGCTGAGGAGGCACTCTGTCCCCTCATCCAGGTCACTGATGAAGAAGTTGAACAGGATGGGACATGGTACTGAGCCCTGGGGGACACCACTAGCCACAGGCCTCCAGCTGGACTCCACACCACTGATGACAACCCTCTGAGCTCTGCCTTTCAGCCAGTTCTCAATCCACCTCACAATCCACTCATCTAACCCACACTTCCTGAGCTTCTCTAGGAGGATGCCATGGGAGATAGTGTCAAAAGCCTTGCTGAAGTCAAGGCACACAACGTCCACTGCTCTCCCCTCATTTACCCAGCCAGTCATTCCATCATAGAAGGCTATCAGGTTGGTTAAGCAGGATTTCCCCTTGGTGAATCCATGCTGGCTACTCCTCATCACCTTCTTTTCCTCCATTTGCCTGGAGATGACATCCAGAATGAGCTGTTCCATCACCTTTCCAGGGATGGAGGTGAGGCTGAGGGGCCTATAGTTGCCTGGGTCCTCCTTCTTGCCCTTTCTGAAGACTGGAGTGACACTGGCTTTCTTCCAGTCCTCAGGCACCTCTCCAATTTTCCATGACTTTTCAAAGATGATGGAGAACGGCCTGGCAACAACATCCGCCAGCTCCCTCAGTACCCGTGGGTGCAGCCCATCCGGGCCAACGGATTTGTGTACATCAAGCTTGCCCAGAAGGTCTCTAATCCTTTCCTCCTCAAACAAAGGAAAGTCTTCCCTTCTCCAGACTTTCTCCCCCACATCCAGGCTGCAGGATTCGGGAGGGCTGCCCTTAGAAGTGAGCACTGAAGCAAAGGTGGCATTCAGTAATTCTGCCTTCTCTGTATCCCTTGTCACCAGGGCCCCTGCCCCATTCAGTAGTGGGCCCACATTTTCCCTAGTCCTCCTCTTGCCGCTGATATATTTGAAGAAGCCCTTCCTGTTGTCCTTAACATCCCTTGCCAGACTCAGTTCCAACAGGGCCTTAGCATTCCTCACAGCACCTCTACATACTCTGACTGCATTCCTATAATTCTCCCAGGTAGCCTGTCCCCTCTTCCACATTCTGTGCATTTTCTTCTTCTATCTGAATTTGGCCAAGAGCTCCTTGCTCACCCATGCAGGTCTCCTGCCTCTCTTCTTGCACTTCTTACTTATAGGGATGCACCGCTCTTGAGCCTGGAGGAAGTGATGTTTGAATACTAGTCAGCTCTCCTGGATCCCCCCTTCCTTCTAGGTCTTAACCCATGAGATTCCTCCAAGTAGGTCTCTGAAGAGCCCGAAGTCCGCTCTCCTGAAGTCCAGGATTGCAATCCTGCTTGTTGCCTTAGTTCTTTCCTGCAGGATCCTGAACTCTACCCTCTCGTGGTCACTGCAGCCAAGGCTGCCCCCAACCTTCACATCTCTAACCAGTCCCTCTCTGTTGGTAAGGACAAGGTCCAGCAGGACACCCTTCCTTGTAGGCTCCTTCACCATTTGCGACAAGAAGATATCATCAATGCACTGCAGGAACCTCCTGGACTGTTTGTGCCTTGCTGTTTAGTCCTTCCAGCAGATGTCAGGGTGGTTGAAGTCTCCCATGAGAATCAGGGCCTGTGATCGTGAGGCTACTTCCAGCTGCCTATAAAAGGCCACATCAACTTTCTCTTCCTGGTCAGGTGGCCTGTAGTAGACACCCACAACAGTGTCCCCCGTGTTAGCCTGCCCTTTGATCATTACTCACAAGCTCATGACTGCCTCCTCCTCCACCCCTAGACAGAGTTTGGTACATTCCAGTTGCTCTCTCACATAAAGAGCAACTCCACCATCTCGCCTTCCTGGCCTGTCTTTCCTAAAAAACACATATCCATCCATGACAGCATTCCAGTCATGTGAGCTATCCCACCATATCTCTGTGACTGCAATGAGATCATGGCCCTACGATCGCACACAGATCTCCAGTTCCTCCTGTTTGTTCCTCATGCTGCATGCATTGGTATACATGCATTTTAAAGAGGTGGTCATGCGTGCAGGTTTCCCAGGAAGAGTGTACGAGGGTCCCCCATACCCATGTCCCAAAYGCACATCCCCAGCTGCATGCACCCACTGGAGGTCTCCCAAACCAACTTGTGTTTTGTTGTCTACCCTGTCTCTGTGACACTCCCCTCCTCCTTCCTACCTAGTTTAAAGCCCTCTTTACTAGGCTGGCCAAGCTGTTTGCAAAGGCAAATGTGCCCCACTTGGTGAGGTGAATCCCATCTCTCCCCACCAGTTGCTGATCTTCAAACCATGTTCCATGGTCATAGAATCCCAAACCCTGTTGCCAACACCTGCGGCGTAGCCAGTTGTTGATTTGGAAAATTTTCCTACTCCTCCTCCCATGCCTCCCCCTAATCAGCAGGACCGATAAGAAGACCTCCTGGGCTCCCAGATCCTTGACCACCATGCCCAAGGCCTTGCAGTCTTCTTCTTTCCTCAGCACGGAATCACCCACCACAACCACTCGTCGCCTCTTCTGAGTGGCCACATGAGGCACAAAGTCAGACAGCCCAGTTGCTTCCCTTGAGGTCATGTCCGGATTCTCTTCATCCCAGAGTGCACTAAATGTGTTCTTCAACTGTAACTCCAGGTCTACAGGAGGATTAGGGGCCTTTCTTCTTTTTGTTCAAGAAGCAACTAGCTTCCAGCCTTCTTTTACAGTGCTGTGCTGTACTATTTCACTCTTCACAGAGTCCTCCAGCAACTCCCCTGCTGCGGGGGATTGGGATTCTGGGAGCAGTACAGTCTCTGAGAACGCCCTGTCTATCTCCTGCTCACTTTCTTGCATGTTTTGCAGTCTACTGACTTCATTCTGCAACTCTTTGACTTGACGACACAAATAGTCAACAACAGCATACCTCTTTCAGGAGGGCAGACCATCAGTCCAGGCCTTCTGGAGAGGCTCCAAGCACTCCCTGCAGCCTGAGACCTGTAGGACAGCATCTGCTGCAAGAGGCTCTGTCTGGGTTGAAGCTTTCAACACAGCTGATGGAGCAATTCCCACAGCTACTGGCAAATATGCTTTGTGGCAAGTTATAACTATGTTTGCAAGAGTGGGCACTACCAGCACCAGAAAAGAAAGATGTCCTCTTGCACCTAACTGTGCTCTTCCTGCACAAACTGCTGCATCTGTTCACTGCCTCTGTTTGCTGCGCTCCAGGCCTGGCTCTTAAATAGACCTCTCTCTGCTACCAACTCACAGGGTACTTGATCCACCATAAACAAGGGCTACCTGTGCCAAAAGCCCCAACTCCCTCTATTCAGGGGCAATGGAGACTGCTCCTTAGAAGTAGCTACACCCAGCTAGAGGGGGTGATAAGTGCTGGGGCTTCTTCCAGGAGAGCTTAAGGCTTCCTGCAGTTGCTCTTGCCCAGCTCCCCTTACCTGTTAGCAGAGTCACTCTCTAGTCCCCTTGTTCCACAAGGGTCAGCAGACCACAATGTTGAACATGGGCCCCAGATTTGCTTCATCTTAGTTCTAATACCGTGTATGCACTATTGCCTTCAAAAAGGCAAGGCCACCGCAAGAATGATATTTGATTAAAAGATCAGAAGCCTGAGAAAATTTTAGAAAGGAGATTTTGTAACCAATCTTGAAATAGTTCAAATTTCTACAGATCTTTCCACTCCTGAGGCTTCCTAAATTTCATTTTATTAAAAATATGACCAAAACAGAATTTCGATGATAAAATATTTCTTTTATGCTATGAGCTCTTTTCTGTCAAAAATACTTCTGATGGAAAAAATGTTGAGTAGTATTAGTATTACTAAAGTTAAGAAACAGAGATTCTTTACAGAGGGCTAGCAGATGTTTTCTGAATTGTGATCGATGTGGCAGGACAAACTATGGTAACATAATCTAAAACTGAAAAAACACAAGGCATAACTACAGAACTCAAACAAAATAGTTATGACAAAGAGTAGCAAACATATGGGATAGGTACATGTGTTAAACCGGGATTGGATTTGCTTCTGGGAAAAGAGGAGCATAAAAAAGATAGCTGATATCCTTCCCTTCTGGTAGGAAGAAAACTTTGATAAAATATTAAGAATCTAGGCAGATTAGGAGGGCTGAAGTCTGCCAATAATCAATATATCTCCACAATCAGAATAACAAATTATTTGTTCTGTCAGTTAACACATTAAATACAGAAAAGTTTATTAACTGCTCATACCAGTCAACATTCCTGGGTTCTCAACAAGCACAGTAATATCAAGTAGACATAATTCTGCAGACAACAGCTGATTTGATTAAGGTAGCTAGTAGATTTACACAGCCATTTAGATCTTCAAATATATTTACTCAGATTTGCCTCCTCTCAGCTATGTGTAATTTGTAGGGTTTATTTCCAACACTTATACAAGTATTGGTACAAATCCAAGCAATACCAAAAAATAATTTGTTTGGAGGCTGAACAAGAGACTAAAAATGCATTCACTGGTTGAGAGAAATAACTGAATGGTCCATTACCCTGTGCCTTGCTGATATTTTTATCATGCTTTGTTAAAACAGAACACAGCGATGACTAATATCTAACATTCTTCTTTGGAAGCCTAGGATGAACTAGGATGATTAATTAAAATGGTGCTAGAGTCACTGGAACATCTATGTACCTCCTTGTGTCCTGAGCAAAACACTGTTCTATGAACTCTCTTATTTCTCAGTTTCAAGTCAAATACTAGCCCTAGGGTGTTAGCCACTTCCTCCAGAGAGGATGGGAAGGTTTCTGGTATGTTCAAAGGTCCAGTAACAGATTAATAGACATCAATTCATTTTAGAGAAACAAACATAGTACTTCAAATAATTCCTTGCAAGACCTTAAGACCTTAAAATTGCAAATTTTAGCCAGTTGAAATCAGAAATGAAATGCAACCACACTTGACGCTAAGCCTAGGACAACATCAGATGATGTAGAGAAGTCATTAAAGAGAGAACATAAATAGAAAACAGAGTGGATCATGTCTTTGCTATATTGACCTGAAACAGTAAGACGCTCCCTTGCCCATCTTTGGGATAGTGATTGCCAGCAAGTGAGCAACTGGGAACCCAACACACTTTTGCTGGTAAGTTTGCTACAGTCTGCATGTATACTTCTGTTCCTTTATGGTCTGGACAAATACATGTCTAAACAAGGATGCAAACTGCTCTTAGAAGACAATAGATGGCATTTGTAGATTTTTAGGCTCATTAGGACAAGCCTTTGCTCTCACAGAGCCATGCCCTATGCCCATTCTGAATGAGTCCTCTGGGCACCATCTGAAGAATAAAAAAATGGTGCTACAGAGAGAGTCTGATACATCTGGAACATTTCTGAAAAATCTCCTACTCAGCCAGGCTGGTGGTTCAGACTATCTCCATGTCTGTTCTTTGATGTCAGTGGGGGGTTTATTTTCTTCAGTTGGAAAGCACTGCCTACACCCTGATGTGGTCCCACATTATGAAGACATGTTTTGCTCCATCATGAAGATGTTTAATAATCATTCCAGCATGCTCAGTAACTGGTAGGATAAAGCTTGACAGAGTTATTTGCTACATTTGTAGTTACTGCTATTTTTAAACGACCTACACAGCAAAGATCAAATAATAAGTATTTCCTTGTTTTCATTGGCATTCCTTAAATACAAGAGAAATCTTTATTACAACAAGAAGCCTGTGCCTCTGTGAGTAATCTTCCTTGCTAGAATAAACCTCTTGTTGCTACACTCGCGTTAATCTCTTCTGTCATAAATTACATCATTTTGCAGGTTGCATGCCTCTAAGAAATACGATTTAGATCCTGACTGTGTAAGCCCTACTCACAGGAATGATCTTTAACTATAGGAGAAACTATGCTGGAATTAAATTATTCCTTTGAATAGGAGTGACCTAAGTAAATAAAGGGTTTGCAAGCCTGTGAAGAGTTTTAAGTTAAATATACAGAAATAAGCCTAATGAGGACATTTGGTTCAGGCTGTTCTCTCTTTTTTTTTCCCCCTTACTCTTTCCCATTTGTATTGAAAGCACAACAAATTGGCCACTTGAGATTAAAAACAGCTAGGCAATGACATGGGAAAGGTGATGTGACTTGTCCTCACATGTTGCAGTGTGTGCTGGAGAGACGGTACTAACAGTTGAGTAGTCCTAGTCAAGAACGAAGTAGCTTGTAAGAAATCTGCATGGCAACACGTTTACTACAGCTTTCAGAGCCCAAGAGAAAAAGAAGGAACTGAGCTTGCCAATAGCTGACATTATTAAATGAAACAACAACAAAGTTTAAGGTAATTTAAGGTTTGGAAGCCAAATTTTGCCCAAAGATACTTGCAGCAATTTCGTCTGTCGTTAATGACCTTACACAGGTTCAAAGGTAGACAATTTTTTTCCAGGCATATTGGCTCCTCCAGCAAGGATAACTCCTTTCTATCTACACAGATACCTTCCATACTTGATAGCTTTGATTAGGCCTCTTCTTATGTCTTCTCACAGCTCATACCACATCCAAGGCAACCCAGAATCCTCCATTTTTATGATATTTGCACCACAACCTCACGTGTTGAAAAGGTAAATTTAGGCTCATAGCTCCACCAGTGGCAACGTATAAGTGCAAACAATGTGCAAACCAGATGAGGGTCAACCCTGCTTGGCAAGAAGTGTACACATTTTGAAAAAAAATGAGTTCTTGATTGCCAGCCAGTTAGCATTTGCTTAAAACTTAAGATTTAATATGCACTATTCAACATACAGGAACAAATAGTGGCTCACATTTCTCTGCAATATTCCAAAAACACATGGCTCTCAAAGAGGCATTATTTTGGATTTCCTCAATTCTGTATATTTAAAACCTCAATTACATTATTTCTGTAACTATATAAAGTAGCGTTAATTTCCTTGGGCTGTGTGGAAAACGGAGAAAATACAGTTGAAATTTTTGATTGTGCATTCAAAAAAGAAATCCAAAATGCAATCAAATAACTGCATGGAGTATGTTATTTCAATGGCTGCAAACATGGAATCATTGCAACAGATCCAGCTACTGTGTTTCAGTGACTGGATAAGGAATGACAAGCACAGTGACACAAACAGGAGAGGAATTAGAGGTGAAACAGTCAGATACAGAGGATGAAAAAGGTGAATGTCAACTGCTGCATGCTGAGACTTGGAAAGAGCTGAGAACCCACACAATTGTTTTAGGCCCCATCTTTAGCCTCCAATAAAGTTTTTTGGCATATCCAAGCTACCATGATGCTACAAATGAGAAGAATGATTTTCCCCCAGGGGAAGAAATTCTAGGGTAGTCAAAAACCACCATTTCTCAGGACTGGCAGAATTTGGGGGTTCAGGAGGAACTGGGCTCTCTGCTTAGTGCTTGATCCTTATCTACTGGCATAGCTTTCTCCATACATCAATTACAGTGGCTTAGAGGCTGCTTCAATCAAACTTGAGTTCATTTTGGCCTCTAGACAGATTCAGCTTTACAAGGATTTCACAAGAGAGAGGATATCATGCTTGTTCTCCCCCCTGGTTAGGTATATTACCTCTAAATCAGGTGTAGCTGGAGACCTAGCCTTCAGTATAGCATCACCTTCCAGCTCACAGGACTAAGAGGCATTTTGATACACAGAAATATCAACACTTTTTTTTTTAATAAATCATTTAAAAGCAAATTCAGTTTCCTGAATGAAAACAAAACATGAGACAGAAGATTCGCTTGGACTTACTTTAGGAGGACCCAATAATTAGTTTGACATACCTCTGCTGTATTAAACCCTGCAAGTTGCTCTAACTTTTGCAGGAATCCTGCAGTCCTCTCATATTTTTCTACTGGTGGGGGAAATTCTGAATTATGAGATCATACAGACAAAATTCACCTGTGATTTGAAATTACTAGATTAGATCTTATTTGTTAAAAAAGAGGGGAAAAAGTATTGCCAGTTTTGGAGAGAAGAACAATCTTACTTGGAAAATGTGGATTGCACCTTACGCATTTTGCAAATATTTGTAAGCCTTTTTCTCTTACTTCTACCAAAAAACCTGACTGTGCACTGTTCCACTCACAAAAACTAGACAAAGAAAAAGCCAGCGCTATCATCCCCTGGGATTTCCTTGCTTCGCCTATCTGCACTGATATGGCAAAATAACAAACCCAATTGGATGACTTTGCCAACACACCATCTTGCAGATGGGCTAAGTAACTTTCTTCATGTATTACTCTTTTTAGAGGCACCCTCAGGGACATTTCAATCTTTTATCCTGGTTGCAGTATGCAGTGAACATAGCATCATATATGAGTATCTAAATGACTCAGCTCAATCAGGACATTGCAAGTAAATACAGAGTACTTTGCAACATGTTGCAAAGTTTAAAGACATAATCTGATGAAAACTAGAGAGTTTTGGATAAGGATGGAAGATGACTGTGGTAGTAAGAAAACACTGCAATAAACATGTCATAGTGAACATTTCTGAGACTGAGAAAGCAATGTGAATTCCAACAGCATTAATAAAGAGTATTTCAGGGCAAATGATGATTGGCTGTGGTAAGACAGACTAAAATCTAAAATCTTGTCTAAATTTTTCATTCACAGATGCACCTTGTCTGAAGGTCTTATCTCATTTTAACCAAAAATATAGATTGAGCTAGTTAGATGCTGTTGTTTCACTGACAGAAAGATATTACACTGTCATGAGGAAGGCCTGGTTTATGTTCCTCTGCTCATATTCTGTTTCCCAGTTATGCAATCACTGCAAATCCATTAGGTCATGCATGTACTAGTGAAAGATATCTTCCCACTCTGCTTTTGAGCAATTCTCTTCAGCTAGAAATCAGCCATCAATGAATCTTGAAGATATCACAGGCTTAGCTTTCTGTGGTTATTATTATTATTATTAAAAAAGGCAAATTAATAGAAAAGACAAGTTTGTGCTCTAATTTTGGTAAAGATACTATGTTCTGCTGCCCATGTACATCTGGTTGGTCAGTGGAGGACCTCACTGACAATACAGAAGTACAAAATAAAATACACTTACTGATCAAATTAAACGGCATTTGAAATTATCTAGAAGAGCTTATAAATCAAGTTTGGCTGAAATTAGATAGGCAATTGCTAATGGCAACAATTTAGTTACATGAAAACGAAGTGCAACATATAAAGAGCACGAACAGAATGTATGAGGTGATACAATCAAGCAGCATGAATTTACTCACACAAAAAGCAAATAAAAATTGAACTTATTAAGTGAAATGGGCATGAGTTAGCATATGTAGGCGTAACTGATTGCCCTTTCCAATAGTCAAGAGTGATTTTTTTTAATTAGATCATGCTTCTTCACTGCCAAATTGGCTGGGTTTTTTTTGCCCTCTTCAAGCACAAAAGGTTTAAAATAAGTTTTAAAATGTTCAATAATGCAAAACAGAGATAGAAAAGTAATCAACCAATAACTCCTGACACATAAGGGCTATGACTCAATTCTGTCCCTAAAAAGCTTTGCAATGCTTTACCCCTGCCAAAGGAGATACTGAGTAACAATTTCCAAAGCACTGAAGTGATTATATTTTGGTGTACAAGCTGATTTTGCACTTGTCCACTTATGGCTATCAGGAAAATTGTTTTTCTTTTCTTTCTTTTCTCAAACCAATATATTGATCTCAATGCCATATTAAGATGGATGCTCTAATGCACATGAGGAGCTTTTTTTTATCAGGAGGCCGTTGTGGTAGAGTAACAGGTATGCTGGAATAAAGTATGTACTAGATAGATTATGTTAGCATGACAGTTCACAGAAGCATTGAACAGTAGACTCTGATCTGTGTATCAAAGATCTGAAGGGCTCATGTCTAATTTTTAAAAGTAACTTATTACTTAGAAACCTAAATCATTCATGTGGTTTTGAAAATGTTCACCATTGGTGGTAAATGTTAACATTTACCACTGGGGTGGCAGACTATACTTGTAGAAGTATACTGGGAACAGATTATACTTGTAGAAGCAATACAACATTTTAAAAAAGAGTTAAAAATGTTTTGCTTAATTATCTTTTTTTTGTTCATATAGCAACAGTATGCATTGAGATGCATCTAATAATCTAATGCATCTAATAATGCTTTGCCATATACCCCACACCATTACAACATAAACTGTAGCTCTTCCCATTTTGACAGAAGACTTTAAGAAAGGAGCTCAAACAGTTATTAAAAAAAACCAATCCTACTGCACTGCTTGGAAATGTGTAAATAATAAACACCAACTATTAACAATGTAATGGGATCCCCAAAACATTAAGTTATGGCTATTAAGTTCAGTTAAGGTCTTTCCCCCCGTGCTGCAATCACGTTTGTAACTTAGGTATGAAATGACTATCTCACCTTCTAAACAAAATGACTATCTCTTTTCTTATCACAAGTGGTCTTSTGAATGCCCATATAATCATAAAGAAAAAAAAATACTGTCTGTTCTCTTAAGGATTATGGGATATTTATTTGTTTTCTTGCAGATCAACTACTTGTCATGTTGAATAGTCCCTGAACTCTTCCCTACTTAGCTGAGAAGTTTTCTGGCATGAGATAGCCTCATCCTGGGGACTATGCAGGGACGGGACTGACAGCAAATGGATTCTCAGTTCTCATGCTGCTGTCCTCTAGCCCTCTATCTGAAGCTTTCAGACACCCATGCTGGCCCATACATGTAGCATATGAAGCCAATATGAGTCATACAGAAATAGAAGCCACTTCTGAAAGTGTTTAGCCTTGAACGTTTACTTTCATTTGTCCATCTGTTAAACCTAGATAGTGGTAATTTACCTTAGAGGGCAATTCATGTTTTTTGCCATCCACTTCTAACCATACCTTTGTGGAAACTCCATATTCTGAAACACTAGGTCATCAAATTCTCTAAACTGAATTCAAAAGATGCCTCTATTAAATTGGATTATTTCCAATGCATCGAGCAAGAGAGAAACAATTCACACAAACTCTTCTTGACTCAGAAAAAATGATTCCCTCCTCACTGCTCCCGTGCCACCAGTCAATCTCTCTGTCCCAGATTACCTATTTCCCAAGCCCAGTCCCAATGAGTTTGTTATAATTTGCATACAAAAGTTCACCATGTGCTTCATAATTTGGTTTATAAGAATTATTGTGCTTTGCAAATTTTTTTTTTCCAGGTTGTGGTAACCAGATCCGGACCTCAAGCCAAATAGGAGATGTTGGGCTTTCCTTGCAGAAGGCAGCTGCCAGTGACCTAGACGATCCCCTCTCATAAATCAGATGCTGTTTCCACACCCTGTCAGAGTCTGTTAAATGAGAATAAGCTACAGTACACATTACACTCATGTAATTTTAGGACAAATCCAAGTAGGTAATCTCCTCACAGTGAAAAAAATGCTGTATTTTGGAAGGTGAAGGAAGCAAAAGGCAGTTTGTTATGGATGGCAAAGCACAAGTGCAATGTTGATAACTCATGTACCAGAATTAGTAATGTTATCTCAGGGACAGATTTGGAATGGGATTCAGAGATTTGACTTCCAAATCTCTTTACTAGCTTATTATGTTATAATATAGCCTTGCAATGCACTATTTATGGCTGGCTCAGGCAATGTTATCTGAAGGCCTCATGAGAAAAATTATACACTAATACATATGGATTTGGTAACATCTACTAGGCTAATCAACAGGTGTTTTGTACAATATACAAATGTGCAGAGAAGACTGAGGCCATGCTAGCTACAGATCTGAACAGACTTTCTAAAAACCATACCAGCCTCGAAGAAGCCTGGTTCAATAAATACAACCCTGTTGAGAACCATAAAGATTAGGAGAGGATGCATCTATCAGGTCAAGTTGATGGTTTGCCTGCTTCACACTGGACTGACATCTGATTGTCTAGACCAAATAACTGTTAGTTTGCATCTGGCTCCCTGCCTCTGTTCTGGTGCAAACTGAATACTGCCCTTTATGAGAAAACCCATAAATGGACTAGGAGATAGATTATGCTGACATCAAGATGCACATGGCCAGATTTGGCTTCCTCAGCTTTCTCCTGTCCTCTCAGAGCACCCAACCAAGACTAACGCCCTCCCAGATGAGTGGTTGATTGTTAAATAGATACATATTAAACAGAACTCAGAGTGATGGGATAGCTTTTCTGCACACAACCTGTTTACCTGAAAGGGCCCTGAGACTTGTAAAGATAAAAAGTAAAAAAGGCAAAAGTAGTAATCAAACTCCATTTGCACCCCTTAGCTGGGAAAACACACATTGCTCTCAAAACAGCTAAAGGTATAAGCACAGCTAAACTTGGCCTATGTCAGAACAGCTTCCAGACCACATCCCCGGCATCAGCTGCATCTCAGCAAGAACACTCAGGTTCACAGATGTTTAAATATGAGGCTGGTCACTTTAAGCACTTTTCTCCTACCAATGGGTGGGAACACAACAAGAAACCATCAAAAGACTTAGATCAGAGAATGACTAGAAAGAACAACAACGTACAGCCAGGAATTAGTGGGTGCCAGTGCAGACCAAACAGCACAGGCAGAAAATGCTGGATGTGACAAATCCCACTAAGGACAGAGCTGCGTTTTGCACTGACTGAAGGTTTTGCATGGTGCCTGATTTTCTGCACACGTCAACTCACTGCACAAGGTTTGCACACTCACAGGTGGTAAAATGTTTAGTGTGTGTCAGAGAGGGATGCCCTTAGTTGACTAACAGACAATATTTACTTCTCTGTATTTGCTACTTACCCATAAACACCCAAAGCAATCCCATGCTGGGTACAAGCTAAGGCCCTACAGGGAAGTTACCAAGCATGGCTATTTTATGAGACTAAGTATGAGTGCTGTCAACTGCTTGAACATTTTGCTTTTATTAATGCTTCAACTCCTCCCACAGAGATTCTCAGCTTCCATTCAAAAAGTTTCTACCCGTTATGGTTGTGGAGAAAAGCTGAAAACACGGCTCTAATATAACCTAATGGGTCAGAAAGCAAGCCAAAGAAAAAGAACTTCATGTTGATTTATTTTGTAACAAATTAATCATGATCTTTAAGCTAATCTCAAAGAGTTTATGGTAGCCTGACTCAAGGTTTTTGAATGACTGCAGTAAGAAGTACTTAAATAAAATATCCAACGAGCAGGCTCCCTAAACAAAAATAAACAAAGTTCTCTCCATAGCTATTCTGGAAAAGATTAACTCTTTTCCTGGTTAACTATGTATCTCACTGCTATCAACACAGAAATCAATGACCGTTTCCAGCTAACTCCCTTCCCAGGAAGCCAGTAGGTCCATTCTAAAACAAACTCTTGAGCCAAATGATATGATCCTCACATACTGGTTGTCCATTTTCCACTTCCTCAACAGAATTACCAGCCTTCTAGTTACTCAAACCTTTGTTGTATATAAGAAAATGGATGTTAGACTATGAAAAACTGAAACTGCTTGAGGACTTCCTCAAAGTCATTACAAATGACTTAAGCTAATACAACTAACTGAGACCCTGATTGTTTCACTGCCCAATGTTCTGCTGGTTCTAAATTGTTCCCAACACTCTCGATCAGCATATTGCACGCAAACAAGAAAACGCAGTTTTAATGAAAAAAGGCTCCAAAAATGAAAAATCCTCCAAAATCTATACAAATGACCATTCAGCATTTCCATCAGGGTCAAGTATTTATAATACCCACAATATACCATGACTTCATAGTTGTTTAAAGCATCTAACATAAACAAAATGATTCAAACAGACTATATTTTAATTTGTTAGCTTGAAATCTTGACTCTCCCACTTCCATTGCTCAGAAAGTTTGGATGATCAAATTGGACACGTGTCATGGAATTTCCATTTCCCCTCAGCTCTGGCTTGGTCCTCTTTTGATTAATATCGTATCTATCATAAAGCTACAGTCATGTGAATGTACCTCCTCCAAATGCCAAAAAAAATCTGCATCATGTTGCATTGTTAAAATGATTACACAGAAGGATTACCCCTGCCTCATGCCATGGCACACATGCGTAAAAGAAAGACAATGATGTAACTTACTAGGAACTCCAGACACCAGCCGTAAGGGACGTAATACTCGGAAAGCCCGCAGTGCTTTAACATCAAATCCGGCACCTTTTCCTCCTATTGAATTCCCTCCATCTGCTTTGGTTGCTTGTTCTAAAATTGCACTAAAAAGCCTGCAAAAAGAAAAGAGGAAACAAACTGTAGGCAGACAGCAAGGCTTGGGCTAAACAGGAACAGAGATCATCATCATCATATCACCCAAACTATCTTACAGACCTGTGAAGAGTGCCACACATCTCACTCGACTTTCACATATGGTAGAGGAAAGAGATAGACTTGTTCCATATGCAATAGCCTAATGGTGATGTCTACACCATTTGCAAAACATTTGTTTCTGGAATAGATATCAACATGATATGCTCCTCCTTCAGCCTCATGGCTCCTTGCAGCCAGCTTGCAGTTTGCCCCCGGGGCCAGAATGCCTGGGCTTGTGGGGAGGTGTGCGCGCCCTGCCCCATGCACTAGGGCATGTTGGGCACTGTATGCTTCAGAATGAGCATTCTGGCAGTACCTGAAGCCAAGCATAACATGTGAGTTTCACTTTGAAGGCACCCTCCAGGCTGCCCTTAACAGACAGTCTGTACACACTCAGTGGGAGCTGGGTGGAAAGGAAAAAAAACATGAAATTTACATTTTGCCCTTTCTGCTGTCATTGGTTTGCTATCTTTATTAACCAACAATCCACCTTAGGGAAAAAAAATCATCATTTGTAATTAACCCAATTATTAATTAAGTGTCACCCATTTTACAGGGAATTAAGATGCACCAAGGTTACTCCAGGTAGAACTAGATGCAAAACTCAGGGATCCTTCAAGTTGCACATTTTCAGAAAAAAGAGTGTGCTCAGATTATGTGCTTGTGTATCCCATTGTTAATCTCCTGAGGCAGTGGCTAGGGAAGTGCAAAACTGTAGGAGTCTTATGTTACTACAACAGTCTTAATGTTTGATCTTGGCTAAAAGGAGTTGCTCCTTTAAGGAGAGGGTGGCTCACTCAGAATACATTTGAAATACAGAAGAGGGTAAGAAAGACATTGTTTTTTTAAGAAAGAGTTGAAGGTGCACTCTAAGTGTTCATAAGAACTTGATTTAATGTATTAGCTTTTAGGAAGCAGCTACCATTTTTCTGGTAAAACATTGGTACCTTTGCGGGAGGACAGATTTCTCATGAATTTGCTAATGACATTGTTTTCAACCTTATGAAGTCATCARCTTGAACCCCGCCAAATTCAGTAGAATTTAAAAGCTGTTCCAGTCAAAATGGGTATCTGGCACTCTATAGAAAAAGCCTGCCTGCAAGAGGCAGAATATCTTGTGGCCCACAGTAAGCCATGGAGTACCAGAGGGACCTTTAAACAAGCTAGCAGAGATACAAGAAATACTCCTGTTAGAGCATCCTGGATTCAGCAGTGACTAATTTATGTCACGGACACTGCAGTCTGTAATTCCTTTGTCAGGATCTCATCTACACATTCTAACTGGAAAACTCCGCAGCGATCCTCAAAACTGCATACATAGCAGAGACTGAACTACTCAGTTCAAAAAGTTCCAATCCCTGCCGTCCACAGTTAAAACTTACTGACAAGGCCATGAATACAGGAAGCTTGCTCTGGACAGAAAAAGGATTCATTTACCAAGCATTTAAGCCAACACATTTCCTCAGCACTAAATCCACACAAAAATGTGGATTTACTGGAGTGCAAATGTGAAATTAGTTTCTCAAGCAGTTTTTAAAAATTCATATGGAAAGCCTTATAAAACTTGTCAGCTGTGACTGAGGAACTCCTAACTGGATCTATTCAAAGCCCCAACTCCAAGTACTGCAGAAAGATTTAACAACTAGGTAACCAGCGTGGGAAAAACTGTGCGTGAGGAGGCTGGATGCTGAGTTTGTAGGTGTTGCAGACTGAGAAGCAGGGTGCAGAGAAGACAAAAACAGAGCCTATGAGAAATACTGAGACTGCTACAGATATCACAGGCAGAGATAAACAAGGGCCCATGCAAGGAACATGCATCATTAGAATATACACACTTTTTGAGCTTTGTACGTAAATTACATAGCAYTGCAATTTTCTGCTGGTCTTTGTAACAGAAACACTGTGGGTCAAATTTGATCTAATGTATTTCCAGTAAGCTAGTGATTAAGCTCTATAAATGTGTTATACTTCTTATTCAAACATTTCTGTCTTCCTAGTCAACAGAATTCCCATGCTAGATTATGAGTGGCATACCTATACAACAGTCCCGGTCTCCCGGGACTCTCTGGAGGAAAAAAGAATTCACTGCAAAATGTTTCTCATGCTGTTTTTCGGCTCTCTTTTGCAATGCTGAAAACAAAAAATCTTAAATAAAGAACTCTGAGTCGGTGGCTGTGCATAAATGAGGGTCTGTTCCCCTGGTCCCCAACATCACTGGACCCATGTTCTGTTACCAAACAGTAGTTCTTGGAAACTGCTACTAACGGCATCTTCTCCTGCCACTCATGCAACAGGCAAACCATGGATTACTCTAGAATTCTATATTCTAAGATAAGTATTAAGTCAATTTGGGAGAAGCACCCCAAGCGAAAACACCACTAAGAGGGCAACTTACTGCAGTTGAGCTGGAACCGGCCTTCCCAGACTAATGTAGTTCTACTCTAGGCCAGCTGGCCCTGCTCATGCGCTTCAAAGACGGTACACTGTATGTGCTGACTTAAGGCATCTGAAATCATATGCCTATTGCACTTCAGAAGTAATTTGCAATCATTCCTGCAGCTCCTCAATTAAAAACCTAAATTTAAACTTGAACTGTATTACTCCTGTCAGTCCTACTTTAACATGTTTACTCCAAGCTTAGTATCTTCCTCTGTACTAATCCTGCTTTTTACTAATGAAATACAACTTTTTATTTCTCTGATTTCTCTCCCTTCTGCCTCTACACTGGGGTATAGACTCTGTGCTCGACCTGGCCTAYTGAATCTCTATCTATTCCTCTCTTCAAATTTAGAGGACATCCTGTCAATCACACTTCATTGTGCCTACAGCCTCCTTAGTTACAGCATGGACAGACATCTGTGACTCAGAGGCTACAACTACTTCAGTGCTCCTTTGGTCATAACTTCATTATGATCTGGAGAAAAAAAGGAAAATTTTGTTCATAAATAGCACAGATGATTAGATACAGAAGAAAKGTAAGGCTTCCAACCCCCTCTTCCATTATCCTCTTCTAGGGAAAACCCACAACCTATATACAATTTGTAGGTTCTATGAGCTCTACAGAGTCCTTCTAGTTTGTCAGATAACCGTTCCTCAACCCTAAAAAAGATAGATGGATGTAAACTACCTATATAAAACTTCAAGTTAGAATCCTTCTATTCTGTATTAATAAGGGAAGATRAATGATAACCCTCTTGATGAAAACCTTTGGGAAAAGTATGTATGGTGAAATGAGGTCCTGTTCTTCTCTTCTCTTCTCTGTAGGTGAGTTAGCTGAAATATATGCTCTAAGCACGATGTGAGACAACACTGCTGACAGAGAAATTAAAGTTTGAATGATGTGAAAATGCAAATGGGCTAATCTCTTGCGGCCTCTGAAAATTTCACCAACTCTTTTTACAAAAGCTATGAAAATCAATCCTATTTCCTTCCAACTACCTACTTTTTGCCAACCTAAATTCATGTCCCATTTTCAATGGATATAGTAGTTTCCACTGATGAGGCACAATTAACCATATCTTGATTGCTGAATTTCACCTGTGACATGACTACATCTGAACTAAATTAGACAGAGATGAACTTTAAAGCAGAAAATAAATATCTAACATAAATATGCATGAATGGACCCACTCCACTTTCTTAACATTTACTTGTGATATATAAAGCTAGCTTCACTGCTTTCCTATTTTTTCTGCTTCCTTTTTGACATCTGAAATATCAAGAAGTTTTTCTCTTTGCTAGATGACCCCAACAGCAGCATGACAGGGCTGAAACCTGCTCTACAGCTCTTCATCTCTTCCTCTGTGGGGAATGGCAAGGTGATTTTTGTAGCATAAAAAAGAACTTGTCAAGGACCTCCAGAAAATAGAGGGAATAGAGCACCTGGAATTTTAAAGCCAAAAGTCAGCAGAAAATTTGAAAGAATGCTTATAGGTACAAAGAAATAGTGAAGTACAATGACTTTTTCACCATGTTTTACAGTTCACCTGTGGTTTGTGAGTATGGAACTGTTTGGGTCTGCCCTTTAGAAACTCCTCACAGGCTTTCAGAAAGACATATCCCGTGACCACACTTTCAAATCTATTCTGAATTTCAGAGCCTTTGGAAATACATTCACTGCTTACCTTACCAAGTAAGACAGTCTTTCAAATTATGACACCTTTTCTTTTTCTGGCAGTAGCTACGGGTCCTTGGAGAATGCCTGTGCTTGGCAGACAAACCAGAACACTGCCAGTAAAGAAAGATATTCTTCAAGCGTAACATTTTCAAGTTAGTTTTCTCTCAAGAGAGATTTCTTCCAACAGCTGAACATTAAAGGACATCACTGTTTTATCTGGAAGTTTTATGTTGTACAAAAGAGAAACAGTCAGACTGAAGGAAGCAAGAAACAATTTGACTATTGGTTAATGTTTGCGGGCTGTACCCCATTAGGCAGCTTAGGGGTGTGATCTCTACTCTTAAATAATAATGTTCTTATCCACAGAGCCCCTGATTGATACCCACACAGAAAAAATTCTTCAAAGCAGTATTTAACGGTGCTACAATAGCAGGGTCATAGGCTATTTTAAGATAAGAYAGAATCAAGCTTTAAAGTTAGCTGATGAATAAGCAGATCTCGCACACTGCAAGAACAATAAGCTGTTACAAGCCTACAGGTCTGAAGTGCATCCTTTCTCCAGAAAACACAGCAGTTTTCAATACTCCCCTCTCCTGCTGTGTATTCATGTGGCCATACTAGAAACATGGACTCTAAGACTCCTTTTGATAGCAAGGAGACCTGTCTTCAGAAGGTATGGAAAAATATACAAGCAAATACCCATTTTTATAAAAACAGATTGCTTTCTATAATTCATGGTAGCTTGTACACATTTCCATTTTCCTCAGACTCTACTGACTTGTACGTTTTAGTGTAAAGGAAGTCAGTTTCTTTGTATTCTCTCTTCAAGGTAGTAGCAGTAAGCTGTGTATATAGGTAAACAAAAAAACTGTCTTGTTTTCACTTCCTTATCTTCCAGCAATACTTGAAGAAGTACTTCCCACCTGGCCTTTATATTTTTTGTAGCAAGGGCAATCATTGCTGAAAATGAAGATTATTCCTAAAACAGAATAAGCGTGACTGGCAGCTGCAAGGGTCATTTCAAGACTTGATGCTTCCAGTGTTAGTTCCATACCATCCTTAATTCCACTACGAAGTAAACCCCTCTGCCCAGTGCTACAGCTGCATTCAAGTAAGTCAGCCTTTTCTAATAGTTCTGGCAGTGGGCAAGAAAAGAGCAGCAAGGAAAGTTAATTACCATTCTTTTCTCTGCACTTGCTTTCTTTCTCCTTCCTCTTTTTTTTTTTTTTTGTTTGTTTGTTTGTTTGTTTTAAACTTTACCATGGGTCTTTCCCTAACAAAATACTCAGCTATGCCAGAATTTAAACATAATGTCATTGAGGGTTTTCAGACTGTAAAAGACAGGGCAGAACACAAACACACAGTATCACCACCTAGATTTCACAGAAGGTCTGTGGAGAGAAAAAGTAGTGCACTAGCCTAGGCTCTGATAGTGTACAAGTGAGTTTGAACAGATAAACATCAAAAGAACCCATCTGGCCTTGAAGTGAAATCCGTGTCTTGAGATTGCTACTCTTTAACAGAGACCTTGGGGTCTTGGCCATGTTTATTATACTTGTGCAATCCCTCTTCGGTTACATTTTTTGTTTCTCATCTACAGAGACTGAGAGTTGCTGGAGGTAAGCGCAGACAGAAGAGCTTAGAGCTGCTGCTTCTGTCACTGGCAAGGGAATTAATTTCAGCCTGAATATCATCCTGCTGATTAACTGCCCTAGCAGGAAAACTGAAAAGAACTGTACTTAAAGTAGATATAATGCTGCCTTGTGATTTCTGGAGCCCTGCTCTTCTACATTCCTATGCAAAAAGAAAAGATAACATGTTTAAAAATTCTCTTTCTCACAAAAACAGTAAGGGAACAATCATATTCACAGGACTTTGTTTCTCCAATCTTTCTTCACCTTAAGCAGTGATTCCCAAGCAGGTGAGATGTCTGAGGGCATTCAAAGGTAGAACCAACTAGAGAACTGGACATTAATGCCAGGTACAGGTGGGAGATTTGCCAATTTCCAATGACTGTTTTGCTGTGGCATCCTCTGGCTACAGGGAGCAACAAAGGGCAAGGGTAACTGGGCGCTGCTGCACGCAGAACAGTTATGCCCACTTGGAGGTGGGGACGCTTTGGAACTAAGAACATGTTCCAACTTGTCCTCCCTCCTTCTCACCATGAACCTTCCTTGCACCCACTCTTCCCCATGATGCCACAAACCAGCAGGTTCAGGTAGCACAGAGCAGACTGACTGGTGTTGACTGGTAATTTCTTAGGTCAGACTTGCACCAAAAATACATTCAAGAGGCCATATGGACTTCAGTTTAGGGCAGAAATTGTGAGGGGCTTTGACTGTTTATAGTGCCCCTATTTTGATATTTTCTCTAGGAGCCGATGCCGGTTCCTTGGGAAAGATGTCAAAAGAGTGCAAGTTTTTGTAGGTGATGAAACTCTTTAGCCATGGAGGGGCATGGTGGATGGGACAAATTATTCAGCCAAAGACGTACTTGGTGTCATCGGAGTAGATTATCCTTACTTTACCATCCCCTCTCCTAGACAACAATTCAAAACCCTTGGTTATCTCTTAACCTCAGCTTGAAGCAACAGAAGATGTTTTATTTTGCTTTTCTGGGAATCAATTAACCTTCTAGCTTAAAAAACATAAGAGGAGCAAGGGGATTAGAAAAGCTGCACTTCAAACTGGCAATCTGATCCACAATATCAAAATTAGTCTTTAAAAAGGTTCAAAACTTAAAAGGTTAAAATCAAAATCAGAGCACTGAAATACCAACAGAACAGTGTGAATGAACTAAAGAACATATTTTTGTTTGCAAGTGTGAAAACTTGAGATTTAAATTGTTAATCCGTATTTGGGAAAGACAACAATCAGTAAAACTCACAAGACTGCAGAATTCATTTCACATCCAACTCTAATCTCAAATAAAAGATGCCACAAAAGGATTATTCTTACAGAATTACAAACAAAAGGGGTTTCTTCCAACAAGAGTATATTCAGTAGTTTATCCAACAACCTTGCACTTCTCCCTCTTTTTATCCCTGTCCCCAAAGAGCAGTTTAATTTCTGTGTCTTGCAAACCATTAAAAGGCTGAGCAGCAAGAGAAACACACAATCAGAAACTGTACCATCAACAGACTGGCAGAACTAAATTTTAAGGTAAATCAATACTACACTAACTGAAGGCAGCACGAATCAAGTCATAGCTGAAGAAGACTTATGTGAGTTAACTCTATTTTTAGATTACATAGTAACCTTTCATAAAGGGTGTGGAATCTATCAGAAGGCTAACATGGGAGGGATGAATGGTGGTGGTAGAAAGAACATGATGGACATCAACCCCTAACATCACCTGTAAATAATGTTACCAACTTTCTCTATCCTCAAGTCCCAAAGAATCCCCATGTTCCCATGTGCAGTGCATTCAAAGACAAGATGGTGGTACTCACCCTACTACCACAATTATAAAATCTAGTAAATTCCAGCCATTGCGGAGGTAAGCGTTGGGGTGAAAGAGAAGTCCATATGCTATTACTTTTAAAAATGCTTCCACTGTAAAAATTATGAGAAAGAGATATTCCACTCGTTCCTGGGGGGAAGACAAGAAAACAAGAAAGACAATAGTTAGCATGACTGAAAAACAGTGGAAAAGAACTTTTTTTTTTTTTTTTTTTTTTTTTTTTTGGGGGCTATCCATACAGCATCCAACTCACTGATTCACTGCTTAGGTACATCTAATGTGTTTTTTTTTTTTTTTTTTACATTCTATCCATACAGCATCCAACTCACTGATTCACTGCTTAGGTACATCTAATGTGCATGTCTTGCTAAAAGACTTATTTAAATTTACATCTGCGTAGTGTTGCAGCCAGTTTGACAGGACAGTGGCAGCAAATTTTGCCTTGGCAAGGACTGAACATTGCACAGGTCTGTGCACAGGAGGAGGAGAAAGGATTAGCAGGCATGTTCTAGCACTCAGTCCTCTGCAGGGTACATTGTAAAATATTGTCAGTCTTCAAGACGAGCTGCATGCACCCAGTTCTTTTCTGCCTCTGGAGAGGAAACGTTGCTGGATGCAATGCTGTGGAGAGACATGGGGAGAAATAGGAGAGAGGCCCATCTGGGACTGATGCATGTGTCATACTGTGCCTTCTTTTTTTGACTTGTCGTATGGGACTCCCTTTTCCTTTGCTGGGGAATAGGTAGGCTGAATGTTGGTGACAAACGATTTACAGATCAGGCTGACTAATGCAAGAGGCATTTAGTCATTCCATCAGAAATGTACATGACTGTGAAATACAGGCTGCAGTTAAGCACATCCAAAGTCACTCCCAGTTACAGTATAGTCTGATTCAGGACAAACAAGCAGACTTGCGGAGTCAGTACACAGACTCTCTGTCTCCCCTGTTCCCGGGATTTTTAACTCCAGTGAGGAATCAGACTAGCAGTAATAATGCAGAAATGGCACTTCCATCCAAGTAGGAGGGAAACTGCAGCATTAGCTGACCACTACAAAAGTGCTGCATGGCAAGCTGGGTAGGAAATAAATACACGGAAACTCGACGACACCAAAAGGAGACTACGTCCCTGCAAGGTTAAACTACAAACTCAGTCATTAAAAGTTCACATTAAAGAAATAAAAATATGTGATAAATACAAATTAAAACAATCTAGAGATTCTAGTTTGATTGCATCTTGAAGGATACCCAACTAAACAATCAGATAGGTACATTATTTTTCTTTTCAGCTCCAAACTGTCATGGCCCTCTTTCAGCTCCAGGTAATTAAAGGCAACCCACTAGCCACTAGTTATCAAAAAACACATTAACTAATTCATCTTCATGTTTACATTAATGTGTTATTTTACATGCCTGAAAAATTCTGTCTGACGGCCGTAGGCATGTATTTCTGCTTCAAAATATTGCTGTTTTCCCTCAGATAATGCTATCATAATGTTTGCAGTATTCCCCTGTGCTTAGTACAGGGAATACCTACAAAAGAAAAAGATTGAGTATTGTTCCTTACTTATTTAATCCATTTGTAGAGCTTTTAAACACATCCGCAGTTCTCCCTGATAGATTCAGGACATTAAGGTTTTCTCTCTCCTCGAACTTAAAGGAGGAAACAACAGCATATAGCAGTAGTGATTACTATATCTCCAGCTCTCCATATAGTAAGTGCATTACTGCATATAGCCTAGGAATTAGCACGTAATTGCTAACAACTACTGGTCCAGTCATGGGCTTGGCCACAGAAAAAAACCTCTATAATGGCTTGGTCCATTCTTAGAATGGATTAATCTGGCTTTAC
The DNA here is from genome assembly GCF_003343005.1 of Rhea americana. Lineage (NCBI taxonomy): Eukaryota > Metazoa > Chordata > Aves > Rheiformes > Rheidae > Rhea > Rhea americana. The sequence continues at coordinate 6,081,141 of NW_028187088.1, forward strand.
TCCTCTCTGTACTGCTCCTAAAAACAGAGTAGGTACTAACTGGTATACAGACTATAGTAAAATAAACCCCAACTATCAGAGCTCTATGCACACATTTGTAAAGTACAACGAACTGTTAGGAGACATCTTGAAAAAAAAAAAAAAACAAAAACATTGTGTGAAGGGAAGTCTTTATGCAGTGTTCTTCTGATTGCCCTGCACCTTTGCGCTGCCACATGCCTCTAGCAGCACGGCATGAGGCCAGGCTCCAACCTGGCACCGCAGGCAGCTAGCTTGCGCTAGCTCTGYCCAAGAGGCAATGCTCTGGCTCTGAGAGGACAAGGTGAAGCCTGTGTGAAGGCTGGCGGAACACGAAAATGGGCACCACAGGGGAACAACATGCTGAGAATTGAAGATGGCAGTATGGCGTGTTGCATCTGGGATTGAAATGGCCTTCCTAGAGATGAATGAACACTTTCAAGAAGGAAACAGAGATTTCTCTTGCTACAATCCAGTCTATCAATGGGCCTCACTCTGTGTTTCAGCTAAAGAGTTTCTGCAGTTGTGAGCAAGTTTTCATTCCCTTCCTCCAGAAGGGTCACCAATAGGCCTGTGACCGCTCTCATTCAGACTGCTTTTGAGCATGCCCTTCACAATTAATTCATCTGACATCCCACTCCATAGAGACATGAGCTCACTGAGAAGCCCCCCAAAATAGTACTTCACCTAAAACCCCTCTTGGCACTCACAGCTGAGACTGGTTTCAAGGAGATTTTGAGAAGCTCACCATCTTCTTTGGTTGGTTGGAAATACAGTGATGAAAAAGAGGAAGCACTAAAGCTGACCGGGTGCTGAAAACACTGTTCTTGACTATGAGGACCTCTAGGCCCTTGCCCTTGGACAAATACTGCTGCCAGCTTTGTGTCTAGCTTTGCACTTGTTCTGTGGCTGCAGAGCCCTGCTGCACATTTTGGGCTAGAGGAAACTTTCTGCTCCATAAATTTCATTGGAATACCTGTATTATCTGCAATCAAAAAAAAAAACCCCAAGGAATGAAATAATCTTGAAAATTCTAGAATAAACTACATTTTTGTTGTTTGTTTAATACTCTAYGCACTATCCAGAATTTCAACAAGTAACAAGTTCCATTCAGCTGGGTTTAAAAGCCTCGGACTTTTTTGTCTCCTGAAGACACCTGTGGAACTATAGACTCCTGTTTTGTCACTGTAATAATGCAGTTTGTTACTGAGATAGAAATATGCCAAAATATTACACTCACACACCTGTACATCTGTACATATATGCATGTAGATTTACACATATAACTACAAGCTGCTTGATTAAAATCTTTACAATGCTCATGCTCTGGTAATGTGGCAAGATCCACGCAAAACAAGATTCTGCAAAAGCCTCTGCAATGACAATAACATACAGAATGCTGAGCAGAGGAGAGAGGTTTTATGATCCTCTGCACTTGAATTAATGATTTCAGGATCTAAAACTGAAGGAAAAATATTGGCAAGTTTAAGCAGTGCAGTTACTCCAAGGCTGTTGCAGAAAGCTACTCTTGCTTACAATTCAGAAGGATTTAAAAAAATGAGTAATTAATTTGTGTTTCTTTTCCTACACTATAAAACTCAAGAGCTTTTTATGAACAYAGTATATAGCTCAGTGTAACAGGCAAAACAGTCTTGACTGGGGGAATTTAACTTAATTTAATTTATTGCCAATTAACAACAATCTTTGATTTCTGATTTGGGTACTGAGAAACATAAACAATTTAACATGTAGGGAAACACCCTTCCTGCCCTTTCCCAGGCTCAGCTTCAGCCCAGGCACCTCTCCTCCTGCCTCCYAGTCTCAGCTCCCCTCGTTTTCGCCATGCGTCCCCCCAATCCCTTCGATGAGCTAACGGGCAGCACAAGAGGTTGGCATGGGGGCTGAGTGGTTTCTTTCTGCTACTCTTTGCCCGCTTCCCCTGTGCTGGTGCAGGTCTCCAGGGGCTCCTCCGAGGCACCTCCTCAGGCGCGCAGTGYGTCCCCAACACCAGCACCACGGGCCTGCCGCCCTCTTTGAACCCTGTCCTGGTGGCGGCCATTGAAGCCTCAGCGGGCGGGGCTGCCTCCGGCCGTTACAGAACCGGCTGGAAGCGGCCGAGACCGGCACGGGGCGGTTTGTGGCCCCGCCCACCGGGCAGCCCCCGCTGCCCCGCCCTGCCCACGCCCTCGGAAGCGGGGAGCTGACAGACGGGACTCGGCTACCCGCAGCGTGAGGCCGCAGCCTGAGGAGCGCCTACCCCGCGCGGCAGCCGCGCAAGGATTGCTTTACCTCTGCTGAATGGGCCGCTCGTTTCAATCCTTGCTGTCAGGGATGAGGCGCCCTCAGCCCCAGTGTTTCAGGCTCCCCCCGCGCCCCCACCTCCGGGGACACAACTCTGCTCCTCTGAGGAGCCAGTCTGGTGCCTTTTTAAAAGAAACACAGGGTGTCCTCTGGGGAGAGCGCCCCTCTACAMGGCCGCTACCTTCTGGGAGGGAAAGGAGAGGCGAATGGCGTTGTCACTTAAAGCACATTCCCAAACCCCAGAATCAAAGCAGAGGGAGCTTATTTTGAAGCTATATGGAAGAGGCAATGGTGTTTTTCCCTTCCTGCCTTAGAAACGGGAACTGTGGTGAGACTGCTGAGGTACATGAAGGATTTTGTAAGTGGCAGAATTACAAAGTAGGAACTTTGTACTTGGACAGTAGTGATGAAAATGGAAAGAGAAAAAGGCAAAATACACGTGGAAGAAGAGAAACAACAATAGTTTGCTAAAACTGGCCAGTCTCTGGAGCATACACAGATGTTTTGGGGCTGGCTCCACTGCTTTCTTTTTATAGATACAGGACATGAGCATCAGCTACAGTAGCTGATACATTAGCCAGCACTAACATTGCCAAGAAACAAATTGCTTATTTTCTTACTCTTAACAAAGAAACAGTAAGTAACTATTGAGACTCTAACATATACTTCCAAAAGAGGCTCACAGTATTAACTACAAAACCCCTCTAATGCCATCTACATTCTGAAGATGTTAAGGGTTTGTTTTTGTTTTTAATTAATTTTTAAACTGTACCTAATGACATCCTGAATTAATAAGAGTCTGAAAACAGGAAGTAAAGTAAACCATTGCGGGGAGCCGTGAAGTTTTTCTGCCATTAGGAAAGTCCTCAAAGGATTCACTGTAGTTTGATGCCCAGGCTCTCCAGTCTCCATGCACCTGGCAGCACTACCAGCTTACAGTATTTGCATTACAGGATTTCTTCCAGGCTCCAATCAGACTCAGGTCCTTGCATTTCAGTCTAAAATTTAGTCATTACTGGTTTTCTCAATCTTCACTTTTTCCCTTTGCTCACACCTAGCCCAGCCTGTGCTACAATCTCCATTTCAAAAGCTAGCTCTTGCATATTTGAAGCAATATGCAGCAAGTCCTGCACATCTATAACCTTTTTAAAGCTGCCTGTTTGACCTTAGACTAAGTTACGTCAGTGTCTGCATTATTATTCCCCAGTGCTTCCCTAAACATAAGAAACTACATTTCTTCAATAATGCAAATATGCAGTTATCTAAGGAAAACAGCAGTGTTTTAAGGGCCTCTGTCATTTAGGATGTTTTGGCATTAATTGTACAAACAGCTTCTGAGAGATACAAGTCAGAGTGGAAGCCCTCAGACATTTTCCTAGTAGGAAAAACAATCTTTTACTGATTAACAGTAAGGAGACTGAACTACAGTGTTGGGAAAGAAGTTCAAGAAAACTGTATGTAAAAAGTTCCATGTTTTTGGATTACAGGTTATCATCACATCTGAGATATGGATATCCGCACTGTGTGAATATGCTCACCTGAAGCTACTGTTAGCATTGACAACTTCGACCTTTGGTGCTGAAGAACCACTTACAGGATCGATTCAATAAAGCTGATGTTAAGTCAGGTTTGTTGACACTGGGTCAGTTCTGAATGCACTCAGTTGCACAGGAGATACTTCCAGCTAAGTGTATGTGAATATACTGACATGACAAACATGTGAAGGAATAAAACGTAAAGCATGCTTGAGTTTTTTTTGTTTGTTTGACTCCTTAAAATTACTGTAATTCCAGAAAAATAGTGTCAGTTTTCCTTCGTTTCATAAARTGAAAAGACTGGTAGGATGGCATACTGCTGAACATAATTCCTTTGCTGTTACAAGTCCTAAAGCTAGTTCTAAAACAGTGCCCCTTCCTCTAGCTGTTCCCTATGAATAATATTTTTAAAAATCAAGCAAAAGCACTAGCTAATATTACCTGACAAGAGTAAAATAAAGCCACAAAGGGAAGTGGATGAGTAGCAGACAGCTAAGCCTAGCCCACTGTGTTGTAAACAGAAGTCAGAACAGTTTCTGGAAGATTAGATTTCCAAGCATGTTCAGCACTGCCTTCCCCTACTCCACCCAAATTCAGTATCTGTTTTATGGYAAGTGTTACTGTGAGAAAAACTAAATTTGACATGGCGTACTGCAGAAATACCCCCTTTTAACTAACAGCTGATCCTAAAAATGGGAGTTACTGTCATGTGCAGCTACTTAAATCCAACATTTGAAGACTAAACCAGATAAATACAGAATTCTCAGTAAACTGAAATGAGAAATTACACAACAGGAATGTTGTGCAAGCCACTCTTCAGTACTTTATAATAATTCATAACGTGTCTATGATCCATTTGAAGATCTCCCACAGAAATGAATAGAAGAATAGGACATTAGTAGTTCTGAATGATCACAGACCTGATACATATGCTCTATATACAAGAGTTCCTTGGTAAATCAATGAATACTTCATGTATAGCTCTTATAGGATCTAGTTAAGCTCCTTATTTTTCTTAGGGTACTCTAGCAAAGATCAAGTTGAAGTTATTTATGGGTTCAGTGGAATTACATTTTATGTCAGAGTTCAATTGTAATACAAAGTCAAGGTGTAAAAGGGTCAATTCCCTGTGCTAGGTATCTTGTGCAAGCATACATTCCCTTTCAGTGAGCCATGTGTTCCTTATTCACTCAAAGCAAAATGCAGTTGAGGATGCCATTACTGTTCTGATTAATCAAAATTTCATCTCCATTTTTGCTAATAAAAGTGGAGAAACAGGCTCCAGCTATACAGAATAACTTAATCATTGAGAAGCTTGCATTTCAGAAGGCTTGACATGCCAGTCCTGTGTGCACCAGAGGCAAGGCAATTTTGAAATCTTTTACTGGAGAAGGTTCTGAGCAACTTGACCTAACTTTGAGGATAGCGCTGCTTTGAGATAGAAGTTGGACTCGTCGACCCACAGATGTCCCTTTAAACCTATATTTTTCAAAGATTCTACACCCATGTTTTCTCATTCTAAATGCATCCCTGTCCTCAGCAGGATGCCTCATTCTCCATGGTTAGACATGCCCCTTTCTATATCCATATAAAGGATTATGCATCCAACTGGACCTAAATTTTGGACTCTGGTGCTGATTAGATAATGTCTAACCAATATAAGATTTTTCTTTACAGTTTTTGGCTAACAGTAGGGGAAATCTCTTGGGTTTTATTGCTTAAGATTGCTTCTTTCTTGGTTTGAAATAGAACAATAGGATTCTCTCCATATTTGAACTAAAGCCAGAGAATATGTTCTGCAGGAGTTGGGAGTTTTTTGTGTAAAAAAGAATTGGAGACATCCAACCATTCAAACCTGCATAGTTCTGAGGAAGCAAAGAAAGTCATATCAGAGGTTCTTTTGGTTTGGTCCACTACTCTGATTAAGTTGAAATGAACTGTCACTTTATATTCTGGTCAGATCAATATGAGATTTCCCTTCCTGAGGGAARCAGCATTACAGAAGGCAGCATAAGGTTTATGATTGTCAGCCTCATTTAGGACCTCCGGATAGGAATTAAAAGCTGGCTAGGTGTTGTTTTGTTATAATGTGCAGGAATGAAATTTGTCCCCTAGTAAAAAGCTTTTTATTAGTTCCCTTTATGCAGTTTCTGATGCAGTGAGGCAGTCCAGTACCTTCTCCCAAGGTTAAAACAGACATTTGAAATGCCACAGTCAATTGTCCATCTACCTGACATGGACTGAGGACAGAATACCAGAGGCATCCATTTAAATCAGAGCAGCTTCAGTATGACAGCTACATCTAAGAGATCATCACAAGGCATATCATGTCTCATTCAGCGTCCCAAATGACTCTGGTAAGTTAGACATTGGCTACTCACCTCACTCCATTCCATTATAAAACTTTATTAGTATTATTAATATTAAAACAGCCCCCTCTAGCCTAATCTTTCTGTGCTCAAAACCATATTTTTGTTTAATGCTGAGCATTTTGGTGCCAGGCAGAACTGTAAATACATACCCCATTTTAGAAGGAATTTTAAAAAAACAGCTGTTAAATGATACTGGATTTTCAGGACTGTTTATAAAAGGCCTTTACAGCTCATCATCTAAGCAAGATACACTAAGATGCTTGCTACTGGAAATAAGCTACAGACACAGAAATGACTATTCTAAAGATTTTATTGCTTCTTACCATATATGGTATGGTTCCTGAAATCATAGTTTTTGAGCTCTTCTCATTATATGATTATCATCTGATCATGATGATCATGATCAGTGCTTTCAGTACATTATTTTCCAATGAGTTTCTAAACTTCATAGCTGTAGGAAAAATGCTTAAAATAAGCAAATCTCAAATGTCTGACTGCTGAAAAGATGTAACCCTGTCTCCAAGGGATTTATTAATTTCAAGTCAATCACATGATTTTTAGGGCAGATGATTGATTTTTTTTATTCCTTGGAATCAACATTACCATAATATATTACATATCATGTACTTTGTCTGCCTTGTAATTCTAGGCTGCTGGAAGGTACTTGGAGGAATCTTCATCTTCATAGTCATTCATCTCTTCTAAGAGCTCACTGAAATTGAACCCCAAAATGAAGGACTGAATTGCCAATAGAACTCAACATGTGGATRGTGTGTTCCTTTGGAAATCTGCCCATAATGAGAATTTCTATGTGCCAAAGGTTTTTATATTTCCCTCATGGATAAGGGGTGTGGAAGAGTTGCATTCCATACCATTAATTTAATGTGGTATCTTTTCTCTCAGAAGGGTTTTTTTCTTTCTGTATTAAAATGATCCAATCCTACAAAGTTCTGAGTAATTTCAGTACATTCCAGGTTAGACGAACATATAGTCTAAGTCAAGGATAATTTTGCTACTAACTTGAACATGGAAAGTATTATTCTCTTACCAGATAGGTCAGTAAGTATCTACAGTCTGGATCCCCCATTTCACCTCAACCTGTTCACAATGCTCAGGTGACACTTAAGAATTGGAAACCTTCCCTCAATCCCCTTGCAAAGGAAGCCCCAATTTGAAGGCACCTCCAGTGAGCACCAAACCAGCAGAATCACTGGCAACATCTTTCTTGTCCAAGCCCTTGARTTAGGGCATGTTTGTAGGACAGGAGAGGACAAGAAGAAGAAGGGTGAGGAGAGCTGAAGAAAGAAATATCYGAACAGCTAGCATAGGATCACTTGTCAGCAAACATGGGTTCCCCAAGAAATGATAGCCACAACCAGCACAATTTAGACCTTCCATGAACTACTCACAACTACTATAGGACTTGGACTAAGAACTGTGGAGCCACAAGAAAACCCCTGCAGAAAGCCAGCCCTGAATCTTTGTTTTAATAGGCCAATGATCACAGAGTTTTCTCTGACTGACCACTCAGAAGGMGCTAATTGAATCCCACTTTTAAAAYATTTTTGTCAAATGCACTTTAATCTGAACACTCTTGTGCATTTTATGATGCTCTAATWTATGTTTCTAATCTATTATGATTCTTTTATAATTGTCTGTGCAGCACAGTGATGCCTGACAGGGAATGCTTTATAAATAAATTGAATTTATGACTATTTATAACTCTCCCTCTTGAAATTTCTAAGCAAATAAAGTGATATCAGTTCAACTCTGCATGTTCTAGGATTTAGGTCTTTCAGTACATATTCATACAAACACACAATACGCATATGTGAGTGAGAGAGGAGAGTGCATGTGTGTGGGGGGAAATGTGCCTCTGTGTGTGCGTGTGTGCGTGTGTGTGCTTGCATGTGCGTGTGTGTATGCGTGCATGTGTGCGTGTGTGACCTTTTCTTTCCACAAGTAATTTAAGGGCATATTTAACATTTTGTTCACACTGCTCACAGTAGACAGGAAAAACAACTGAAGGGAATGAAAAATGAAAAGTCCTTGCAGCTTCTCTAGCTCAGTTTCTGTCTTTCCTTCTGTGGGGTAAAGTATCTGAGGTTTTGTTTACTACCTCTGAGTAAGTTTCTGTTCATTTGCTTGCTGCTTGAACGGACAGGGCACATGAAATGAGGCAGCTAAAAGGACCTTTGACAACCAGCACATAAAACTCATTTTAGTTCCTTAATGGAAGTCTAATTGGTAATTAAAAACAGGACTGTGACCTGTGCTGTACCCAGAGAATAGAAATGAACTTCATTTTGAACAGACAAAGCTCACAAGGCTACAGCTCTTCATAGTAGCAAGATTTCTTCTGGGAAAGGAGAAGTGAACTGCTTTTGCTTGTAGCAGTTTTTGCTAATTTATGCTTACCTGAACCCCTCAAACTACTGATATTCTTTGCCAGCTTTTCCGTTCCTTAGCTCAAATTCCACCAGCAACTTTGCTTACCCTTAACATAGTGGCTGCAGGTGCTGAAAGACATCTAGGGATTAGAAGCTGGAAACTGGAGTTCAGATTCCTCATCTCTCAGTGAGACTGGGACATGTTTCTTCATTTTTTGTAAGCCAAACCTTTGTTTCATCCTCATATGTGCATGTATTGGGGCATAAAGGGGAAAATACCAATTCTGACACAATACCATCTTTCGACCACTTGGGCTGACAYTAGGTCTGGTGTATTTTGGTCAGATAGCTCAGCCAGTAGAAAAGACAAGGCAGTGGATCACCCTCACAAAGCCTGCAGAAGCACTCTAGCGGGTGCAGATTAATGCAAGGTCAAGTCACATCAAAATATTTGTATTTGCTTCAAGAAATCCAAACATCTGGGAATGTTAAAACATTTTCTTTCAATAAAAATGTTTAAACATAATGCTCTGTTGTTTCTGCACTCAAACTCATTGAGAACTCCTTTGGAGACAGGGGAGAGGAGGAACATCGTATTTAGAGTATTTCAACTTTTCATTCAAATTTTCAACCAAAACAAATTTTGAATATCAGAATTTCCTATAAAATGCCTAGATTTCAACCAGTCTTGCTGGCAAACAAACRGGAGGGAAAATGGGGAGAAGAGAAACATCTGTGAAATGGGTTAATGCCTACTAATGCATGTAATTCATGAAAAAGGAAGAAAGACTTTTAATGTAGTTCAGGCATTAATGAGGAATGAATATTGTCCTAATGCCACTTTTTGCATGTAAAAAAAAAGACTTAAAAGAATTATAGTGAACTACTAATTTTAAAGCCAGAGGAGAGGCAAAKAATGTACATGTTTTTTTTTTCTTAYTATGATAAACACTTAAAGCAATATTTATGCTCAAGTAGGTACTTTTAAAATGAAAACTATGAAAAATATTACCCTCTGGACAGTAAAGGTCAGTAATGTTATTAATTTTCTGTCTTTAATTAAACTCAGCTTAATCAGCTTCTGGCTAGTTTGCAAAAACGTATTTTCTTCCTACATCCCTCTGCTTCAAGGGTGGCATATCGCCTGCAAATACTATATGCTGTGGGATCTCTGTCTAAAGAGAAAATTAGGTTGCAGCTGTCCTGTGCACAGCATCTAAATCCTGCCCCTAACCAGAATTCCCTTTCATCAGTTACAAGCAAATCCTTATTAAACCCATGGCTCAGGAGGTCATTCCTGGTGAAATGATCTCTAAGAACTCAGCCAGATTTCCTCTACGTCCAAGAGACTACTGCTCCAGGCTGGCAAACATTTTGCCAAATGGACTTGAATTTCAAAGATTTTGTGTTCACTTGATAAAAATAAGATGTTACACACTTTTTGTGTTTTCACTCTGTTCCCAACGCCCCTCTCTCTTCAGTCGCTCTCAGGCTCTAAGCAAACAGGATTCATATTGATCTGCCTGAAAATTATTTTTAATGCTATTAATGTTACAGGCTGCTATACTGGATGTCTTCCAAGCTTTTCATCCTTACGTGYTGTTCTGACTGATCTGTAATACACTAAAACCATCACTTTTGCCCTTCTGCTGGCCAAGTCCCAACTCACACCACAGAAATAAAAGACAGCCAATGCCTGCATGTGAACTGATTTTGGTGAGGCATAAGTGTTTTCCTGGGCTCAGTACATATTCCTCATAGCCTTGCAGATTCTGCACAGTGTCATCCTGTGACATCTCTGGCTTTTCACCCCCTCCACTCCCCCTGCCCCGCTTTTTGTACATTTTAGGTCATGCATATTAAAGCTGGGCTCATTGCTGCCAGTGCAAAAGTGGCAGGAGCTGGATGAACTCCTGGATAGTCATAAGAGAATTATTCTCTTATCATATTGTTATCTCCCAGTCAAACATGCAGCAATTACTAAACCAAAGACTGTCACATCAAACTGAGAGACATCAAATCCAAACTTCATATTTAAGGTTGTAAAAAGTTAATAGCTTAAATTAATGTGATGGTATTGCAGGTAACGCTCTTAAGATACATTGTACTATAAGGCACCACTTTGAAAAAAGTGAGGGCAAAAATACAGATTTTATAAACACTGTCATGAAGCAGATTTTAACTGAAGTCCTTATTTGGACAAGTTTTATATCAACTTCTAGAAGTCTGGCATGAGCAAGAATTGAATAAAAACTAAGTACAGTAAGCTTTGGCCCAGTAATACTTGAAATATTTTCCAACATTGACACTAAATATAATTGCAGAGACTGAGGATTTTAGTGYTTTAATTGTCTGCAAACTCTTCTAAGGAGTGCTGTGCTCATGTTTGAGAAATGAATGGTGAAACGGATTAACAAATGAAATGGAATAAGGCATTATGAATTACAGAACAGCACAGAGGGTGGGAAAAAAGGAATAAACACATAAATGGTGAAAAATAATTTAGTATACAAGTATTTCATTCTGTTTTAAACAGTCTTTGGTACCATTAGTAATACATGGATGGAAGGAGAGCAAGTTTTGCAGGTGACAAGTATTCACAGTCCAYAGCTTCCTTCAGATCTCTTAAAAAGCTCCAGAAACCAGCATAGAAACTTAATATTTTTTCATAAAACAGTTCCTTCATGGAAGACGACCTTGTGATTAAATTTTTGCAAAGATTTTTGTGTTTTGCTAAACTATTTCCATTCTAGTTAAGCAATCTAAAATYGAAATTTTCCAATGCCATTTTTTCCCCTCATAAGCATTCCCTTCTTATAGGTCCATCATGATTCMTGAAGATGTGGGCAAACACTGGTAAGCAGGCATGTCACAAGCACTTGAATCAACCCTCTGAGCATAACAGCATTCCTCAACTTATCTTCCAGCCACACTGTGTCACTACATGTCCTCTCTTTCACGCTGCTTCTCTGTCTCACTTAGCTTTATTTCAAACTCAATTCATTTTCACAAGGAGCCGAAATGTAATAAGCAAATAAGACTGTCAGTTCACTGACTGTTGACAAAGGGGCCATAAAATAAAATAATTAAGAGAGTTTCTTTAATTTTCATTAGTTTCTTTTCTGCAATCACTCCCTTCATGAAATGTTCAATTACCCAGAATTGATGCCATTAGATTCTCTGTACTATACTATGTTTAGCCAGACTGCTGCACAGCAAACGGAAATGACAATGAAATCTCTTGTATAACTTGCCAGATGTGTAACTAGTACAGCTAAATTTGTCCCACAAGTTTTCTAGAACTGACTGAAAGGAGGAGATCATTAGAGATAAGCTTGTCTTATCACCTTGGGGCTTTCGATCTTCACAAAAGGCTTCAGCGGCTATAACTGATTGCAAACTGAAGATGACTCAACATCACACTATTGCAAAACAAAAAAAGCAAACATCATGCTGGGATGTGTAAACAAACGTATAAACCACAAGACATACTCAGCAGGGGTAAAAATTCTGCTGAAATTCTATGAATTCTGCTGAAACTCTGTGATTGAAGGAGTACATGGATGGACTGGAGAGGGTAGAGGGAGAACAACAAGGATCATCTGAAGTATAGAAAAATGACTTGAGAGAAATTACTGTTGGGAAGCTGTTCATCATAGAGAAGACAAGGCAGACAAGGCTATAGACTGCTGCAAGAGACAGTGAATAACCTGTTACCTACGTTCACTGTGGACAGGGCAGGAAATAATGGCTTTACACTGGCACAGAGACAACTTAGGATGGCTATTAATGAAACCTTTCTTTGAGATAGTGGTACTGGTAATAGCTCCAATGCGCTAGAGCACATTACCTGGGAAGTTAAGAAGTTTAAAGCAGTAGAGGCTAAACCCTTCTTGGGCGCAACAGATGGACCAAATGGCCTCTCAAGATTTCTTCTAGCCCAAGCTTTTGTAGTTCTGAGGCTCAAAGAGCTGTCCAGGGTCATAAGACCAAACCAGATTYGTCTCGTCAGGGAGACAGCTATCTATTTGCTTTGGATGCAAAGACATCAGGGGACAGTCCTTCCATATCCACGAGTGAATAGCCTCTCAAAATCTCACTGACACTCTTCCAGCTAAGTGGATCTATGCAAGAAATGTTAGTCATTTGGGAATGCAAGAAATGCCATCATTTGAAAAGGACTCAGAAGATCTCTTGGGGGGGRAACAGAATTCAGACTTCTGCCCTGGCAATCCTGCTGGAATGGAGTAAGTCCTGTTCTTCTGTTGCAGATTCAGGGTTTTTAAAGATTACCTTCTAAAGGCCAAGTTAACCAGAGAGATTTTCCCCTCTTTCAGAAGACTCTCAAGGCTTATTGTTCTGCCCAGTTCTCCTTTGCCTACTTCATTATGATGGGAGTTTTTCTTCCACAGTGGAATTGCCTCTGCAAGGCTTTTGGGAACACTACCTTGTGAATGTTTAGTCTTCTTTTGATCTCTTTTGCTTAGGGTCCACAGASCCCCCCTAGCAGAAATACATGAGCTTTGCTGAGCATATTTTTAATTAATCCTGCGTTTATAGAAATTTGGGGATTATTGGATTGCTGAACTCCTTATGTCTCCGGAGCTATGCTGGAGTTTCCTTGATACCAGCAGCAGAGAAGGAGTTGGCATTTGTTGAGAGTTTGGCTTAGGCTACTAAATTAACTGATTTCTAGTAGATCTAGTAGATCAGAAAAGCCTTCAAAGCAGCAATACTACTACGTTGAATAAGTACAGTCTCCTTCACCCAAGGGTGGCAGTGGACTTCAGAGACAGTAATGAATGAATTAAAATATAAACCATATCACATKGCCAAGAGAGGAACCGTCCCCGTTTCACAATTGGGAAAATGAAGAGATACATAGGAGAAAGGTATCTGAAGGTTTGGGGTCTTCCAGTTTCTGAGTACCCATTTTGGAACAAGACAGCCTTATTTTTCAGAGACACCAAATTCTTTATTCACTAATTAGAGTGATGATGCCTCCAGGGATATGAGTTTGGCATGCTGACTTGGCTGACTTACCCAGCTAACGAGCTGATAACAATTTAGAGAAAAGAAACCTCTGACAAGCATGAAAAGATTTTGTCTAAATGTTTAAAAACCTTTGATTAATTCCTGGTGAATGAAAACTGAGATGTTGCTGCCTCTGTCCCTTWTTCCCTCTCAGTTTCTTCCACCCCACCTCTTGCCTTCTGTTTCTGACATCTGTCTGTCTTGTTGCCTCTTTSGTTTTGTTGTTGTTTTTGTTTTGCACTCCGCTTTTGTCCTTTGAATATACAAAATTTCTAGAGGTTCAGCTGCAACTGTATATTTTTGGGGGGTTTCCATCTCTAAAACACAAGRTATCCAATACTGAAAAACAAATTTGGAAATTGAGCCTGCATGATTATTACCTTATGACAAAATCAGGAGTAGAAAATTCCAGCAGAAGGTCCCAACCCCCAATCTTCCCACTGTGGGAGAATACTCTTCTCTTCTACACTCTAGATAAAATATACATACTAGGCCATTTTTGGGGGGTACTAAAGAAACTTCATTATATGAAAAGGATATTTGGTGGGTAATTTCTCTAAGCCATTCTGTGCTATAGCAACACACTTATGTGGCGGTATTTGTATTGTAACACCAGAGATACCAAGATGTTGCAAGAACAGCTGCAGTGTTGACTGGAGACCAGAAGACCCCAAATTCTCTCAACTGGCAAATTATATATGAACAAAAATGTCAAAAAGAACCCAGCAGCCTTCTGTTGCCACACTGGTTAAAAGCAGGGAGGATATTATATGATATTATTTGATATTATATAGCATAATACTTAATTTTATTGTGCTGTGGCTGKTATGTATTTTCATTTGCTGACAGGTCCACAACCAATGCTGACTGAAGCAAAGAGGGCTGTGGTACRTCTTGGTAGGTAGAGATAAATCCATTTACACTCACCAGGGAGGGAAATCGAGTATCTGCCTGTACAACAGAGTTCAGCTGCTCCATTTATAAGCCTGAATTTTGACAAGAAAGAGCTGACAAACTTGGTGCATTTTTCATTTCAATGGTCCCAGTGCAGTTCAGAGTTAGACCCTGTGAGTCAGTCTGCTGTTCCTCCTACCTGTTGCTATGTATGTTCTTTTTCTGTGAAATCAAAACATCCTTTGCAGAATAGTGAATCAGTTTGACTAAAACAGTATCTGACAAGACACATTCCCCAGGAACGTAACCAAGTAATGTAGCGTCTCTCTGCTCTTTAAAATGCAGAACAAAACCCAATTAAATAACAAGACAGTGCACCTACTGAGCACACAATAAGGCTTACATCTCTACAGCTCTGATGTAAAATAGGCACAATATAGCTCACTCTTCTAAAGCCATCACACTTCTTAAAAGCAATCAGAAGAATTCATGCTGTGGGTAGACTAATGAGAATGAAAATCTAAGATGAAATTAGGAGCAGGTCATAAAGGAAAGAAGGTAATATTGACTTCTGCTTAGCAGTAAATATTCTTTAACTTATTCACTCCAGTCCCTACAAATTGGTACCAATAAAGCTTTTGGTAAGGCTGGCAATCTGGAGCGTTGCAGTGTGAGCAAGAAAGACCTTCACAAGAAGGGAAATGAGGGCTTCTGATAATCGCCAGTAAATACACCAAAATGACCATCAGACAAATCTTGCATCGTTCCAGCCTCAGCTGAGCCTGCCATGCCCTTCCCTCACCAGGGCTCCTACTTTATATTCTCCCAAAGGGAGCTTTACAGCCTCCTAAAATAATTTTTATTGGTCTCTGTTTTACAAGGCAGTAATTTATAAGAAATATACTACAGTTTTAGCAGTTATGCTTAACTGCTTAAAAATATCCTAGTATTTAGGAAAAAGAACCTAAGAGTAACAGGCACTATCAAATTCTGATTTTCATTATTTTTCAAATTCAGTCCAGTTAGGAAGAAAAGAATATGCACTCTCACACATACAGACCTATGCACATCAACATATTTTAATGGATGATTTTTTTTCTCTTACAGTTAGCCTCTGAATTTTTCACCTCTGAGCAAGACCTAAAAATGTACCACATCCTCTGTACTGCTCTGTAACCTGAAACCCCAAGTCTCCCTAGGAAACTTTCCTTTTAGAACAATTTAATAAGTTGTGATATTAACATCCCAACAGCTTTTCCCTTTGAGTTCCCCGTGTCATTCTCACTGTTTTGACTAATTCCTGCTAGATAAATACAGCTTACCTATATTAGAGAAATTCCTGAGGTCTGCCTTTTTTTGACTGGTGCAGCTTTCTGTACTTTGTATGCTGAGCTYTTAAGTAGCTCTGCATTGTTTAAAAGCTGTATCTTTCTACTCAGCACATCTACATTCCAGYGGAGAGTTACTTAATCCTTTTGTATACTTTCAATCTTTCTTAAAGAATGCAGAGCTGAGCTCTTTAAAGGGAGGCAACAKAAAAATCTATTTTTCTTTTATTAATGGAAAAAAATCCCTGCACTATTTTTAAAAATTCCCAAATCCCCCCCCCCCCGCCTTTTTCAGTACTATCCTTTTTCCTGCTTTGCTCAATTATAGCTGATTGGTTATTAACTGCCATGACATATGAGTCATACAGGATCTAGGACACAGGATGTGTTCAGAGTTGCTTAATCATGTTCTAATATTTAACATGTACACTTGTTTATTAGGTAACAGAGTTGAGCATGATATTTACATTGTGCTGTATTAATTTGGGATGTTAATGCTAGAAGGGGCCAGAGAATAGATAAACAAATGTGATACAGACAAGTCAGGAGGAAGAAAGAAAAGAAAACTTAAAAGCACAATGAGAAACAGACTCTCATGGCACAGGAAGAAAGAATGCACATTCAAATTTTTCTGTCAGGGTAGTTGTAGGTCTAATCTCAGTTACACCATTTTAAGCTCAGACTACCTTCCTGTTCATGGTGCCCTTCTAATTTTACCCCACAGTCGTAGCCAGTCTTTCCACACCTCAAATTCTCCTGGAAATTACCTAGATCTCAAATACCTTAAAACTACTTCAGTATATGATGACAGCTGCCTGTTCACCATATCTTAAGTTTTGCTGCCTGTTAAGAAATTGGAGCCCTCTGTCCCCACTTGTATGGGGAAAGGAAAGGAACATCCTATGTGAAAATATATCCATGTTTCTCTTTTTCCTCTCTCACTCCAAGCAATTAGTCCTCCGTCAGCGCAGCAGACAGCTTTGGCAAGCTCACAGGAGGAAGCCACGCCGTCTCAAGGTGAAGCTGCCCATCATGTTGAATTCAGGAGCAGTGCATTAATGTTGCTGAAAAGGCAATTTAGTCTGGAAGTTCCACTGTAAGAATCACTAGCTTTATCATGGGTAAAAACAATAAAAGCCTTAAATAAGTTTCACAGCCAAGTAATCTTATCCAAGAATGACAGAGCTTTGTAGACAAGATGGAAGAAGAGAAGAGGAACAAGATGTGCTTAATATATGCAATGGTATTTGAACTTGCAATACTTAAGGAAGAAAAAGACTATGCAAAAGCCAAAAAATGCTATTTGGCTAACTTGTCCTGGAAGCACTTGACAGCCAACATGGCTTCAAAAGGCAGTTTACTGCAGGGAATGAGGTCAGACAGCTTTGCATCAGAGATGATGGCATTCTGCAACACACAGAGGGTAGATGCCTATTTTAAGGAGATAGTTTGGTGTCTCCAGAGACACTTGATGTGGGATGAGACAACATGGAAGACTGCAGCAAGAGCTGTCTTAGAAGCAGAACTTAACTTGGGTATTGTTTTACAAATGAATTGCTTATATTGCAGTTCTTCATTGTTTTTCTTCCCCATACTTCGTAGCTTTTTGTCTCTTGTCCTCCTTCCTGTGACTTCTCCCGTTTTCATTCCACTTTTATCATCTCTACATAAATAATATTTTCTTGATTTATGTCATTTTCTGTCAGTACTCCCGAGCCACTGATAAAACACTACAACCACCTACAGTAACAGCTTGTAATCCCTATATTGGATGTGTTTAATGGAAGCCCACAAGTTAAAATGTATTCCTTAGGAGGCATCAAAAAGCCAACAAGAAGGCGTGAAAAATCCAAACAAGACTAAACCAGGAAGGCATAATGTAAAAAGTCAGATTCAACTTAGAGGAAAAAAAAAGATTATTGAGAATCAGAGGTGCCCTGGCTCTTCTTTAATAGCACACATGGACCACTGGTACATCATCTGACTTGCAGAGAACTGCTGTAATGAAATTATGCTACTCTTCAGCAAAGGATTTGAACAGAGGCTATGCAGATGGCAAGGTATTCCCAGATGCTAGGTTGGGCCTTTATGGGCAAAAGCTGATAAACTTTAAATCTGTGTTATGGACAAAATGACTCCCTAGCAATTCCCAGGAAAGAGAAGACCCAAAGGTCACACAGCCACATTTTCCCATGCTATTGCTAGTCCTGCAATGGGCACAACAGTGAATCAGAGCCCATATTTAAGAGACCATCTGTCCATCAGCTCCTCTGTCTGTGCCAAAGCACCTACCAGCATTTTGGCATTCCACATTTCAATCTCAGAATCTTTCACTGACTYGAGTGAGACTTGTGTTTTCCAAGTAAGTATAGAGATTTGTTTTGCACAGCAAATTTTATAATAATTGTGTTCATGGCACATATGCATCTAATTCTTTTAAACTTCCCCCTYGTACATAATTTCTAACAACGATCCCAAATTGGTCCATTCTGTCTTCACCTCTGCTGTTCACCTGGCTGCACAACCCCTTCCAGAGAGAGGTGCTTCCACAGTGCTCTGGGAAAGACTGATCATTCTGCAGCCAGCCCTCATCTTGGCTCCCCACTCCTAGGCCTCATTTCAAATCTTTTCCCACTTTTTCCCCCAGCCACTGAGCAGTTTTCTTGTAAAGTAAGCTGTAAACARAGTTCATTTCCCTTTCCAACATTACAAACATCTTTGCCATGGCAGACAAGCTAAAACACTCAGCAATTAAGATATCACTTCAATTTATTACCCGATTCAAATTATCAAGGACCACACACTCCTGACAGTTCTCTCAGAAAAATGAAAAAAAAAAAAAAACWAATTTCATACCTCATCTCTGTAATGCCTGTCCAGAAACGTTACCACTTGAGTATCTCACAAGTGATCATAAAAACCGCAGCTTTTCCAATACCAAAATACACAAGAACCTTATAAAAATTGATTCGATTTAAGGGAGGAGAGTCAACCAATATCTGTGTCCTCTGCCAAACTGCTAAAGGAAAAATACTAAAGCAGATTGGTTTACAACTTTGGAGAAGAATTGATGAAGTTCATACTATTACAAAAGGACTTTTGTCTCCATAACCCAGTGGGCTTCTGCATTTTTCCAATTTTTGATTTCCGTGTCATGTTAACAAATCTCTCTTTTTATCTTGCCGCATCTTAACTGTTATTCAACTGAAAAAGAAACATGAGGTAACCAGAGAATCTATGTGGGATATTTGGTACACAGGGTAGAGGATGGAGGGAAGGCAATGAAATCCTCTCAGCCTGATTTGTGCAGGAAAAGAGGAGAGAAACATTATTACCTTGAAGCTGAGAGGCAATATACAGATATGAGTGGCAAGGGTTGTGGAAACACGGAACAGATGCAGAAACTAAGGAATGTCACTCATTCTCAGTACCTCTACGGAAATATAAATTAAACTTATGTAACACTTTAAAGCTAATGGAGCTCCTTACAATGAAATTCTTGCTCCTTAGGTAGGTCAAGAGTTCCTGAGTGAACAAGTTTGTCTCTATGAAAATATAAGCCAGCCTAAGTTTTCTGATTTTCCTGGGCATTGAAAGAGGTGTCATTAACAAATCAGCACTGACACCCACTCAGGAGGAGCAGATGACCATTTTTTTTTTACCAATTTGTAGAATATACACCAAATTATGGTTGTACTTGGTAGYCACTGTAAGCAAAATGCTAAGATCTTTCATAACTTCCAGAATTTCTCAAGTTATATTAAAAAGAAAGGCTGGGGATTTCTACTGTCCTAGGCTACAGATGAGCTAATGCTTGTCAACCACAGAGATGTTTTAAATGGGCCACTCAGCCCACACCAGCACTGAATTAGGGCAGCTTCTCTGTCTAGAGCAGAAAATAGCATCTCCAGCCTGACTTTGTGAGTAGCTCTTGTAGTTCTTCAGGCCCACTCATAAGCTGCACACGAATGTGGGACTTACTGTTTAAAAAGGGGTATGCAAGTATACAAACTTTCGCGTCTGTGACTTATCCAAACTGTACAGAGTGAACTGAGATGGATGAGAGGGCAGAACCTAGAACTGCCCTGTCAATTCCCTGCTCTGCCAACATGCACTGCTGACATGCTGAGAAAGAGGTAAACATCTCACATGTGGTCTTCTCTCAGCAAAACAAACTTACTGGTTGGCTTCAAACTGTGGATATTGTCAAGTTAATTATTGCTGTCAAGTCAATTATTGCTGCTGCTGTTATTATTTTCCACCCATCATCTCTCCTGTAACAATTCACTAGGTTCCTTGGAGAAAGAAGTTTGTCTGCGGGTAATGATTTAACTGTTTTCTTCCTCTGCCCGCCTCTCRATTGCTCTTTTATATTAAATAATCATTTATAAGGTAGTTTAATTAGCTAATTAYGAATGTGTTTGGGTATTCTAAGGAGCAAGAATCATTGTTTACTTGCTAGTAATTAAGTGGGTTGCATTTGATTTCTGTGTCAGGAAATTTATGAGTATTATTTTTCTGGGTGGCAATACCAAAATATTAAAACCATAATTATTTACTTATATTGTGGTGCACTAAACGGGGAAGTAAATTTCCATGACTGTAGGCTTTCAGCTTCTGGGGGATTATCTTTAGCATAACCAATTTGGATATTCTTATTAGGATGTGGAAAGAGCAGTGGAAAAAGGGACACGAGTTACAGCCAGAAAGCCTCATTGCATTCTGAAGGCTTTGCAGAATACTCAGTTCACCTCTCTGCTGTCAATAGTGGCACAAACAGCTTCTAACTTCTTCCTTCTCCTTCAAGGGGATAGGCAAAAAAGCAAGCATCTAAATGAATCTTCTGTGATTCTTGTGATCTGTATGCGGTGGCTGTGTGGTAAAGTCAACATTCATCCTGAGAGCCCAGGAGAAGCTCTGTGTACTGGAAGGCACTATTTGAATTTCTTGGCACTAATAAACAAGACAGGTTGCCACAAAACAGCAGTAGACCAGAGTAGAAGGCATGGGCAAGATCAGTGTAGGCACAGACACTGGTACTTAGCTTTTACCGCTTGRCATCCTCCTGAGAAAGGCAGTAGTRCACCAGCTGCAAGCCTGCTTTGCCACAAGTGTCAAATGATGAGCTTTCAACAGTTCCAGGATGACATTTTTTAAAATGCACAGACTATGAAGCAGGACTGAAAAAAAACTCAGAAAATTTACCTCAGAATATTGCTATTAATTTCCCAGTATCACGTCCTGTATGTGACACTCATCCTTCCTGTGCAAAAGCAGACAGCATGGAACGAGATGGATGATGCAGAAACAATGAAATCCTTTGGTTTCCTCAGTCTTTTACCCCATTTACCAACCTCTCCATCTGACAAATATATACCACTCAGTCACTCTAATTAAGCATAGTATTAATATCTATGTCTGCCAGTTACAGGGACAACAGAGCATGGCTTTGGTTACAGATGAAATCCTTTCTATCATCAGTACCTTTTAGCTCACACCACGAACACTTAGAACACAGTGGTAGGAGAAATATCCAAATATTAGCTCTTTAATAATGCAAAACAAGGAGTAAAATATTTAGTGCATTGATTTAGTGCAGGGAGAGAGAAACAACTCATGCTCCTGTCAGTGTGCTTTATGAGAGAGTGCCTAGAAAGAAGAGATTACTGTAGGATATCTACAGTTCAGTTCCCTCTCAAAGGCTGATGTCTATTCCCACTGGTGAGAAAACCAGYTCAACTCCTGTATTTTCCAGTAGCACTGCTTCCAATTTCAGTGACGAACAAGAGTAAGAGGAGGGATCATTTCTAAAAAAAACCCAAACCAAAACAAAAAAAACAACCGAACAAAAAACACCTCCGTGTATCCCAATTTATTCCTTTTCAACTGAATTTAGGGGAGATTACATGTCAGCTATTCCACACCCCATTTTGCACTTTTCTTATATACCACTCACTGATCTTTTCAGACTTTTTTAAGAACTCTGTATCTATTTGAAACTCATATATACTATAACTAACAACAAATAAACAGGCAAATCCTAAATTTGCCTTAAAAGGACCTACKGAGAACAACAGCAATGTGTTTTTAGTTCTTTTTCTTTGATTTATAGTTTCTAAGGCTTTACTGCACATTTTCGAACTTTGCTCTGAAAATTACACAGGCTAAAACTTTACTGTTTTGCAGACTGAAGCTGAAAGCAACTTAACTTTAGGAGATGGACTGTTATAAAATAATCAACCACTGTGAAACTCAAGGTAAAGTTGTGAGGTGTGGAACAAACACAGACTGGACCAAGTGTACCATCAAAGTCCATCCTAGCCCAAGAAAATTAACTTTCATCCAGACCCAACTCCTATTGCCAAAGGTCCTAGAAAATAAATTAATCTTGCAATGTGAACTGAAGGTCATTAGAGACGGCCTCAGCCGCACCAGCAGGGGAGCAAGTCCCAGAGTCAAGGACCCAGGCTAAATTTAACCTGCCATCAGCTTTATCCTGCCTTAACCCTGAGGCTATCATCAAAGCATTCCAGTGAATTTCAAGTGCCTTGGTACCACATGAGAAGACAGTTGCTCTCAGGTATTCATATTAGTGTAATTTACAACTTCACAGTTTATTAATGGCACAGGTACAGTGAAGTTATAGGTATGAGCCTAAAGCCTCCTTCTACTTACACCAGTTTCTCACAAGTATGACTTTTTCTTTTCTTTTTTTTAAACCTGGACTGGAGTTACTTCTGTGAAATTGAGAGTAGAAGCCATTCCAGAATCTCACAGTTAATTAACATCTTGGCTATCCATTTTATTGCTTGAATGCTTTTAAAACCTAGTTTGTGTACATTTTCACAACCTGATTATCAATTATTTGTCTTCCCTCAGTCTTACAAACATCTGCATTGAATAATGAATATTAAAGGTTAATACTTTATSAAACATCTTGAGGCCAGATATCATCAAGATCTATTGCACAGTGACAACCGCTGAGTACTTGAACTGCAGAAGTGTGCACTCAGTAACTTGGTGGTGTGCTCACTGAAAGGTTGGCCATGATTGCAGAGCCACAAAAGACTGCTGCAAGCTTACAGCTGCAGTTGCATTCAAAGTTGGGTGAAAAAAAAAAACCTCCCAAATTTAGGATTATTCAGAACCAATAATAACACTGATATCTTGTACAGAGCCCTCTAATTCTTCAGGTTTACTGCATTTTAAGTCAGTAGCACAGCTCGTATGTTTGAAAAAATCATATTGGAACCAGAGGAACAATTTTAAAACTTATCTCTCAACAACAAATATATGTAACCAAAGATARGAAGAGACAAGTTTGATGATATAARCTTTTTAAAGCTTTACTTTCATTAAATAAAGTCTCTCATTCTGCCTAATTGGCATAGCCACAGTGCCTTCACTCTGGTTGTTGCAGTCATTACGACCTGAGGTTTGTAGATTTCTCTAAAATCTGATCTCTTGCAGATACTCACACTAGCAGCCAAGGACAGAGAAATTTCCACAGTGCCCCATTAACCATTGTTTTCCAGCCTCAAAACCACAAGAAAATGTGCTGCCAAGCACAGAGGCCCCACAAATACTATATATAACTTTTGCATTTCTGTTCCTATTGTTGACAAAGAGTAGAGGAGAATGAGGGAACAAGGGGAGCAAGAATGCCTTCAGAGATGAATGTACAGAAGCAGGAGATAATTCCCATTTTTTCACCCCTTGCACCTAAGGAACTGCTCATTTTTCCTCTTTGATCATTAACACCATACACAGGCATACACTTCGTATCTTGGAGGAAGTAAGGCTACTTGTAGCATAGAAAGGGAAGACAACAAAGTTTTCTTAACACTTACAGRCAAACAGGACTGAGCTCTATAGCATATTCTCCCCTGCAATGTCCAGTCTACTTTTATATGCTTAAACCGAGGGAGCTTCCRCTATTTCTCTTTCAAGTCTCTTCAACAAGCTAAGAGGCCTCACAGTGAGAATGTTTCCTAATACTTGACTCATCTTTTATTTGTCAAATACTGCTAGCTAGTATGTAGTCCATTTCCTTCTCCAAAATGGGTTTCCAAACCCCAAAAATCCTCTTTTTGGGGAAAAAGCATTAATTGACTGTTTCAGAAGTGTGGCATTTTTCTGCACTAGGAAATCAGCCCCCTTTCTTTATTCAATGCTCAGTAACAAAGAAGCAGCCTACCAAAATAGGATCACAGACTGTTTAAATCAGGGCGGGAAAGGGAGGACAGATGCATCCCCAGAGCATGCAAACCAGAAATTAGACTAAAAAGCAAATTAGGCTTAGATAAAGTCACCTTGATTCAAATTACACAATCACACACCGCAGCAGTGTTAGTGTCACACCCGTATGAAAGCTAACCAGAAGTTATCRTTCCATCGTTCTTGTATGAACATGGCATGCTTCCCTGAAAAATAAATGTATAATCAGAAATGGTCATCATATTTGATGTACTAATATCCTGAAACCAGTATCCATACATGTAGGCTACAACCCCCAGGACACTGGCAGCTGACTGGACCAGCCCAAATCCTGGCAGCCCTGACAGGTTACAGCAGTACAGTGGACCCCAGAGTGCTGAGAGATACAGTCCACTTTGCAGTGAKGACAGGGTAGGTCACTCAAGGGAAGATCATAATTCTGCCTAAGCAACAGGATGGCAGGCTAAACTTCTTGGCTTGAGGTTCATCTGCTGGTGTAAGGATGAAATCAGTGAGAGGATAAGCAAGACCCAAACAAAAGTGATTTTGCTGCTGCAGCTGGAGGAAGCTAAGGACCCTCCAAAGGTTGCAATCGTGACAGAAGAGCAGCCTGGATCCAGCACAGAGTGCTCAATCATCAGCTGAGCTGTAACTGAACTGTGATGCACTGTGTAGCATGCCTCGTTTTTCTGGTTCTCAGCTGTCCACATCAGAACATGCCACAGCTCCCTTTCAGTCCTCGAGCCTGGATCTTCTTCCCAGGGAAGGACAGCAGGCCTCCAGGCAAAGGGTTTGGAAGCAGCCAGGGAAAACATTTAGACCCAGACAGTGTGAAGAATGCTTGGATCTCACTGTTTATAGCTGGAGTGAACGCAAGGATGGATGCACGTTAAGCAATGGCCTGAGGACTCAAATTTAGCCTAGTGCACTTTCCTACACCCTTCAGCTCAAAAGCACAAGAGTCCTTTGGATCAAGACTTGCGGCACAGTCTGGAGGGAGGGTTATGCTAAAAAGTATTTCTCTGTGCTTCTACCTGCTAAGAACTGCTACTTTGTGTTCTCGAAGTAAGCAATWCATGAAGCTGCAGATAAAGCCTGTTATGTACAATGTAGGAGGATTTTTATGTCCAGATGAAAATATGAGTTTATAGATAAGTTCATCAACCTTTTGCTTCTGAAGTTAATCCATCCTTCTCCAAAGAGTTCATAGAAATTAAGGAACTTGAGGWTGGGAGGAGACAAATAGTGTTCTCTGAGATGGGTAATATGAGTTTGATCGATCTCAGGTACACRCAACTCACAGCTAGTACACAAAAGGACAGATGATAATCAGCCCCCAGAAAACGTCCTTCCAAAGCAGCTGCTTGTAGTTGTAAATTGACTCTAAACTCATTTCACTCAGGATTTGAAGACTGTGGTGTTGGAGAAGGTCACAAAATAACCGTAGCTTTTTGGGGACTGCTACTTCTCAAGTTTTCAGTCTCAGCAAYGGCAGCCACAATGCTGTGCTGTGTATGCCAATGCATGTCACTACATAGGGACATCAGCTAGCTATCAGATGGCCTCAGCCTCACTAACCTTACCTGGAAGGGAAGTGGCAACCTCATGAGGAACAGATCCTTAACCCCATTACTAATCTTTTGAACCAGCTAGTTCTGCATCTTTCTCCCTTCAGATTGATTGATTTGGCATGTTTAAGTCTACATATGTAATGCAGTTACGATTCAGGGATACACATRTTTTTCACAGTTCATTTTATATAAAAAAAAAAAATCCAAACCAGCTATGACCCTACTACTGAACTGGAAGGAGACTAAAAAAAGCACAGGGCTCAGTTATTTAGCTTGTCTTCAGCCTTTCCAAACTGGAGTGTTCTGGACAGTCACTCATGAAAGGAAACAAGCAGTTGAGTTTAAAGTTGTCATGGCTTCCAGATGACTAGCCTTTTTCATGGGGGTAAAAATGAAGCAGAGAAGATCATTATGTGTCCTTTGCACACTAAAAGGGGTACTTGCAGTGACAGGAAATTTGGTGGCATTTACCAAAGGAGTGCAGTTCCCATGAGAAGCTGAGGCATCTTGTACACAAGCCTGAAAATGGGTTTTGCTTTGGGGTTAAAGCTTACTTTGTTTTCAGCTGAAACACTTTTCAAGGTTAGAAAAAAAGATTTCGTGGAGTCCCATAYATGAGGTCTCGTTTAACCTAAGAACTGCCAGCAAGGCTGGAAATTGGAAACTCCGCTCTATGGCCACACTTTCCAAAACACCTTCCATGCAATTAGATGTCCATGTTAATTGTCTCATGGACTTCAGGAGGTGGCTAGGCAGCACTCACTGGCAAAACCTGCTTGTCAGGGCATCTGGAGCTTCTTGGCTGACTCTCTGGGGCTGTCAGATCTGATGAGCTCACTTCCCAAGGTAGCCTGGCTACAAATGTATGTTTGTTCTCTCTGCCATTACACACACGCATGCTCACACCAACACTTTCTTAATAGGCAGCTGACAGGCAGGCAGATTATTTCTAATAACTTGGCTTATCATCACAGCTCATGATGACACAAAGCAACCCATATGGAGGAAAGTATGTTCATCTGTGACCTTTACCTACCTCAGCCTGGGAAAGGACAAAATACTGAGTGCTGTCCTTTTTTGAGGACAGCAATGGGCAGAGTCTCTAAATTTAGATCTAAAGTGCAGCCGTGAGGAAGGGAACTCAGGTACTGGTACCAAAGCAGTGCAAAGCAGAGACAACCTGGACCTTCCTCTGGCTCATTGCTAATGCAGCAAGTGCCAGCAATTTAATTCTGGAAATGTGCCAAGCCAGGCCTCACAGCAAGAGATACTAGACCCCAGCAGCTGCACTGGCAGACCATGCTGGCACGCTGCTCTCCTTTCACTGTCCCAAGGTGGYTGGGTGAATGGAGCCAGCCTTGTAACAGAGAGCATTTTCTCAGGACCGTTCAAACAAATCTAGCACATTCTACAAGCCAACTTGTTTAACTCCTACTTGCCTGATCCAAGGCCCATGTGTGACCTTCACCTTCACAATTACTATAAGACAACTCTGCCGTGCTAGAGGCTGAGAGGCGTCAGATCAGCCATCAGACAGTAAAGAGACCAATCAGCTGCTTGATCAGAATATGTGTACTTTGGAAAGGGTAAGTTACTTCCTCCTCCSCAAACTCTGACTGGCATGATGCAAAAACAGCTGGTGCAGGAACCCAAGTAACTTAAGAGATWGCATGTAAGTGAAATCAAGTTCTTTTTAACTACAGCTTTGAGATCATCTTATTAGTCTGCTCCTTCCTTTTTCTTCCTCTTCTCTTGGAAAGGCCTCCTTTYGGTCTGCAAGAGCTAACCCGAGTCTCTCTGCTTCGTTGACTCCTTGCATGTCACATCTCAGTGAAAGACGTGCACAGAACAGAGAGCTGGGGAGAGTCAAGAACAGCGGATAAGCAGACAGCTAGAGCAACTGGCCAGTGCAGAAACAGTAGATGAAGGCACTTTCTATCATGGAAACTTAAGCATGTGGGGCCAGCTGTTAGTAGAATACAACTTGGGGAAGTAAGGCTCTTCTCATCAATGGGAAGTCAGCAGGATTTAAAAGTTCAATAGGAGATGATGCTAGTGTGTGATAGATAAATCTCGTAGGATTGCAGTAACAGGAATAACACAAAATTAGAGAAATTGGCAGGTGAAAAATTTACTCAGACAAACACAGGCTGATAAAAAGAACTAAGACAAAGGCATTCTGGTTCCCAGCTGAGGTCAGCTAACTGGGTCAGAGCCATATAAAGATATTCTGTATGTGGCTATCTTATCTGCCTTCACTTGTGAAAGAATTCATACATTATTGTTATTAATGAAAGACAAAGATATGTTAAGAAATAGTTTTCTCCATGTCCCCAAATTTATTATCATCATGGTATAAGATTTTCTTTTGCTTATTCCTTATTTTTACAACAACATTCCTGAGTTAATAGCTTACTGACTTTTGTCCTAAAAAGAGGTTTAAAGAACTAAAGTTAACAGTGAGTTTCACTGAATGTTCTTGTGAAGATATTTAATTAAGAAAATGCAAGGATTACAAAGTGAGACAAATCTTATTTTATTCACTTGCAGAAGATATACTTTCCAAAAAAAAAAAAAAAAAAGGATCAGTTCCATTTGAGCCCAAAAGGGTTAAAAGGCATGAGAAGGGAAGAAATATGCTGTGGGGTCCCTGCATTGAAGGAAGGAACACATGGAGCCCCTGGCATGGAGATACTAAAAGAACARTCTGGCCTGTGAAGGCTGCAAAACCACAGATATGGGAAGAAGGGGCACATAAAGGTGCACAGAGCTGCTGACAAAAAAGAATTAAGTCCCCACAGTGAAAAAGAGTGGGCAAGTAGCACACAGGCTGCTAAGCAGGGCAGAAAAACAGAAGAATGCAAGAAAGCCTTCAAGGATGCAATGCACTTTTACGCAGCCATAAAGCAGGTAGCTGAACTGACAATAACTGCTGTTCTGTATGGCAACAAACTGGAACAAATACAAACAGAAAGCATATATAAAAATGCAGAAATAAAGTCACAAGGACTAGTTTGTACCCATTCAGTACTATGGACAGGATTGTATCTCACTGGGACCAGCAGGCACCATACAGCGAGGAGAACTCAGGGAGGGGAGAATCTGCAGACAAACCTGGAGGCCTGCATAGTGAGTGATCCCTACTACATTTTGTCTACTCTCTAGTTCTCTGAGAAAAATATGTAGGCCTGACAACACGCAGAAGAAGTCCCTTTGTTTGTAAGAAGATTGGAATGGCAACCACTCCCAGCAAAATCAGTGGGTATAAAAACTCTGGCAAAACTCCTTTGTAGCTTCCTGTATACATCTGCAAAGTGATGCCAAACTTTCTTATCAGTATAAGCTATTCTGCAGGGAGGTCTACAGTTTTATGCAAACTAATTAAGACACAACACCTTTTCCTCTTGCTATTACACAGATTACTTTCCCTTTTATTGGTGATCAGAGTCCTGCAACAAATTGAAAAACTACCTATATAGATAACTAACATGAAGAAATGTGTTTAATGTACTCTAAATCCATGTAACAAAATCTCRTGTCTAGGGCAAGAGACTGCACTTAGTGACCAGACAGTTCTTCGCCAACCACATGAAACACAAAACTGGGGTTTCCAGACCATAGTCAGGCAGCTCTAATCTGCAAAATAATAGAACGACTTTTTAAGCTGCGCTGCTTTGTAAAGAATAAAGACTGCCAGAAAAACCTGAGTATCTTTTATAGAATTATAAAATTAGTGGCTGTAGAGAATATGGTATACATAACATCTGAATTATAAGTATTTGACAGAGCATCTCAGGAAATATTACTCAGAGAATTAATTCAATTCAACTTGGATAGGAACAAAATCATCCAGGGAGAAAACAGATTGAATGGAAGTAAACAAAATCCAGTTCTTGGCACTATATCAACTTTGCACACATAGCTTCTTGGGATATTACAGGGAAATATGTTAGCCCACTCTCTACCTAACATCCTCATGATTGTTTCAGAAAAAATAAAATGCCCATTAATAAAGAATGACATGGCTATAAACCGAAATACGGTTACAAACATTAGTCAGATCAGCAAACAGAAACAGAAAAGAAAGATAGCCTGAAAGGCTGTAACTGCAACTAGAAAACAAGAGACTGAAGTGAGCTAAATACAGTGGCATTAGCCACTGTCACGGGTTGGCTGCAAGGATCTTATCTGGTGCCATGCACTGGAAGAGTACAAAAATGTCACTGCCAGGTTGTCCTTCACCTACCATGCAAGAATGTCACTGTCCCTCCAATATAGCTTCAGGGTTCAAGAAGTGCAAAATAACCCCAGCCTAGCTGAGGATATGGGAGGGCTCTCTTAGGGACTTTGGTGGGCCATTTCACAGCTATGATTAGAGATCTCTACAACTCCACACAGACATTTGCAGTTAGCAAGGCTGGCTGCATTCACTGAACATGTGATAGGGAGCACAGACAAGCCTGCATAGTAAATTCAACACATTGGATTTGCTCTGCATACAGAATTTATGTACACTAGCTGCTTTTGCAAGCCACAAGTGCTGGCTTCCCCAGAAACAGAGGAAAAAACACATCTAATCCCTTTTTACGCAAGACATTTTATATAACATGAGAAATCTCTAATAGATAGGATTTCTGGGAATTCAAACATTGGTTCATGGATCTTTTGACCCTCTCACAAGACCATGCCTTAAGATGGTTTTGAGCTACGGGCCAGGACATGTAGAGAACAGAGTTAGTCCCTATTTCTAGAACACTTGGGAATATTTCATTCACTTCAAAACATCCTATTAACTAAAACGAAAATCTATCTAAAGTAGAAGCAAAGGAGCAACAAGAACATCCGGGGGATAATTTAAAAGGAGAGACTAAAAAAATGAAATATGCAGACTTTGGCTAGGAGACAATGAAGAAGGAGTACATAACAAGAAACGACAAATATTTAAAGGCTATAAACACCATGAAAGGAGAAGAATTCAGGGTTGTGCAAGAAGTAGTAAAACTAAGAGTAATGACACTAAATTAAGGAAAGATAAACTTCAACTGAAACATCAATTTGTCTTTACAAGTAGTTCTAGTATGCTATCAAGCAGTCTTCCAACAGAAAGTTCAGAAGATCCATTGCTTTGGATACTTAAGAGGACAAATAATTGAAAGTTCTCTGTAGCAAAAATATTCTGCACCAAAAGCCAGAAAAGTTACATGATTTAGTAAGCTTTTTCTTACTGTGACTTCTCTGAATTTCTATTTTGAAACATTTTAAAACATCACAGTGAGATTTTCTAGCTCATGACGATGGTGAAAGTTAATTTTTCTCCTCTTGCTAGAGAGGTCCTACAAATTATAGAAGTATTATACATTGTTTATTGGATGTTGTTGACATCACTGCCTCAAAACTCAGTAAGAGATTTAAAAGGAAAGACTAAGAAAAAGCTAAATATGCAGACTTTGGCAAAGAGACGATGAAGAAGGAGAATTTAAATAGCTGGCAAACATCTGAAGGATATAAAGCACAAGGAACCAGAGACAAAAGACTCAGGCAATGACAGCTTAAATGATTTCCTCATATTGCAGAATTAGACAATGGTGAAGCCAAGAATTGGTTCCAGGAGTCTCTCAGGAGACTGAACACTCTGGATTCGAGGCTGTRGAGTCTCCTTCTCTGGAGATATTCAAAATCCACCTGGACGCAATCCTGTCTAACATGCTGTAGGTGACCCTGCTTGAGCAGGGAGGTTGGACTAGATGATCTCCAGAGGTCCCTTCCAACCTCAACCATTCTGTGATCCTGTGTGATTCTGATTCCTTTCCTAAATCAATGGGACTGATACCTGTTTATGTCATGACCAAAGCTCATTCTCTCTAAAAGAAACATATGTTGGGTAAATCCAAGGTGTAAGAGGTACTAAGAAGCATACATCACAGAAAATGAAAGATACACTCAGCTCGGAACAGATCACATAGTGGAATGGACACGTTCGGATATATTGATGCAGTGCTACAACTGAAGTACAAACATTTTTGTATTAAAAGTAGTAACAGCACTTTCAAATGAAGAGCACCTTTATAGTCTGAAGGGTCAAAGGTTTTGACCTGTTGCACATGACAAAGCTAGGGCCTATAAAGCATGTTCTCACCCATATATTGAAAACTTTTAGGTGATTTTTATCCACCCACTGGATGGGGTGATTTATCACCCACTGCTGGAGAGTGGAGCAGATATTTTCTGCACATTACAGACTTAAATGAGGTCGCTTCTGGTTTGCACAAAGGAAAACAGACACAGAGTAGGTGAAAGCATTTCCCAAATCCTACTTTCATTGAGAAGAGATACCATGCTTGCATGTGCAGCTGGATGTCAAACACGTCCCAATCTGCTAAAGGTTCTCCTGCCAGTGACAGCAATGGCTGTGGATAATCCAGGCAGCTAGACTTTGGAATCTTCTTTAAAAGCCTAATGATTAATCAAGTCTGGTTTTAAAGTATTAGTAATGTTAAGGGTCATAGACAGGCTGATGAGAGGAGCCCAATCCCTGAGGAATTAATTCAAGTCCTTCAAAAGGGATGAAGCAATTGCGTCACCAGTGGAAACAGAGCATCAGTTGTAAATACCAGGCAGTCATTGCTCGCTGATGGAAATGAAGTGCAGCAGCTGCATCCCACTGCATTACTTTGTAGCTTCTGCAGCACTGATGCAGTGTTCAAGTCTCCAGTGGAAACATGATGCTGTGCAAGTACCACTGCTGGAAACTACTGAAGCTATGGAAGCTTGTGGCAGCAGAAAATTAATGTGGGATCATAAGAGAAGGAAGCTAGGGTGTCTTGCTCAGAAACTGGATGCAATTGTAATCCCACCTAGGAAATGAAACACAGTGCTTGTATCACCACAGGAAAAGTGGTGCAGTGCATGTGGTGCAGGTAGATACCTGGCACAATGGCCATTTGACTGCTGGCATTTCACAGCATGGCATTTGCATTTCCATGAGATGCAGCTTCCTGTGATGGCTTCTCAAGCTAATACACCAGCGTGGGAGCACTGTGTCTTTATACCTTAGGGTCGTGAATGCACTGCCATATCCTGGGCAGATGTGGCTCCCCAGCCCTCCTGCCCAGGCACCAGGCTAATATTACAGGGAAAATTGTGTTTGCATTGGCATTTGTCTGAATTGTGCTCTGCTTCCCCATAACCCACCCCCATCATGCTCTCTCTGTTCTGAGAAACGCGGTCTCCCCAAGAAAGCAATTCTGGCCTTGGACTTGAATGTTTTCTCTCTCTGCAAAACCTGCTTTTTCCTTTAATTTAGCACATTTACAGGGAAGCTGGAAGGATGGGAGGCTTGAGGGGACAGCATTATTTATATCTAAAATGTAAAAAAACTGCAATCAAACAAAAGAAGAGTTCATCTGAGCTGTTGAAGTCAGCAGACACCAGAGCCCAGGGCTGGCAATGGGTTCACCCTGCAGTACAGGGCTCCTCTTTGCTTCACTCTTACTCTGGGCTCCCCCACACTTTCCCCTTCACATCACTTGCATCCCCATGCTCTTTACAGCATCACACTCTGCAGGGCCTATAGGCCGAGCTACACACCACTTTTGYTACACGTGGCTACCCCAAGGGGAACAGACCGAGAAGACATATGCAGAAGAACAGGTTGGAAATGTGTGGCCATTGGGACCTCTCTCGACTGCTGATCCATTTGGAAAAGCCGAGCACCAGCTCAGAATGTGGCACCTGCCAGGATGCACCAGGCAGGCAGAAAGGAGGGCAAGCAGGGTCACGGAGGGAACAGCTGAGGCTGGCTGTCGCTCCGAGACAAGCCCACGCGAGGAGCACRGCCGCTGTCCCCGGCAGTGCTGCAGAGAAATTAAACAGGAGGCTGGGGACTTCCCAAGGCAGGTCAGGGAGGTGGACACTGCCGTCTCTGTCACTCAGGGGAAAGAGCTGGGAAATGACTGAGCAGGTCTTTGGCCTGCAGTCCTCACCAGCCACCTCCACACCTGCACTCACGTTTCCTTCTCTCCTTCCCCATCAGGCCAACACGCCCCACTGCACAGGTCAAAGCAGGCACAAGGGGAAAAATCCAAAGTATCACTTTGCGGTAGCTAATCATAGTAACTAAATGCAACAGTCTTTTTAATGAAAAAGCTGAAAAAGGCTTATGGGCATGCCTTGGCCAAAACGTGAATCACCATAAAACTGCACTTGCAAAGATCCCCATATAAGGAAATCTAAATAATCATCCCAAACCCTCTGCACACCAGATACCCTTGAGCTAACACACTAGCCAGCTTTACCGATCTGAGTGTGTGTGTGGGGTGTGCATATGTATACATGTGCCCCTTCCTTCAAAGTAAAAAAAGGAAAAAAATCACGTATGAATACAAGAATTTGGGCAGCACTGCTGTGGCAACGAATCTGTAATACAAATCTGTAATACCACTATATTCAAACAGGGAAATCATCTACTGCTATTGGAAAAACCTGCAAAAAAGACCACGCCAACCAGATTTCTTCGTAACTTACTACTAAGAACAGCAGTATATGAGTTGCCTTTCCCCCTTACTCCCCCCTTGCTTTGGAGAAAGTCTGCAGAGCCGTAATGCGATAGGTGACAATGTGGTGCATACACAGAGACTGAACACAGGCACCATTCAATTTCTGACCACTTTCTTCTGAAAAGAAGATCCCCATATAAGGAGATCCAAGACTTTCCCTTTAGGGCTCAGGCAGCGGGTGGTGGTGCAGGGATTACACACACGCTTACTCTCTCAGTGCAACTGCATTTTAACTCATTCCCTGGGGATGTGAATTTGAAACTGCTTTGCTGTTGTAGTTTTAGCTTGCAAAGAGTTTCCTAGGAGCTGGGATGCTGGGAAGGGAAGCAAGCAAAGCAGGGGCAGTTGCTGAGGATCCCTCAGAGCAAGTGCCAAGACTCTGCCTGCTTGAGGACCAGGCTGCCCTGATCTAGCTTGTGTTGGGGCTGAACAGACGGCACGTCTGACCCAGCCACCTCACGCATGCTCCTCTGTGTAGCGCAGTCTCTATACTTGTTTAGGTAGCCAGAAGAGCCCCATCACTACTGCACTTCAGTCATACTCTAAATGAAAGACAGACGGAAGGAAGAGATACAAAGATRCAGTTGATTCAATACAAACAGCTATTATTGGAAGATGATTTCATTAACGAATTATTCCAATTGCAAGCTTAGCTAGCAGCCATGTGAAAAGCCCAAAGTTATCAGTTTAAGCTGAAGGGATTTTATTTTGTTCTGTAATTCTGCTCCTCCGGAGTTGTCAGTCTCCCAACAATTTCTAGTCACACACACGCATGTATAGCTCACTATACATTTTACTTGCTAATTTCATCACACAAACTGCAGGTGCCTCCCATACTCTGAATGCATTTCCCGTTGGAAGATAACAGCAGGGATGGACAAGCGAGGRCAACCAGATGTTAACCAAGTAGCAAAGGTGGGGAAAGGGGAGAATGTGAAGAGAAGGTGAAAAAGAAAATGAGAGACTGATTGCTAGGAGTGAAAAGGAGAGAGATTCAGGAAAAAAAAAGGAGGAGAACAATTGAGAAATTAGTAATGGAGAGCAAATAATAGAGAAAAAGTGCAATAAAAGGAAGAGGTATGATGATCCCTTTTGGAAGGGAGAGAGAAAGATTTAGAAGGAAGCAAATATAGAATTCAAAGCATATAGGTAATGCAGACAAACTAAAAGCTGCTTAGGAACGACACATTCTCTAAGGGATTCAGTTGTCTGAAAGGTGACATTTTGAACAACTTAAATTATTTTAAGCACCCATATTCAGCCAGCAGATACAACACAGGACCTATAGGAGAGGCAAGCTCTTCTAGAGGCCAGGCAGGATACCCAAAATCTCTAAAATGGCACCACGTGCTCCAGCTTAGGCAGCTGAATGGTACCCTAACTGAAAAAGATGAAGAGGCAGAGCTAGATGCACAATGAGAATACGAGAGAAATACTCAAGGACCATAGAGAACAGGGGCAGAGACAAACCCTATCATCCACCAACAATCCTGGGGTATGTCAGGGGGAAGCCTAAACTGTGTGGAAATAAGTAGCTACTACAGCAGAAAGGTGGGCAGCCCGTCAAAGGGTGGTCAGAAAGAGCAGAGACACTGAAAGCAATAGAAGAGACATTCTTAGATCAATTAGCTGCCACATAAGATTGAGTRTATTACAAAAATGTCAGCCTGAATCATGAGTAGCCATCACATTTTAAAACGAGTTCATGTTGTTTACAGTAGGAGTAATACTTGAGAGCATTCAGAGGAACTTAGGAAAGAAAATACACAATGTAAAAGTATAACAGCAATAGCAGGTCAGACCAAAGATCTGTCTTGCCCCATATCCTAGCTCTCACGGTGATCCACAGCAGTTGCTCAGGTAGGAGCTCAGGATGAGCACAAGCCTTCAGTGATACTTCTGCAGAGCACTTCTCTTAGCACTACAGTCAGAACTTCAGGGACTTTCTGAGCCACAAGTAGTATCTTTGCATCTGGTAGCCTTTGGTGGCTTTTTTTTCTTGTGAACATGCCCGGTCTCTTCAATATCCACAGTATAATGCACCAAGCCRTTCCACAGATGAATCCCATGGCACTTAGAAAGCCAAGTGCTTTGAACCTGCCTTATCACTTGCTAGTTTCATATAATCCTTCTCCTTCTATGATTTGTGCATGGGAAAAGATAACGAACAATTATTTGTTACCTCTCCTTTTAAGTGTCACTCCTGATTTTAAAGACAAAGCAGAATGATTACATGGAGAAGCTCTGGTGTTTAGCATACTTCATGCATGTCTAAATAAGTAAGCTAGTTTATCTTTCTCTTCTTTACAACTGCTATTCCACATTGTTAACAAGTCACGAAAGGTAGTCAGAGAAGGACTCTCCAAGCAAAGGAGATAGATACCTTCCTTAGCG
This sequence comes from Rhea americana, assembly GCF_003343005.1. Taxonomy (NCBI): domain Eukaryota; kingdom Metazoa; phylum Chordata; class Aves; order Rheiformes; family Rheidae; genus Rhea; species Rhea americana. The sequence goes on from NW_028187088.1 coordinate 6,117,750, forward strand.
CCAGCCTCGGCACCTGGCTGTTTCCTGCTGTGGGAAAAACTTCTTTTCCTATCTCTTGAGTGGGAATATGACTGGTTATTAATTGAGCCTGCTCTCTGCACTGGTTTACTTGCTGCCTACATTCCCAGAGGAAATACGAAGGGCAACCTTCAGTCCTGTCACCACATTAACATACCCGTACTCCCAGCTCCCTGCAGCAGCACTGCTCCCTTAGTCTGAACGGATTACCCTGTGGGGTCAGTCATGCTAGGGCTTTGTCTTTCTAACACGTCTCTTCTTGGAGAAGCACAGAGAATGAATATAGTACTTCCCACAAAAATAGGAAAGTAGAGGCTAAGATGAGGCATAGAAACATTGATAGGGAAGGCACAGATAGGGAAAGGRGAAAGAGAATGAAAGCAGAGGGAGACCGAGGAAAAGGAGGTAAGTGTAGAGAACGGGCAGGATGGCTGCTGAAGTGATGCAGTACAGCTAGCATAGTGTTAATTAGGTAAGCTTTATGAGAAGGCAAATGACAGTTTGTTTTTACTGTGTTATTTATGAACTTACGTAACCCTAGCACGCTCCACTATTACAATACTTTTTATTACTAATCATTTCCATCTGCAAAATAATCTCTTACTGAGACAAATTGTATGCAGCATCTTGGAGCTGAAGTTGCAGCTGCTGATTTGGTAACTGAATCTGGATTTTTGAGGGATTAGATTGCTTGATATTTTCTTTACTACTGAGAAATACACAATTTTTAAATCACTTCTTTAAAAATAGATCCATCAACAGTACTGTTTAAAGCCTACATTAAAAGTTGTGGGAATTATAGTACGAGGCAGGGTGTGAACATACAGCTATGTAAATAGCCTAAGAGACATAAAATAAAAGTATATTGCTGTGCATGCACAAGTTTGTATGCATATAAAGGACAAGCTTCCCCAGAARATACTGATATATCTTTAGTCTGCTACTACTAGTAATCTAAACACACAAATATCAGACATGCTGTGGGAAGCCTTTTAAGATCATTAATTGTAYATGCATGCAACAGTTTAAAAACCTTTGCAGACCTAATGTTCAGATTGTGACTCCACAAAAGTCAAGAAACATGGCTGTGGAAAGTTAGATCTTACTGTGTTTCTGTAAAGCTACTGATTTTGTATTGATACGAAATACCCAATAGCTTTGTTGAGAAGTGAAGCTACTTGCCATTGAAACCATTAACCTACAATGACTCACATTCAAACCTGTTTTGTTCTGGCTTTGGGGGGCTAAAACAGCATGYTTAGTACCACAAGTGCTACTGCTAGAGACTTTTTTGTCCCCTCTGCACCTATGTCTGCTTGCTCAAAAAATTCCTATTTGAAATAGCTAGCACAACAGTAAAAAGTGAACCTACAAGACATGACATGTGGCTACAGGTAGGTGTTCCACACCAAGAAGAGCAAGTATGAAAAGGCATCTCCCCATGTAGGCAGTCTTCCTACATAGCTCTCTTGAGCAATGTTTATTACTATATATTGCACCAGCTTGACTTATGCCAGCTTCAGAAGTGATTGTGGTAGTAAACCATGTCAGAGCTCTTCCTGGATACTTGTATCACCGTAAGTAGCACCTGTTCATTTCTGGATGAGCCATAAACTGCCATATACTGTGTTCAAGAGTGCCAACAAAACAGAGCAAATCTTACCTAGGAGTATAAAAAAAAATTTTTTTAATGACATTTTCATTCAGTTGCCTATGGAATATATGAAATCTCACAGCAGTTTATGCAGCATAACTCTCAGAAGCACTGCTCAACTGGGGCTGAATGCAGCTGCCTATCCAGATCACTTACAATCTCTTTTTACACCAATATAAAAAGGTAGGTGGCTGCTGTAGCCACGACAGCCCAACAACTGAAAAAAGAATTTGCTGGTGTGGCAATAAGCTGCTGATGTGAGAGAAAGAAGTAAATAGCTCCTTCCATAGGGAAAGAGGCTGCAACAGCAGCTAGGTCCTAAAACAGAGCCCCAGGTCCTRTGGCTTTGGTGGTTAGACCACTTCTAGCCTCAGCAAGGAATCTGCCTAATTAAGGTCCACAAAGGAGAGAGYTTGTTCAGGTCTACCCACAGCCTCAGGCAGAAAAAGTAAAGGAAAATATTCCTGACCTGATTATAAGGTCCCTAAGCACTTACAAATCTCATTTGACATTAGCAAAGCTGTAGGTGATCAGGTCTTCAATAACAGCAGTCACTTGCGGAGAGGTTCATTCCATACCTGAACCTATCTGGACTAGCAAAATACTTTGACAAACTGTTGCCCAAAAGTGAAACGCAGTCAGGAAAAAATATATATATCTGTCAGGAATAAAATATATACATATATATCCTTAGATAAGTTTGAATTTAATATTTTTGTTGAAAAATATGAGAAGAAAATTTGCAGTGGCAACGCCARCAAGAGGGCTCCGAATCCCCCAGGCTACCTGAGGAGAAGCAAGTCCCAGGGTAGGCACACGTGGCAGAGAACAGGAGAGAGGCAAAATTCCACATTTGTTTGTAGCGTGAACACTAGCAATAAAACTTAATCAAGGTCTAATTGTGTCTCAAAACAATGCATTCTRCTTGAACCAGAAAGAATCCAGCTTGATGCTCGTATTACATTTGCAGAACTGGCAATTATGTCAGAAACAAACACACATTACTCCATTTATAAATCAGAAGATCTGAATCTGGAGTAGGGGCAATGCAGTACCTGCACAGTACACCTTTTAATCCTTTTCATTTTGTATTCAAATATTGCCCAGAGCTACTGTTCTTCAAAATATACTATAAGGCATCAGCAGAACAGTGATCAAATATCAGTTATTGGAACCAATAATTAATGCCTTACAACTTGGTCAAATTACTGGGCTGGTACTRGGACCAAGCAAGTACTTGAATCTGAGAAACATGATGCATTACAAAAACTCTGTTAAAGAACATAACAGCAGTAAATTCACGATTTATCCCATTAGGGTTTCAATGGCCATCTACCCTAGGAAGCCTGCAGCAGAACTAGAGATAGAACCAAGGTCCCAGGCTCTTTTCTGAAATAACAATATATTTTAATCTGGTCAACAGTATGGAAAATGAAGTGCATAGAGTGATTAATTAGTGATGGGGGCTGAAATCAAGAGTAACAACAGCTGATTTTTGGCTCTTGGATCAGCCATCTCATTGAGCAACCAAAGGGAATTTTGCCTCTCTCCTGTTCTCTGCCACRTGTGCCTGCCCTGGGACTTGCTTCTCCTCAGGTAGCCAGGGGGGTTCGGAGCCCTCTTGCTGGGGTTGCCACTGCAAAACTCAAGGATGCCTAACACAGAGGATAGCAGAGAAAGTTTTTTCCAATACAGTCTCCACAGCACAAGCAAAAAGGTCATTTCAAGAAGTCTGGAGCAAAGCAAATCTTACTAAGCATTTATATAAAGAGCAGAAGTTAAGCTCAACTTACAGATGATGTTATCTTAACTAGCTAAGATCACATTTCCTTTTGGCCTCAAAAAAAAATATTTTTTCCCCCAAATTGTAAGTGCTTGCAATTCACCTGTTCAGAAACCATCACTTTTTCAATACCTATTCAATATCTAGAGAGACAGCTATCATCTTCTCATGTGCAAACTTAAATGCATCCATCCATTGCTCTGCAAGTGTGTTCATCCACTGACATCCTACCCTTTTGGTGAATACATGTAAATTTGGCTTTAAAAAGTCAGTTCCAAAAGCAAAAATGAACTTGGACTGAGAGGTTCAGATCTACATATGTCCTTATTTTATGTCCTTGCTTGTCAAAATTTTTTTATATATTGAAGAGAAAAGAATTAATTGCTAACTATGTATCCGGTAGGCCCCAACTACAAAGATTTTTAAAACTATAAATTTTACTGTCATTTCTGCCCACTAAAAAGTTAATATTTATAATTATAATWAATCCCTCTCTTCATGAAGGGAAAAGGAGTATCACAAAAAGAAATACAAAAATAGTTAAAGAAATCCTTATCCTTACTTTGAAAGTAGCAGACACTGCTGGAAAACATATCCATCTCAACTTACTTGCTCTCATGTGGCAATTTTGTTACAATTCCAGCCTCTTAGGATTTAGAATATGTAGTACCTCTTGGTACTTCTGTCAATACACCCACACTTTCCTTTCAAGCATGGACGTCCCAGTGTCTGAGTGCCTCTAACCAGCAAAACAGTATTAGCATATTAGCAATATTAGCAAAAAGCTCAATATATGCAGACAGAATCCAGAATTAAAATGCATCCTTCAGCTCACAACTGTGTGAGAATTTGTATAAGCATATCTTTAACAYAGAGGGATTACCACATACAAATAAGGGAGCTGTGCTGGCCCCTTAAAGGGCTGATGCTCCCCAGGAGCTTGCAGAAGGCTCATCTGGCTTCTGTCTGTCACAACTAACCTGGGGGTCATTGGATCGGGTCCACAAAGTGTCCTAGGACACACAWAGCCATTCAATAGGTGCGCGTTGGAGGAAAAAAGCGTCCCTGGAGATTTGCAGAAGAGGAACAGCCCTGGTGAGAAATCTGAGCCTAGGTACAGCTCCATAGCAGCAGGGCAGCAGGATCATCTCGCTGAGCTGCTCAGTTAGAAGTTGCAAGAACGTTGCAGGCATCGCTGCCTCCTGGCACAGGGTGGCCTTACCCGTGCCCTGCGTACCGTAGGGAGGCCTCTACACAGATSTTCCCTAGAAGTCATCAAGCCTCGCGGGGAGCTTTCGGCACAAATTTATGTTTTATGATTAAAAGGCTTGTATAAAAAAAAACAAGTCAGGAAAAAGGGGCAAGTTTCAACATCATCCCTTGCATTTGGACTCTGGAAAAGCCAGCTTCTCACATTCATGGTATTTCACTTATAGTAGCATTACTGAGCCTTGACAGGTGTGGTTTGGGCTATTTATCCATCAACCTTACCTCTTTTCTAATAGGGAGCTTTTTAACTTSACAAAGTTACGTTTTGCTCTTCAATGAACCTCAGTTAAATCATATCACGAACTATAGTTTTGCACGTCATGACTTCCAACCCCAGTGTGCAGAAAGTCCTTTTGAGATATTTCAATGKTTTTTTTATCATGTTTTTTAAAAGTACTTTACATTTTTGGATGTGGCTATAAACAATTGTAGCCTTGCATTAATCTTTTATTCTGTCAAAGCCTTGACTCAAATTCAYATCTTCTGAACAAATTAAATACAGAAACTGGCCTGTATGAAATATTTATCTTGTACTTAAAGCCCTGAGATAAATAAACTACCAGAAGACTAATAAACTAGACAGTCTTGTTCAAAATGATGACAACCAGTTTGACAYGTGTAAAACAAAAGGGGGAATTGAAATGAACTCCTCCATGCGTCTCATGAGGCAYGAGAAAACACAAGTTTTCTTTCAACTAGCTCCCAAACGAGACCTGCACGCTGCTCTCACATGCACCTCTGGAACAGCACAATCAGTGATAGAGTTAAAAAAAGAAATAAAAAAGGACACATTTGAAGGAGCCACTTCAGTAAGGACAGGAACAGGATCTGGTCAGAAAATTACTAGAAAAAGTACTAAGCTATGCAAGCATGTTTTGGCTTCAGTCCTGAGTACTTCGTGAGTTTCTAAACCTTTACATCTGTCCTGGGCTAGAAGTTTGACAGATGGAGCAACAGCTGGTTGAGGCCCCGGTATCTGACAATGCATTTATCATGCTCTATGGTACATGAACCTACAACATCTACAGCTAGAACAACTTCCTTTGCCCGGCCTTCCCCTCAACATTTGGTTTAAAATRTACCTACCAAAATGCACCAGTCTGGGACCTGTGTGTTTCACATTACTGGGTCTCAACAGCATGTATCACATCCAAATAGGGTTTTGTAAGTGACTATAACATCTCATAATCCCAGGAACCTCCTTTCTCATCTTCTGGGGACTCCTTCACTTTATCCCCATGGGACTCTACACTACTACATGGCAACTAGTGCTGGTGCTACCAGAAGCTAGGAGAGACATCCCACTTCATAAAAGTTAACCACATCCTCAACAGCAGCAAGGAAACTCCAAATGCCTGAATTTCCCTGCACAACAAGACTGAAACAAATCATTTTCTTTTCAGTGCAATTAAAACCTTTCATTACAATTTTGGCTTTTTCTTTTCTATTGTATAATATCAATATAAGTCTTCATAATAAACATTTCAAAATGAAAAATCAAAATACTCCATTCCAAAAATCTCAAAATCATATGTTAGAATGTTCTCACTCTGTTCTTGTTGTGTTCTATTTGTTTTATTTTGTTTAAACTGATGCACATCTTTGAAGCATTTCAATTCTGATGAAATTTCATTTTTGGAAGTGAAGTTATTTTCAGAAAGAGTCCAACCAACTCTAGCAGCTGTGGCAACTCGCTAGTACTTGCTTGTCTCCTGCACAGTTGTGTTAAAACAGCCAGTGAGAGGTTGTAAGCCATGAACTTGAGACATTGGTAGCTGGAGATTAACTGTTGATAATTAAATCTCATGCTCTGATTAATTTTCAGCTGACTAGGTGCAAGTAGGAAGCACCAGAAGAGCTCTTTGAACTCTTCTGCTCCTTTAATTCTTACCTAGTAGCTCAGATGTTACAGAAATGTAGAGCAAATTTCACAATGATATTTAATATCTTGTCTTTTGTGTTCATGTTTGCATGAGAGCAGTTTTCCTTGAGTGGCACACTGAATTTTAGATTGGTTAGCAAAGAAATTAAAATATATTTCTGTAAATGAAAAACAGTAATAACATTGAATTTTAGAAGAGGCTCTGTTGAAATTTCAAAATAATCCACTCTCATTTGTTATTTACTGTGCTTGGCCTCATCATATATTGCCGATGCCTCTATAAATTATCTTGTCAGAGAGTGACTGCCGAAAGTGATGAAAGCTGCCACYTAATCGGAAAGCTCAAACTAGTCAGAAGGAAAGAAGAGCAGACCCAGCACTGCCATCAATGCTTTCTCCTGCTCCGGTGGCAATGACAGACATGACTGTGGGATCTGCAAACCAAACAGTGACAACAGCAACAACAGGTTGAGGAAATCGTGCTGGTACCTGGGCGCAAGCAGGTACACCAGCTGCTCCAGAAGCTTCTCCCTTCTCCAAGCGCCCAAGTGTGCCCTGTGGTTGCAAGTAAATTTGATTTCCTCCTCATTTATTCTCACAGCGGTAATAAAACGGCCTGTTAAGGAACTGCTGCATTCCGCCCCAGAGACAGAGCTTCRCTTCAGGAGTGGGCAAATAATCTTTATATCTCGTATAAACACCATTTTGCAAACTGCTTCAAGATTCTCTAAGATGAATGGCGCTACGGGAAGGGACAATATTTCTTCAGGGATTATTCTCTGCTAGGAGCTGCTGACAGGCCACAGGACAGGGTTTGCATGAAAGTGTGCATGACTCATCGCTTCTGATGAGAGCAATGAAATAAACACGGGTTTTTATCAACATTGGAAGTTTTACCGCTTCAAATTCTAATGTGTGGTCCCAAATTGTAGGGCTACATTAGCTACTCTTGTAAGAGAATATATCACCACTAACGCCGCCCTGAGTTTGGTAGGCAGTCTCTACACTGGAAGCTCTCCGACGATAATGTTGTACTGCGCAAATGTGGCTGCTGTCTACGYATCACGGTAAATACTAGGGAAGGAGAAGACCTACTTAAACAAAAGGGCACTATCTATGCAGACAAACTCTCCAAAAACACGCTCAGTTACTCCAGACGCAAATGGAATAAAAGAGCTACAGAGAATCCAAATCTCMGTGCTCAACCTCCACAAGGTGTTGAATATCTTGGTGCTGTGAACCTGTTGTATACATGCACCATATCTTTCTGATGCCAGCTAAAAGTTCCTTAAAATGCAGGGAGCTCACATGCTTGCAATCGTATCCAAACCAGATGAATCAGTGTTTTTACTCAAAAACAAGTCCAATCCTCTCTAACTTAGTAACCTCTTTGCCTATATGTAACGCTGGTCAAATTTCCTGTTGGACAGAAAAGTATCATGTTTTAGTGTGTCAAGTTTGATTCCTTTCATCTAAGCCAGGACAGCTAGGCTTGAGCAAATCAAACTGAAATCAAACTAAATGTTTTAGTTCGAGCAGCAGTCAGCATCGCTGTGTGATGCTGCGTGCCACAGAGAGCCTGCCCGCTTTGCAGGGCCSAAGCATGGCTTCAGCTTAATCAGGCTACTGAAGAATTAAAGCCAGTCTCCCCACAAYACACACACTGCTCAGCCCCCTTCAGGATATTCTGGAAAATAAACCTTGTACAGACAACGGGGTAATTTTTTAAAAAGAAACCAGGTTGCTGGCAGAAATGGGCCAGCTCTATGTAAAATGTACCTGCACAGGACACTGGCAATTACATGATTAATCCAACACTTCATTGTTCTTAAAAATGACCTATCTTAGCCTCCTCCTATGAAAGGTAATAGTCAAAAATAGTAACATAGTCCACCATACAAACTGCCAAGGATGCCCCAACTTTCCCATTTCCCCTGGACATTTTTCAGTCCACTGGCTTCTTTCCCCTAGCTTTCCATCTTTTTCTGCTGTTGTTCTCTCACTGCTTTAACCAGAAGCCCTTTTTCCTGTGGTTACCTTCCAGTTATTTGACTCCCTCCTTCACGTGCCCCTGGGCTCACATGCTCTTCTCCATTTCTACACTTGTATTGCAGACTCTGTCGTAAGCCTGTCAGCATTTCTCAATGAGGTAGCACAYAAAGAACACTCCTTTTTCTTCTCATATGTGTCAGATGATACACACTTTACTATCATAAACTTGCAAGAAACTCATTTTGAGTCCTACTGGTACAGAGAAAATCTGTTAGCTATTCTCTGCTTCCTAAAGGTGTCACCAATAACAAACAACATGGCATCTGCTAAGTGTTTGCTGCTAACAGCTGATGGCTACTAGAGCTCAGTGATCCTCCATCCTGTATTCAAAATTAGCAACAATCTTAAGTTTCCACCGGTAAGTGATGGTTAATCGAATTATTTCATTTATTTTTCTTTTGGAGGTGTCCTACCAACTGGTTCAGCAAGATTGTTTACAATACCCATTTCACTTCTCCCAGCTACTGGTTGTTTGAATTACAAAAATTAAGTGAAAAAAAAAGAAATGCTCTGCCTGTAAAGATGATCAGAGGGCTGGAGCATCTGCCCTATGAGGAATGGCTGCTGGGAGAGCTGGGCCTCTTCAGCCTGGGGAAGAGAAGACTGAGGGGGGATCTTATCAATGTGTACAAGTACCTGAAGGGAGGGTGTCAAGGGGRYGRRGMCAAACTCTTTTCAGTTGTCCTGTGTGACAGGACAAGAGGCAATGGGCAGAAATTGAAGCACAGGAAGTTCTGCCTGAACGTGAAACGTGAGGGGGAATTTCTTCCCTGTGAGAGTGACGGAGCACTGGACCAGGTTGCCCAGAGAGGTTGTGGAGTCTCCTTCTCTGGAGATCTTCAAGGCCTGCCTGGATGCAACCCTGTCTAACATGCTGTAGGTGAYCCTGCTGAGCAGGGAGGTTGGACTAGATGATCTTCAGAGGTCCCTTCTGACCTTACTGATTCTATGATTCTMTGAAAAGCTGCTGCAATTTTCAAGCCCCAGTGATGGTGCTTTTCYGCTGCCTCTGTTAACAAACTCCTCCATGTTGCTGAACAGCAAAAGGGTGTTCTCATTCCCTTTGGGTTCATATCATTTCCTTTATGGCTRCTCGACAGCCCAGCTCTCTCCCTGCCCCATTTCACTAAGTCTCAGAAGCTGTTATGTATGAACTCAGTGACCCTCCTAAGAAATTCATAAAACTTCTATGAGAACTTGCAGCCAAGCCAAAAGGCTCTTCCGGAATACAGAGAATTTGGGGCGAGTTGTCACTCAGCGTCCCTTGGTCCAGCGGAAAGTCCTGCTACTAGAGAGCCTTGTTACTGATAGCTGAGCTACATGCCAGAATCACCAAAACCTCCCTGGGCAGAAGCAATGTTGAGGTGGTTCATGATCCTTTTCACAGGGATTCAAAGCTGCCTTCCAAACCACATTATCCATATATGAGAGAAAGCCTGAAAAGAACAATCTTTAAAACTGACTCTCCATCCAACTAATGGATAATCTATCAATTTTTTTGCTCTTACAGTATGATACTCCCCAGAAACACAAAGATATTACTGAAGACCCTACAGCCAACACTGACTGCAAAACTGTAAACCTTGCTCTTTGGACTAGAAATAACTTATAAGAGAAAAGAAATTTGAATTTGTTTCTTCCAAATGGGTTMGTGAAAAATATCTGCAAACTTTTTAATTTGAGAGAACATTATTCTGTTTGCAATAAGCCAACTACACCAGACAACAGGAATTCAAATGTCTTTGAATGGCTCTTTGCTCTGCCAAGCAACTGAGAGTCATCTGGAATAAGGATGTAGGAGGAGGTTATATGTTATGGGTCAGCTGAATTAGATCATCTAAGTACTGAAAATAATCAAGGCCAGACTGAGGAGATTCTCAATACAAAATATAGCAAACAGACTGTGGAATAGACAGTGTGGCAAAATGGGAGATCAAGGCCTAGAAAAGGGGCACTTTCTGGCTACAGGTGACCATTAATAATTTGAATTTCTATCAGTAGAAATGTCAGTGAACAGTCTTTCTCTTGCTTTTGTCCTTTGCATTCAAACTAAACAGCACATGAGTATACAGGATAAACAAAAAACATTGAGTGATGAGAATAGACTGCCATTTCTCTTCCAGTTGGACACAATTACGCAGTTCTCTTCTCCCTCCAAATATACCAATACCTGGCAACAGATTACAAAACAACAAGGACATTTCCACACTGAGCAACTAGAGAGTATCTGTACGGGTCGACTGAGGTGCAAAGACCCAAGCAACTGTTACATAAATCACACACATTTAATTAAGAGAAATAGGAGTTCTGCAAACTCACAAACATACCTAACATGGAAAATATGCCCTGAAATAGCTAAATTCAGTAACATAAATGAAAATTGTTTTTCAGTCAGAGAGCAAATACATTTCTGACTAGTAATTGTTGACAGAAGTCAGAGTYCCTGCCAAAATATTTACACTCAATTTGATTACAACAATGATCGGAGAGCATTGTTAAATTTACTGTGTTCAGGTTTGGCAACAACAGCAACATGAGTCCTATGAAATAATTCTTTTGCTCCAGATTTTTTATATATATTTAGTATACTTAAATATATATATAAACATACAAACACACACACACACACACAGATATATATATACATATATTTAYATGCATTCCAGTTGGTTAACAAAGACAGTGTTTCTCCAATGTCTCTGGGTTTACTTAAAGCAGCAAGCACCTAAGTTAGCAGCTTTGCATCCTCAGTAAGTTGGCACCAACAAGATATGCATACAGTCTAGTGTTTTCACTATTGCCTTGAGAAACAATACTTTATAAGCATCCCTATATGAATTTTTACTTCCACAATATTCCCATATATGCTTCAAGATTTTATTGCACAGACAAAGTAATAGAGGTYGCAATAAACTAACCATTTGCATCTATTCATCTCACCCTCAAACTGTTTGAAAACTTCACGCCAATCCTTCTAGAAAGCATGAAGTGGATTTTCATGAAATAAATCTCATTGCCCCACTGAGATACCTGGTTGGCAGCAGCCATCCCTCTAGAAATGGCCTACCACAGAGCAGAGCTAGCTTTGCAAAGCAACCCCACAATAAACCCAGAATTTTCAATAGGTTTGCTGTGTTATATTGACTCTCTCTTCATGGATGACTCAATGCCAGAGTTGGATCTTGACAAGGTGCAGCTTGGTTGCACTGTGTTTGGTGCAGGTGGCAGCATTCACCTCCCTGCTCACAAGACGGAGGAAGGACATTACCAGCACTGTTTTTGAGGTCCTCTTTTGAGGTCCTCCTACCGCTGCAGGGAGGAAGGATGAAAGTCTGCAGGAGGAAGCTCCAGAGAGCTGGACTTTCTGSTCCCTCTACCAGCCAGGGTGGAAGTGGTACCGAGGCTGTAGTAGGAGTCTGTAATGTACCCCAGCCCCTTCACACCAACAAACAGGTGAACAATTGTGAGAGGCAGAACACGAGCTTTCTGCACTTTGTTAAGGGAAGATGGTGCTTACAAATATAGAGCGTAATATAGGTAGTGCACTGCTAGGTGAAGTTTTGACAATGCCCCGAAGTGTGGAAGAAATGGGAGAAAGTAGAGAAATGAGAAATGCAATGAGGAATAAACATGGAGAAATAAAGGTCTGCACGTATCTAGAAAACAAAGTAGATTTTATCCACAAACAAGCAGCAGGGAAGGGGTATGAGCGGTAAAACAGAACGGGCAATCTCTGTCCCRTCAGGCCTGAGCAAAGCAAGGAGCCAGCCATCACCAGTGGGTTCCCCACTCTGCACTACTGCCACACTGCCTTCTGGTTGAGTCAGCTCTTACGACATGTCTGGTGAAACAGCATCTAAGTCCTTATCCCAGATGCTCCCTAACATCAGAGGTATATGCTATAGTTAATACTGACCTGGCTGAGTTCTGCAAAATGTTGTTAACTAGTGCATCTAATGATCATTAGATGATGTGATTTGCTCTTTGGACTTAGCGAGGAGGTAATGGGCTGGTAGGATCAAGTAAATGGTCAGGAATGAGATGTTCTGGTAGCGGACAGGCTTTCCTTTGGAGCTGCCTTCACAGCCACAGAGCACTGATGCAGAAACACCCCAAGATGCTGTTGGGTTTTCTCTCTTCATCAAACAGTGGCTGCCAAAACATCTACCTGGCTCCAAATGATTTGCTCGTTAAAGTAAACTCTGGCACTCCTCCACCTCCACAGCAGAGTAATCTTTTAAAGAGGATTTCTCACCTTGGGGTGCATTTTCTGCTCTGTTTACAGTAACATCCTGTTGTCAGATCCTTAGCTTGAGGCCTTCATTTCTCATTAGGATTCTCGGCTTCATGGAAAAGGTTTGAGCAGCAAAAGCTTCAGGCTCTGTGCATGTCACAATRGTTTCATGGCATGTTAAATGCAAATGCAGCCATAAACTGAGGCTTCTCTTAAAGCAACTGGAGCTTCTGTTAACTGCAGYGATTATGGAAAAGTATCTGTAAACGTTTCAATGTCTGGCTCAGTTGTTTTTTCTGGCTGGAAGGTTAGTATGAGATGATGGTCTAAAAACACCATGCAACTTCAGTAGCTTGCAGTAGAGATTTTTTTTTTTTTAGTTGCCCCCCCCCCCCAAAAAAAAGTATGTACGTGCTGTTAAGAAATAATAGCAGCACTTTACTGTGCCTCACACCTGCATAGTCCAGAACATTTTCAAAACACTAATTAATTTAAAATTGTAGCAGCCTGGAAGATAATTAAGAATTATGCTCATTTATGGATGTCTCACAAAAGTTAGCTGTCTTATTCCAGCAGACAAAGCCAACCAAACACAAAGCTGGGACTTGATTTTTCAGTACCTTACTCTTACCACTAAAGTAATCTTACGCTTCTTGGAAATAAAAGGGCTGTGACAAAATCATTTTTCTGACATGCTAAGTTGGGTGAGGCCCTCAGTAGTGCAGAAAAGGGATTTCTCACATGTAGCACTGCCGGCAAGTAACTGCTTATAAGCCTAAAGCAACAAACACTCAGACTGGCCCACTACATCCTTCCAAAACCAAGCAGATGACTGAATAAGTGATTCTGGTGCAATGTTGCATATTATGGCATATAACCACATTTACACACCATCATCCTCTAACTACTTTGCTAAGTCTTCTGCCACACTACTTTGGAATGACTACTTTCCTGAGGAGACAAAAATCACTTCTACTGGATTCTTCCATTAAACAGATAGTGCCCCATGGACTTCCTCTTAATGTGATTTCACCTGTTCAGCCTCTCCTCCGCCCCCAACCATCTCTAGAGCTCCCTTAACTTTACGAAGGCTTTAGCCTTACCTGCTGCTATTTCTGTCCCTATCACAAAGATTCCCAAGGTACAGAGCATCTGACAGAGAACTGGAATGGAGAACTGAACAAAACAGCTGACATRGATTTGACAGGACAAGAGAAATACTAGACATGAATGCAGTTAAATTATATAAAAGAGACAATATGTCAGGGTTATGGTGGAAGGTGCTAGACTGTGAAAAYGAAGTGTAGCTAGCGGACAATATGAACCTGAATATCATACCACATGCAAAAAAAAATGCAATATAGAAAACACTGACTTAATATATCCTACTGTTACCTGTCACTGATGATGTGATTTTGTGTTGATTTCATAAGACCAGTGCAAATGTACTACAGTAGAAAGGAAAAAAAGCAGACAAAATTCCAAGGAAAAAGCAAACTTAATTCCATGAATCACACCTGCCTGGCAWGGGTGAGGGCGTAAAAAGATAGAACCTATAAGCATAATTTTCAACTCTGCTGTTAAAAGTGAACTTCACAGTAAGTACTTTCTCCTCTTCCTCTCTCCAACTCCCCAACACCTTTTCCTTTCTTCCCTTCCTTTTCCCTTTCCCCTTCCCTTTCCCTTTCCCTTTCCCTTTCCCTTTCCCTTTCCCTTTCCCCTTCAACTCTGAGGCACTATTACTCCTCAGCAATCCCTTCTCCACTCTCCCCCTCCCCTCCAGCCTCCTGCCAGGGTCCTGTGGATGACTCCAGGACACCGACCTTTCTCTGTGTAATTAGTGATCTCAGTTCCTTCAGGATTAAGACCTTAYATTGGGGGAATCTATTCACATACAGTTTGTTGATGCTGTTTGAGATATGGAATTCCTGAACCGTGTAAGGCTTAGGCATGCAGACAGGCAGCTATACCATCATAGGCCTTTTAGTCAAAGTAAAATGGGCACTACTTAAACCTTGATGATCCTCCTGGATGACTGAAAAAAGCTTCCTCCAAATTCCACACAGAACATGGGACTTGAACTGCAGCTGACAGCTGGAGAAGGAGACAAATAGGTCAGGGATTAGGCCTTCATCCTAAATATGGAGCCTGAGAGATCTYTGAAAAAAACTCAGATTTGCAAAGACTCAGAAACTCTGAGCAAGCAGAAGAAATACAAGGACCTGATTTTATTGCTCAGAGGTCTTGTGTAACCAAGAGACCCACTGAGGAAGGAGGAGTCTAGCTTTTTACAACAGAAAGAGACTAGATAAATATGATGAAGAATCGTTACAGTTATGGGATTTTCTATGCTTCAGTTACTACATGCCACTMAGAAAGCCCCCTTTGAAATCAGAGATATCACAAAAACAGAGCTATGGACAAGGGCATGAATAAGCAGAAGGCATACGTTRGGTAGGCTGAAGGCAGGGGTAAGGGGCCAGCGCTGATCCTGGAGATCCTGCAGAGATAAAGCAAACRGGTCACCCTTTACATGGAGAACTATTAGACAGCAAACATCTACCAAGCAAGTGTGGTGGAGTTCAAGAATTCAGGCAGCTTTACTTATGTCAGGAAAAGTAGGAGTACATGAGCAAGAAGGCTCTGGGTGCTAGGATCAAAACACAGCACCTGGTAAGCACCTAGATGAGGAAAGCTTACAAGGGCTGTGTGAGGCTTTAAACATAAGGTGGTCTTGTACACTGGTGAGAAAATGCAAGGCAGAATAAACAGGTTGATGTGCTAAAGAAATTTTCTATCTTCTAGACATTGCACTTCGGAGAACTCGTGTCAGCCTTCATTCTGGCAAATGTTACTTGATATAAATACAATTTTGAAGAAGATAACACAAAAATAGCTGTGGTGTTTGCTGTAAGATAGCTGAGCTCCTCTAGAAAAGCCTTTTCTGCAGTGAACATTTGTAAGTCTTTATGATACTTATTTACTCTGTAGATTATGAGCTCTTCTTTTRGATGTCCCAGAAGAGTTCTTCAAAACTAAATTCATTAATAGAATAGTGCAGAACCTCAGCCCACAGCCTGGTAGCACCGAATGCGAGAGAGTGGGGGAGAGGAGGAGGATGGTCTTCGCACTTGTGTGCTGAGGTTACAGCAAGCCGAATTTCTGATCTAAGAGTCTGCACAGCTAGCGGTGTCCAACAAGCGTCTCATYTACAACCGTAAAATGGCCACAGGGGTTGGATTAATGTTTTGAAAGGCCAAAGTTATGCTGTTGTGTACAGAGTTGTTCTTTTTTTCTAGCTGACCTAGCTGAATGGAGAAAGACTATAGGCTTCTCTCTGTGAAATGCCCTAGTAAAAGCCAGGTTCATCTTTAGAGCAGGCTTCTAACTTGATGCTGGTCACTGGCAGGCAATTTCTAAGGCTGGACAGAAATGTGATTTTCTGTCTCAGAAGAATTTGGAGAACTTWAAAAAAATGCTTAAAAGATTTTATTCTGAACTACAAAAAGTTTTTAACGATAATTAGCTTAGCTTTCTAAAGATCATTTTGAAATGGAAAAGCACTAAAGCACTATTTTTTTTAATTTAAGAAAGGTCAAGCTAGATATATTGCAAATTTGGAAACTCTCCTCTCCCCCCAAATATTTGTCTTGAAATATTAATCAAAATTAACTTGCACTTCTGAACTGGTTCAGTTTTGATGAATCCATGTTCTCTGAAAAATACCAATTTCGTGGAAATATTAATGACTGCCTCCATGATGTTATTGGTAGTACAGTACATGCTGTAATGTCTCACAGAGCTGGAGTTATCAGTCTTGCTGRGCTATGCTTTGTTGACTTAGAAAAAAAAGGATTAAGATTTTGGAAAATGCAAATGTTTTTGCTAATTTGGCCCTCCCAGTAAACTGAAGGGCTGTTTTCATTTAAATCATTTGAGAAGCCTCCTAAAACACCTTAGGTACATAAGAAATTAGATTGCCAATTACCTCTGTAAGAATTGGAATTCATAATAAATAAATAAATAACAGCTAGATCTAGAAGCATAGTCATTAAAATGACCAAGCAAATCTCCAAAGTGAGAACAAGGGAATCCTGAAGACCATTGAACAGGTCAGGAAAAGAAAACACGAACATGCATAAATTAAAACATCAATAAAGGAGCCTTATATTTTGCTTTGCTGTGCACAGATGTGCTTCCCATCATACTGAGGAAAGGAAAGCCATCACAAACATCATCACAAATATTCAAGAGGAGACAGTCCATCTCCTGTGATCYGGCCATAGGCTGGTCAGCAATTCCTGCTCCACCAACAGTCCCTCTGCCATGAGGAAACAGCGCTGGTCCCTCAGGAATGAGACACTGGCCATTAATGATTTGGGCGCAAATAGTCAAGTTTAAACAGCTAATAATGTAGGCTTAAAACTGAAAAGCYAAGTTAATTCGCTTAAAGCTATCTCCATACACTAGTGGCACTACCCCTGCGAACCTGCCCGCCAGCCTCTAATTTGAAATAAACCTTGCAGCATGTGTGGTGAGGAAGCTTCAGRGATGACAGAAGGGAGGCAGCACAGCGGTCTGTGGAGTGCAATGCTGCAATCCCGTTCTGGGTGGCACTATGGTTGTAAGGTGGAAGAAAGATGACTAGGCACAGGGTAAGAACATATTGTGTGAAATCATATGCCATTGCTGAAGGGCTGAGAGAATTTCAGGGCAAAGCCAGACTGTTGCTTTCTGGTGGCACAAAGTTCTCAGACATCTGATAGGAAAGGCAGCGTTCCTTTCTGAAGCATTTTGCAACACTCAATTAACTAGATTCTCTTGTGATGCACGAAAGCAATCTGTCATTGCAAATGGGGCTGATTATTTTTCTTTTCTTAGATTGCTTCTTAGCATGATCACAGTAAAACTCTCAAGGCTAAAAGCCTCCTCGATTTACGATAAAATGTGAATAAAAACTGGCGAAGAGATAAGAATTCTTTCTTAAGACTTCCCTAAAAGGCTGAGGAATCTAAACAAAGGGGCCTTGATTACTAGCTCAGGACAACCTATCATCACAGCTACACGGACAAATTGCATTGCATGCCAAAGCACACTGAAGACACACAATAATTTATCAGTCAGAATGCAGAAAATTGTACAGTGCACGCAGACTTTCCAAATCACATTTCTCTGCAGGTCCTCCATTTCTGATTTAAAGGAACATTGCCATGCAGCTTTGGGCTAGAATGAAGTTTGGGAGGGGGAGCACAGAAAGGGTAGAAAAGTACCTAATTTTGAGCACTGGTGCACGAATGTACGTACGTTCATACACACACATACACTTTAATAGAAAAACTGAATCAAGAATTCTGTACTTTCCTGCTCTTAACAACTTAGGATGGGAAGACAGAAGAGCAGGAAAGGAAATGCAGTGGATCTCAAGGAAGCAGGCTTTGGTAGTCTTAGAGAATTTCTGCAGGAAAGATCTCTGGGGGGCTCTAAGGGGAAAAAGGCATTAAAKAGAAATGAAAGCTCTTTAAAGAAATGATTCTTAAGGCTTTAAGTGCCAACTGTTTTACRATGGAGGAAAGACAAGCCACACAGTAACCTTGACTAGATCATGAGCTCTTGGTTGACCTGAAAGGGAAGCATGCCCGAAGTGAAGACCAAGTCCGATTACCGATCAAAAATACAAAACCCAGCAGGATTACACTACGTTACAGAGAATATATRCGGTACAAAGTTGTAAGGTACATCAAGAAATCGTTCAGAAAAGACATTAATAATAAAGAAAAGATCAAGGGTAGCCTGCCATGAAACTGAGAGTGAAAGTTATTGATGGATGATGTCAAAAAGTTCAATCTCTTCAATGCTWTCTTGTGTGTTGATTTTCACAGGATGTGAGCGTTCATCAGATGGCTATCATACCTAATGCCARTGATGAAAGAGCAACATCTAAGCCTTTGAATAGAAAAAGAACAGATTAACAAGTATTAGTTAAGCTAGTTCTTGTTCAAGTTGTCTAGACCTAATGAACTTCATCCCAGACTACCCTAAAAGTTTGGCTGACGAAATGTAGACTTTTTAGCAGCTATTTTGAGCACTTGTGGAGGATGGATGAGGTATCAGATGCCACATTTACTTTTCTCTAGTCTTTTTACTTTCAAAAGACTGTAAAGGAGGAAAAAGGGAAGTAGAAACCAGTCAGTATAACTGGTGGCTGGTCCACTCAATTCCTGAAAAAATCATGAAAAAAAAAATATGTGGAAGGTAACTATTGACCTCCAACAGAGATCTGTTGTGAAGAAAATCTTGTCACACTAATCTAATCTAATCTATTTTTATAACCTGCTAACATGCCTTGTAGAAAGAGAGGAAAGATATTAGATGTTGTAGAACTTCAGTAACATATGTAATGCACTCTTATGTGACATRTAGAATACTAGAGAACTAAGATTTAGATGCAAATGAGTATAAAACTAGTAGGAACACTATTTTASAAATTACTTATTGATATTTCATTGTCAGCATCAAATGCTGCTTGCATATTGGGATGTATAAGAAAAGATCATTTGCAAAATCACCCTTCTTTTATTCTGAACAAATGGAATGGCTTCAGGTTTAGGTGGTCCATCTGGGTACCACATATAGACTGATTACAGAAAGTCCAAAGACAGCAATAGAAACTATTGGAGGACTCATAAACACCATTTATAAAGACCTACCAAAGGCATTGGCAAAGCGTAATGCAAAGAAAACTGATAGTAGATGTGATAATAGATTCTAAGTATCTTCCATTTCAGAAGAACCCTTCAAATATTAACATCATTAATTCATCTTTTCAATCCAACCAAAGATACAGTCAAGCAGTGACTGTCCTTATTTATTTTGCATTTTAGGGTCAACTCTAGTTTATCTACAGTGGAAAATTAATGTWTTGCATTTCATGTGTTTCAGTCAATAAGCCTAAAATGATGAGACACTATGATGGCAGTATTCAATTTTATACTATATATGTATGATGTAGGCACAGACACACACAATGTAGGTTCGTATGCCCTCAGAATAAACTTTGTGCRTTTTTATTTCTTATTCTTATGCTGAAATATAGAGGGTCAGCCTAAAACAGCGAGATCAGATAAAGTAATGACCGTACATGCTGCAATCTGGGATGAGTGCTAACACTTCCCATTAATAGGAACATCTCAGATCTCTAGAAACAGCTTCTGCCTTGTCCCCTGACCTCTGCATGGTTAAAAGCCACTGTTTASCCCTAATGTCACATCAATATTCAATCCAGAGTTAAGGGAAACCTCCATGTCCTTGGACTTGCTATTCTTTGCCCTGCTCCCTTCACCAGCTTGCTCACTGCCTGGTCTCCACACGCTCATATTCTTTCCAATTAGTTACATCCAGTAAGGATTGCATTGTTAAATTTATCATTAATAGTTATTAAAAAAAAAATACTCCCACACTTAAGGCCCTCTCCCCTCACTCCCTTCTTCTAAATTACAGCTAGGATGTGTTGAAGTGTTTTAAGATGTGCCTTTTCTGCCTTGGAAAGTCGCACGGTGCCTGCCCTTCGAAACACCCGCTTGCCCGCAGGAGGTTGCCTGCCTGCCGYGGATGATTCCCCAAAACGCCCGAGCTGCTGTGTGAAGGGCAAGAGCAACCTTACCGGATCGAGACGGTATTTAAAGGTGCCACCACCTGCCCTCTGAGCTCTGTTACGGCAGTCTACAGTTCTGCCTATTTCTGGCCTTCTAATGATGCTCCTTCCTCCCGCCCTGTCAGACAGTCAGATTTCCAGAGAGAAACATTTCCCTTCCGTGTGCTCAGCGAATACTGGAGTTAAAACGCTCCCTGTTAGCGCAGCTCCAGCCCCGGCGCTCTGCCCCCTCCCCGCCTGCACCCCTTTAGCCGGCGGCAGCTGCCGAGTCGGGGCACCCTAATTATTCCCAGCAGCGCCAAGCTGGAGGCGCCGCTGTCACGGAGGATGGCAGCAGAGCGCAGAGCATGACAGCAGCAGCAGCAGGTGGGCAGAGCAGAAAAGGCCAGATTACTGTCTATGTGATTACTGTCATTTATCTCAAGTCAGGCAGAAAGCAGAGCTTGCTCTGCCTTCGCTTGTTCCTTCCCTCTGTTGCTACAGAGCAATTCCTGAAAACGCTGTACAGAGATGTTAGGCACTTGTTCAGCGTTGTTTTAAGCACTGAAAACCACCTCAGTCAGAACAAGTAATTGCCCCTTACAGCAGTCAAAGCCTTCTCTCAAACACAAGTGCCATAGGAAAATACAGACAAGGAAACCTTCACTGCTAGGGCCAACTTGAAAAGCTTTATTTTTTATTTAATTATTACTATTTTTTTTTTTTTTACAAATGTGTGTATTTCTGTCTTTCAACATATCAGGCAGCAAAACGGTGGAAATGTCAACAAGGATTTTACCCGCGCAGCTCTCCCTTCTCAGCGCAGCAGCACTGCGACGCTACGAGGGGAGCAGCCGGTGGGGAAAACCGCTGGGAAGCTGCGGAGCCGCACTGCAGAGCGGCCAGAGCGTGGCGAGACAGGGAGCGCTCCTTCTCCAGCGCTGGGATCACTCTGCACGCATCTGGTTCCCGTCTGTGCTAATTCTTCTCTCTTTTCTCCCTGATATTTAACAGTTTAATAATCTCTGTCATGGCTAAGTGTTTTCAATTCTGGCTGTCAAATTTCTAAATGAAATCCATACACTTAAAAGCATTCAGATTTATGTATCAATGCATTATACAAAAATGTCATTTCTGAATCTTAAAACAGACTTTCTAAAGTTAGCCAGAAATCTTAACACCACTACAAATAGTCTTCATTGCGACACATATCTTCCTCCTCTAAAACCGTATCCAAACTTTGCTGCTTGGCCTCATCATTAGGTTAAGAACAGATGATAAAGTAAGACTCAGCTAAAGCCTGTGTCCATGTGAGAGATAAATCTGTTTTGAGACCTGAAAATATTCCRTATGTTCTGATTTTCATTCCATTGGTCTTGAACTAGAGGCAAAATTGAGAAAAGATTCGATTTGGGGGGGGGAAAGTTTTTCCATTCCACATTAAGGGTGCAGAAAACCATATAGCCCAAATAAGGTTTAACAAAAGCTTCCTAAATAAATCTATGGACCTCCTGAGGTTTTCAAACATCACCCACTCAGACAGARGGGGAGGAGAAGAGAGAATGCCTCTCTCAGAGGTGGCTGCATGACTCCAAGCTAACAGGTATGCAAAAGAGGGCTGTATTTTAAATATATTTTAATACTGCTTTCTCCATCAGCTAGCTAAGATTTTTAGAGCCACCAGTTTCATGCAAAGACTCCTAACTCATCATCAAAAGTAAAACTTAATTGCTTCTTCAGTTTCTAGTATGATCTGTTTTAAAAACAGGTATTTGGAAAGCTCCACGTTAGACTATTAAGAAAGAAATTCCTGGTAGACAAAACATTCAGAAATGAGCATTAGCATGGATTAAGCATTGACCGTTTTTAGTCAACAGCATAACTACAGTGGCTTCAGCTCACAGCACACATACGCGTTGTCAACCAGATATCTTGCGGTTGCACGTGCCGTTCTGCCTTGGAAGAACACAAAAGCCCAGGAAAGATCAACACATAAAGAGTTTTTAACTGSTCTGGAAGTAGAAAGTATTTCCTTAATTCCTGGCTCTGTCGCCAGTCTTCCTCAMCAGCCTGCTTTCACAGCCATTAAAATTTCTGAGTAAACAAGCAGAGAGCGTACGAAAGCCCAATCATTTAAAGAAGCTCTGGGTACAGGTYGTGGGAGTTACGCTTCCTTTTTTTGCAGCCCCAGCATCTCTTCCTTGCTTTCCCAGCTCAGGACCTGAACACCACCAGCAACATCTGGCAAGACAAGCCCTACGAATGAACRGAGGGGGTCTTTCCAGGGCCTTCCTATCCTCCCCAACAGCAGYCCCCTGGCCGCAGCAATCCCGCGCAGGAATACGGCCACGTTTGCAGAGAAAGGGCGGCAGGGAGATGCCACATGCCCGTGCGGCACCCGCCAGGCCAAAAGAGCAAGCAGACAGCCTCTTTTCCACACTTCCCAGCTACCACGGGCCAGCTGCRACGGCAGTGACTGTGCCTGCAGGTGCATCCCGCTCAGCTCTGACGAGGGCGGGCGAGTGATTTGAGGAGGGCTGAGCGTGCTGGAGGTGTAACTTTGCAACACCCCGGGGGCTGTGCACGGGCTGTCCTGCCCTTGCTCACGTGCTAAGGCCACCCGGTCCCTCTCGGCGCTGGTGGGCACCTCTTGCTGCTCCGCTTGCAGCAGGACGTTGCCCTGCCTGCGCAGTACGCGAGCGAGAGCTGCAGCCGTGAGCCAGAGGAGGCACCGGCAATCAGGGGGACGTAACGCGGTGCCCGCGAAGCTGGCTGCGGGGTCCAGAGCTCGCGCGTTAACGGCAAACCGAGCCAGGGTTCAGCCACGGGAGCCTGGCTGCGCTGCGTACCGCGGGACCAAAGGAGCAGCCTGCCTCTCTCCACATCCTAACTCTGGATACCGCGAGCTGCGTGAGATAAAAGGTGCGAGGAGCCCGACCTGAGGTTGCCGTGGAGACCAAAATCTTCCCTAGTGCCATGGCAACTGACTCCAGGATGCGCTATGAAAAGCTCGCTGCACACCCTAGTTGAGGGTTCTCATATTTTTAAACCAATTAACCGAGAGTTCAGTTAAATTAGTTTCTGTTTAAAGAAAGGCGCTGTCAAAATGGAAGATACGTTAGTCAGTGTCTTCTTCTTAACAAAACAAAAGAGAACAAAAGCTGAGGGATATTATCCAGGTCCGTTTGATTGTTTCTGAAAAATCAAGTCTTCTCTTTTCACAAAAGAAATTCAATTTTTATACCCTTATACGGAATTCTAAGGAGGAAAGAGTCGAGCACCTCTAAAACAGCTTCCCTCAGGACACAATRCTACATTCCTTGCCTTTCCAAAAGTCTCTCTGACATCTGTGGAAGTTTTGAATGGACAAGGAATAGGCTTCAGAAAGGGAATAAACTAGGTTTTCAATAAAACGTTTTTAAATAAACATCACAAATCTGTGACAGCAGCTGGGCATGATACAGCTGGCCTCGGGTGCGCGAATAGTGAGCGAGTTTAAAATGGAARTGCTCAGTTTGCCATCTGACTCTCTGGGCCTCTGTTTCCCCCCTTTTAGCGGGCAGTGATCCTTCCTTCACTTTRCAATACACCGTGCAATCAGTGGACCAAAAACTCTCGGTTATCATTAGTGGCAAGAATTATGAAGAAACACGGAACATGTTATTCAYTTCAGGGACGTAGGTGGCAGAGCTCTGCTACTGAAATTGTGCAAAAGGCTGTCCTYGTTTGACCCAGTTGTAAACGCACACCTGGTCATCTGTGCCGCGGGGCGGAAGCTGGCCCGATGCAGCAGGAGTCACACAGCACTCGGATGAATAACGAGAGAGGTGAACCCCATCTCCCGTCGCCTGGAGGTTTGGTTTTGACTTGCTCACCGGCACTTCTAACTCATTTTTTTTCCCTTAGCAAAAGTTGCAGCAAGAAACGTCTGTGGAGCGCAGCTGTAAATACTGCACCGCCGCTCCAGTCAGGTGGTCTCCCAGCAGGTGTCATGGAAGAGGCCAGGCAGAAGAACACGGATTATGGAAGCTTTAATAAAAAAACTGCCATTGCTAATAAACAGCCTGTAATAACTAAGAACATTTCCTCTGAATTTAAGTGAGTAAACTGAGGTTTCTATATAAGGCAGTGATTGCATCAGGAGAAGAAGATGTACTGGATAGAAAAAAAAAAAAAAAAAAAACAACTGCAACCTGTCTTTGTTCAAGAGACAATTCCTCTCTCAGTTTTAGTTACTCTGCAATAAAAAAAGAAATCCATTGCATTAAATACACAGACAGGTTATTTTGCCAGAATTAATTTAAGCCAGATTCCTGCTGCATCACAAGAAGAGAGCAAAGAAGGAAAGGGACCGCTTACACAAGAAAAATGCAAGAGAGATACCACAGTAAACACGCTGCAATCACCATAGAAACACACCTCGAAAGTTTGTGATACATGTTTAAAGAGCAAGTCAGGAGTCTGGAGGAAAGACATCCCAAGTCCTGGCTAGAAAACATACATCTCCTTCCCCCAAAAGAGAGAACACTTAGTATGAGATAAACATTATGGATATCAAGTAAAAAATAGGTAGGTAAGGAGGGACAGGGAAGCAGATAGAAGATATTTTGCTGGTAACTACTGGAGAATGCAGCGTTGGCTGATCAGCAGCAGGAATCCATTTCAGAGTTTTTCAAGAGATGCTAAAAATACTCACAAGAGTACGAGATGCCAAACCAGCTAGCTAGTCAAGGAGAAGCAAGAACAAAAGAGGAAAAATCCCAATATGTTGTACAGGAGACAGATAAAGGGGAAAACAGAAGAAAAAGTGAACAAAATGAGAAYGAACTCCCATTTCTGGCTGACAGTCTGTTCTGTATTACGTTTGCTGCACAATTTCTTTAGAGAAGATTTTTTATAACACTTCACTGAAAGTAAAATAATGCAATAGGCATTTGGTGCTAGAAGAGATTCTTTAGAGATGTTCTGCAGCTCAGAGACAAGTGGTCTAAACATGGGATTTAACCACAAGGGCTAAATATACTTAAATGTCATCTTATCTCTCTGATTTGTACACTGCTACTCCAGGGAGAAATTTTAGCTGTTATCCTCTGTTGTGCTTAACTACGTCCTACTTCTATAAAAAGCATGAATTCTCATTCTGGGTGGCTTTCCCTTTTATCTGCCTAGGATGCTAGTTAAGTTTGTCTTTAATCAAGTTGTTAAAGCAAATGATTAATAAGAGATTTAAGCACATGTCAGACTCAAGTACACATTGAAATATTGGCTTGGAAGGATGGATCTGTTCTTCACTAATGAACCTAAGGAATCAAGTCCTATTTTGTACCRTAGATAATATTTCTTGAGATTCCGAATTAAATAACAGACAGAGATAGATGAAGTATTTCTGTCCCTGAAAATAGCTACCCAGTCCTCTTTATCATATTATAAAGTCAAACATACTCTCCTGAAAATACCCAGCGTCCTGAATTGCTCGCTATGTGGGGAATTGGCTGCAAGTTCTTCGTGTACTATGAACCTTCTAGCAGTGGAGACTTTCCAGATGTAAAATAAATGACCAACAAGGAGATTTAAACAAAAAAAAAGAAAAAGAAAAAAAAAGAAAAGAAAARAAAAAAGGAAAAAAAAAAAAAAGATCATCCCACATCTTTGTTTCCTCATCTCCTGACCAAATACGGCGGTACAACCAGAGAAGTAACCGTGTTTGTTCGCCTTTTTGTTCACTAACAGCTGGTCAACAACAGCTGGATGAAAAACTTACTCACCTTGAAGAGACAGAGATTTCTCTTTAAAGAGTTGTCATTTTGGCACCATCAAATGCTCTCAAAACCAAAGAGAAGTTACCTGCACTATTGCTCCAGTCTAAAACAAACCTCAGATTCCTGTAGCTATTTTTTCATTAGTCAGGATTCCCACATTTTTACRCTGTTTGCAAGCTTCCACATT
The DNA here is from genome assembly GCF_003343005.1 of Rhea americana. NCBI lineage: Eukaryota > Metazoa > Chordata > Aves > Rheiformes > Rheidae > Rhea > Rhea americana. The sequence continues at coordinate 6,144,218 of NW_028187088.1, forward strand.
TCTTTATTATTCCTCAAAATATCATGAAAAACACTCTTGCCAAAACACTATGGACCCCTTAGAAAGAGCTGATTTCCCGGGTTATTACAGGGAAGTTTGCTCCCGTCGGATTTTGAGCACAGCRCTGCAGCAGCAGCCTCGGCCAAGAGCCGTGTTAGCGTTGATCTGCCTGCAGAAACACATCTATGTTCTGCCGACTGCCAGGAGCTTGGTCAGGTACAAACAGCGTTTGGCTCATGRTCTTTCATTAAATTAACTATCTTTAGTGCTCTTCCCAATTACCCTGGCATTTTACCTGTTTACACTAACCGCACRTTAAGTGCTGTATCAACAACCAAAGGGGCAAATGGCAGATCCTCTGCCACACGTGAGCCATCACCACCATCACTTTAGCAAGCCAACGAGCAGCATCAGCTAGAAGAAAAGAAATAGTAAACTTTTCCCCCTTTTGCCTTCCATCTTGTGGAGAAAAATCATAGGAAAGCTTAGCAGACTGACATTGCAGAAAGCAGAAGAAAACTCTCTTACAAGTCTTTTTGGTGAAAAAATATAGCTTCTCCAGGTACATTACTATGGAAAAATTGTCATCCTGAGCTGCTCCCTTCAGAGCTAGCCGGAAATTAGTCATGGGCAAGCCACAAATACCTTGAAGGCTCAGATTCAGAATGTCTGATACTTATCATAATCTCTGGAGTCTGCAGAATAGTCTTTATTGCGGTTTCTTGATGCTTCTGCACAAAGCACAGAGATATGAAAGATATGAAAAATTATGGCAAAAAAAATTGGCCTAACATTTTTTGAATTACACAATAAAGCACCAGTTGAATTTTGAGGGAGGACTGCAGTTAGCTCTTATTTTACATAAAATAGCTTATATATCCTAAACTGCTTTCATGGAAGAACTGTTTGGAACTCTCAAACCTTTAAGCAACATACAATACCTTTATTAGACACAAATCTCTGAAAACTCTGAAGTACCATTTTTTAATACTGGAAAATAAATCCAAACACATATCTGGGAAAAAGGTGGGGAAAACAGTTACAAACAATCATTAGCTTCTTCCCCTCCCCCCCCACTTTAGGAATAAAAGTATAGTGAMATAGTGAGTATTATAGCGGAGAACTGAGATGGGATCATCGCTGTGTGCAATACTCTGCACCATCTGATTACAAGAAAAATGAGAAATAGTCAGAAAGACTTTACAGCCTACAGCTCAACACACAGAGACATGAAAATGAACATAATAGTTACCATTCTTATTACCCCATTCGCATTCGAAATTTCACACACTGGACTATAGTCAAACATTACTCAAGCGAAAGAGGCTTCATCGAAACATGCAAAAGGGCATATTTTTTCCATGGATTATTGAAACTGTAKCAGTGATCATGGATCTCAGAAATGAACTAAAAAGTCATGCAAAATRTGAGGGGATAACTGAAAGTGCAGAAAATTGTCACTAACCTTAACAGATTGGTCTCCTAGACAGAGATATTGATGTGTATGCTATGAAAATTCTGTATTATTAAGAGGAATTTAAAACCAGAGGTGGTGGAAAGTTGTATATTAATATGGAAATAAAAGTAATAGGAGAACTGAAGGAAAGAGAAAAGGAACGAGCTACCATAATAGGACCAATTGCATTTTTCTAAGTAAGTTCCTCTTATAAAAATGTTTCACAGTCTAGTTCTTGTTCCACACGCTGGTACCAATAGAATAGTTCTGCTGAAATCAAGAAATGATTGCATTACAGTGTTGCCAAAGACAATTCGTCTACGAATTCACAGAGAACGAGGAACTAGTTGTATATACAGAGAAAAAAAATCTAAGCAATATTTAATTCCTTGTACTAGCCCAGAACTAAGTATGCTGGCTCTTCTAGTTTGGTATCTTCTCTGCATGCTTTCTTTACCTATTTCTTGTAACAGATCTGCTAAGCTTATCTGAAAATAATCTGTCTTTGAAAAGTGGCCTCTTGCTTCTGCTGAAAAGAACAGAAGAGTGTGAATTATTCTTTATCTAGATACTGCCTAAAATGATTGAATTGTACAAGAAAAACTCAGAAGAATGAAAAAAAAAACCTCTTTGACACAGAGATGATCTTCTGTGTAGCTCTGCTAGCAAGTTGGGCTGTGGAGAGCGAAGTGTTGCAGGTGCATCCTGAAAACCATTCCGTACACCCTCACAGTTTCATATTATTATGGATCAAAGTTAAAAAAAAAAGGGGGGGGGGGAATTTCTCTTTGGGGTCTAGTATTTACTTTCTGAAGTGATGGTCCAGATAATGGCATAAGTTAAAAAAAGAGAGCTGTTCCAGGGGACTGCAAAACCAAGAACTATAAAACTTAAAAACACTTTGAAGACATAATTTACCTTTACCATAATAGATGCTGCCATTTCTGGTAAGTAGAAAAAATAAACCGTGTAGTAGCATCTTGCTGTTACTGGGCATTTTTCTCATATGGTCCCAGAGATACTTCATTCAGAAAATATTTTTTCTGAGTCATATGATAAATAAAAAGAATGCAGTCATGACAGCATTTTAAAAAACCTGAAGGGGAGAAAGCAGGCTGCAATAGTGCTGAAATGCTTTAACTATAACGGTATTCTCTCACACTGATCTAACAAGGAGCTCAAGTGCAGTTACTGTAAAATGAACAACAAATCCAGCTCCATTTGACCAGCAAAACCAAGATAAACATCTTGGCACTAAATGCCTCTATTGAGAAAAGAACGATCTGCCTTTGTTTCCAAGCACCAGGAGTTTATGAAAAACAGCAGAGAGAGAGAGAGAGAGAGAGAAAAAACCCCAAACCCAAAGGCTCTGTCACATCAAGCCAGTTTGAGTTCGTGTGTAACAAGTACTTAAGAGCTTTGAGATCCTTGAATAGTTAATGGTCTAATGCCCCAACTTTGTGGGTGTTTTTGCATGTTACCAAAGCAACTTGCAGTCTATTGAAAAGTTCAAGAAATTCAAGTTCCAGAAGAGAGCTTAAAAACATTCAAATCAAATATTTTGACACTGCTGTATGACAAACTGCAGAGACACAGAGCTTAACTGCAAGACACATTGAAAGAAAGTACTAAGTTCAGGTTATTTTGACTAAGAATTGATAAACTGGTGTTTCTTAGAAAACACAGCTGTACTGCACAGAAGAGCAGTTTTCTCTCTTCTCCACATTTGAAGAATTTAAGCTCAAGACAGTATCTAAGAATAACTGGGGGCAAAATTTGGCTCATGCAGTTTTTTCTCCAGCTGTCTGTACCCCAAAGGCATATTCAATTATAAATTCACATCCATTCCTCCTTTTGCTGTACAGGAAGTCCAAAAAGAAAAAAAACAACAACAAAAGCCTTTATTGTATTTGAAGTATGTGAAAACAGATGCCACAGACGGTTGAGAAATGGCAAACTCTTGCATCGTTCAGGAAAATTTAATTATAAACAACCCAAAGATCCATTTAAGCCACATGTTTTGATTTAAAAGTAGGGTAAAAGAACAGATACATTCTTCTTGCTACCTTCTTGCTGCAGGCCACAGTATCTATGGCAATACGATTACAATCTCAGGCCTAGGATTGATCAGAAGTTTTATAATTACATTCAACCTTTGCAAATGAAGTGCCTTTTTCTGAGTTTGTTTTAAGGTTTGAATTTTATAGTTATTGCCTTGATAGTCTCCACCTCCCCATGCTCTGTTTTAAAAATATTTGCTACTAAGTGGTCTCTTTTCCTCTCTCCAGTTCTCTTTCCTACAAATCCAACAGGATAGAAAATCCTACATAAGGCCGGGTGACTCTATGTTCAGTTTGCTTTGGATCTCTTTCCCTCTCCTCTCAGTTACAGTTTCTTGAGAAAGCATACACATGGCAACAGAGAAATGTAGTATGATRAAAGAGCAGGGGTGTTCTGAAGGCTTGTCTTATCACTAGAAGTTCTGCAGTTAGGATATGAATTTTGCTGACTTGCAAACTCATGGCAAGGTAAAAGCCATAAAAGAAAATCTCTCTCTCTTTTTTTTTTCTTTTTTTCTTTTTTCAGTCTTCTAGTTTTCACTTTCTATTCATTTACTCCTTTGTGGCTTTAATTTTTAATGTCTAATGTCTATTTTTAGTGTCTAAGCACTCATGGCATCCATGCGATACCCTTTTATAAAAGCATATTCATGGGCAGCTCTCCTGGGCCAGGAGACACCTTGTCTGGCTGTATTAAGGAATGGAATAAAGAAAAAAAAATGAGATGGTCCTAGCGGTACAAAGGAGACAGTGCCAACCAACCAGAAGCCTGTGCTAGAAACGATGGGGGAAAAGAAAACTGCCTCCATGATTCACAAATATCGAGGAAAAAAATTATTTATGCCAGGCGCTGGCCTCGYGAGAGGCAAGTGGAAGCGAGCAATTGCCTTTGACTGCTCCCTGGTTTGAGTGGGAGCCCAGGCAGGAACAGCTTGGAGAGGTCTGGGCTTCAGACTCCCYGCGAATTGCCGCGGTGCAGAGCAACGGAAAGCCGATGCTCACACAGATCATGTTTGCTAGCTGGGTTTTCCTGAACCAACAGCATATTTTATTTTCTGATGCCTGTACATTGGCTCACATGACAGCACATGAACCTTACAAAATGGTTTACCACATGGAACAGATCCTATAAAAACACACACAAAAAAGGGAATTTTTGGCTCTTACGATGACCTGCACCGTCTGGAATACGTGCCTGCGAACGGAGAGGACAGATAACCAGATCTGCCTGTTAGAAATCACTGGAGCTGCCCCAACACCCAGGGCATACAGGACCTGCCAGGTTTCTAAAACAGAGAAACAGATTTTCACCTCCTTGCGCCAGATTTTGAAGGGTTTTGAGAAGGTTGGAAGGGCGGAGAGCAGCAAGTGAGATTCTCAGGCGCAGCTAGCCAAGTAAGGCCCCAACCTACCGAGGCACTTTCTGAAAATCTCATTAACCACATCTCAGCATCTTCAGATACCTGTAGGTTTTGAAAATCTGGTTTCCGCTCTCTGACGAGTCAACCTTTTATCTGCTTGCTGCCTGCTCTTGTTTACCCCTAGGTTTTCATAACAAGATGCAGTAAGCTGTTGACTTTGGAGAGAGGATCCCAGACTGCTATTTTTGAGTGCTTCTTAAAGGAGAGACTAAGCGTAGACTAATACCTCTGGAACGAACAGACTGAACAGCGTTTTTTGCTGTTTAACCAGCACAGCCATAGATTACAGGGAGTTTGGTTTCGTTATATAACGCCCCGTCATGGTTCCCTAACCCATTATCTCCTCAGGAGGCCCCATTTCAGAGAGGCTACGTAGACACACATTTCTTAATAGCAGAGCTAAGTGGCAGCATGATCTAGTGGATTAATTATATAACTGGCACCTAGGCTTTCCTGGGTTTAATACAATTTTAAATTTACATCTTTAAATCAAATTTCTGGACAACTAAAATGCGCTTGACTTGCATCTAGCTCATTTGCTTGAAAAAAAAGACCATTTTTCTCTTTAGGAGCTCCCTTGATCGTGTTTATCTTCACTGCAGCCACAAACCTCTGGGACATTACAGTCATTTCAAAAAACATAAAAAATAGCTCACAAACGTTAGATATGGAGGCCAAAGCAAAAGTATATGAATTCAAACCAAGCCATTTGATAAAACTGTTCTCATTAGTACAAAAAATGAGAAGGTAAACAAGTGGAAAACTATTTCTGCCTCTGACAGGGGTTTGTCTGAAAAAGTCCAAATAAAGGAATTCTATCAGAGTTGCATCCAGTTGCTGAAAGGAGTAAAAGCAGTGATATTCTGAGAGACCTTCAGGCAACGCTTTTCCTTCCCCACCTGGAAAAGCTTTAAATTTTCTGTTATGAAATATTGTGTGAGATTATGCATTTAGCACACCCTTTTAAATCTTCTCCATATGGTACCAATCATTCTACAAATACAGACCATGTGGCTATCAGGATTTATGAACAATGTGCACAGGCTGTCAGACCACTGAAGTGGATTCTGAAATAAAGCATGGTAGATAAGCAGATCCCATATGAATTCTTTTTTTAACAGGAGATATCCCCATGCTTGCTTTTCTTCGGGATTTTTATTAAAGCTCTCCTAAGAATCAATGAAGAGAAGACTTTTACTCTTCTGGAGTCAGAGCACCTTACCAAATTATCCTAAGTGGTTTTGCTATAAAATTATCTCAGTGTCCTAGACAAGGTTTCATGCTCGTATTTATGAAGACTTACATCAAAATTTCACTTTTACGTAAGCACTATTATTTACCTCTATATATTGAGAATGGAAGAAAACAGAGGATACAATCCCACTCCTTTTTACATCACCAGAAGTAAAACCAACCTCCGTAACTAGAGCTAATCCAGTTTGGTGAGCTGAAAGCTCCTTTCGTCAGGCATATACCTTACATATTTGTTGACGTTGTTTGTTCCCTTCCTGTGGGGTAGAATATGAAAGTACTTCTTTCCTTTCTGTCCTTATTGCCTGAAGCCTCCACTTCCTTCTCTCCGGATGAGCAACTGAATGACAACAATTTTACTGATTTTGCAATATAAATTGCCATTTCTGAGCAAATTTATGGAACAAAAACAATGACCAAAAAGAACCTCATGATCAAAGCAGCTACGGCCAGACTAGATTTTGAATCTGACAAGAAAGGATTATTTCCAGTCCACCTGATTCTAGTCTCATTTACATTTACTTTTTGCTAGTGTTAACTCTGCTGACTTCATCATCTAATTATTATCTTATTATCTAATYTTCACCATTGCAGATTAAAAAAAACCTTACATTTTAAGTTTGAAGATCTTCTTGCACCTTAAAACATTTGCAATTCACTCTAATTCTATGTATATTAATGAAAATCTGGAGTTACTCCAACTGGAAACTATCACTTCTTTGGCATGCAGAAAGTGAGGATAATTTAGCAACAATTTCTTTTGCTCATGTAAAGACTGCAGCACCATAAAAGAAAATAGCACTAATGGTCACAACTGTAAATTCAAAAATCTTTCATCCCTTTTAGCATAGAAAATAAATTACATTTCATGATAAAACTACGGAAAGTAGATGCTTTTGTAGTTAAAGCTTAAATGACATTAATCAAGTGATAATGAATTTTCTAGGAGATGTTTTTCCCAAATCAGATTAGGTAATAATTTCTAGAGAATACCAGTAGAGCATATTCAAGAGGAACAGTATGATATTTTTAAGTAAGAATTTTGAGCATTTTTTTTTTCATATCATTGATATGTCTGATAGGACTTGATACTAAAGGTTGCACTACTGAGGGGAAAAAAGGCTAGAAACGCTGGCTTAAATGGAAAACTATCCCTCCTACAGAATCATTTTAGATAGTTAAGATTACACACAGTATGAGTTACAGGGTTACTAATGTAATTTGAATAAAACTTAACAATTATCTCTGAGCTAGAGATTGTCACAAAGTAATGCTTGATGGACAGCAGAGAAGAAACAGAACTGATAATGTTTAACAGCAAGGATTCCTCTACTCGTGCAATATTTGAAAATAATCTATTAGGTAGTCTTTTGTGTTTTTTCTTCTAAGCGGATGTATTGTTTGCTGATATTACAGGGATCAAATTCTCTTCTGAACTTGAAGAATGATTTGTCCAGGTGCCGGTGTTGGAAGGGATTCAGGAGGTGGCTACTGAGCAAACAGGCACTGCAAGCACGCTAGAGCAGGCAGACCAGGGAACTCAACTGTTGGGACAGGAAAGGAAGAGAAGGTGGGAGCCCACGCCCTTATTTTACATTTTTCCAAACCTGATCTGAACACGTTCTCTCTCTTTTTCCACTCTGCAATACCACCTTCCTCCCTGTTCTTGTTTCAGTCATGGGAGTAACGGGTCTGTGCTGCTGCCTTGACCTTGGTGCACTGCATGCTGCTGATGGCTCAGCTCATAAGCTTTTCCCTCTGAACATTTAATCACAACATGCAAGATCTTCTGGCCTTCTGGACAGTTTTGCCCTATCATTTTTTGCTACTTCATTTTTATTTTAATATGACATATCATGGCCAGTATTAAAATTCATCCAAAATACTACAGGCCTGAACTCTGTTGCTGCTTCCCCAGCCCTTGGGCAGTATGGCTCTGCTGATACAAGTATCCCGCTCTTTTGAAAAGGTGCAAGAGGCATCTCTTTTTACTATTAATAAAATGGATATGTTACCCCCATGTATCGAAACATCGTTTAGAATCACTCATTTACTGAAGAGCACAGCGATGCCACACTGTTTTGAAAATCTACTGTAGCATGCAGAATTACTACAGACAATTTTTTTCAACAAACTGAGCACTTCTTATGACTTGTGTCCAAAACAGACCACAATATTTACACTTCCCTTAACTATTTAATATTCTCTAATCTATGGACTGCCAGTTAACTGTTTTTCCTGATCTAGTTGATAATTCAGCTCAGACTTATCCAGACATCTGATCCCAACAAACTCGTAGTTTCTATTCCCAGATCAACTGTATTAATTTTGTAACTGCATACCCAATGGTAGATTAATCTATTATTTCTGCTTCCACCCAAAATTATCACATTTGAAATTAATTTTAGCTCTGGATCAAAATTAGTTTTTGCAAATGTTCTCATGAATAAAATCTCATTATTAAAAGTTACTACTTTTATTTAATATTTAGATAAAAGAGTAGAGTATAGGGAAGACCGGCTTGACAGGTCAACAGGAGAATATCAACAAGAAATCACAAGATGACAATAATTTCGAAAATTGACCTTTTAGGCACAAGATGATTAAGTGTCAAACAAAGCAAAGAGGTGACTGGTCTTGGTGTACAAGCCAAGAGGAACTTTACGTATTCGTTTTATCAATTTCATTTCATTTGGATGGAATGCAAAGTCAGATGACACTTTTGTGATTAGATGAAAGACTGATTAACCACTTGAAGAAATCACTGTTCAATTATGCAAAGTTAACTTACTTTTATTAATCTCTACATACTAATGGTTGATCAGTCATAAGAAATTGGCATCCCTTGACTCAGCTGAAGAGGCTGCCATCAGAAAAGCACTCTTCATGAAATGTGTATGAGTAGGCAGGAATCAAGAAGCCCAGAGGAGCCTTCTGTCCATTTTTGGGAACAACAGACATCCATAGGTAGCTTCTGTACAGACTCTTCTGGTGGACTGAGCACACTCGGTCAGGTTTTTGAGAAAACGCTCGCTCTGATTAGTCTTCTTCGCTACAGCAATGCCTTTTAAAACTTTGTTGAGGGCAAAAGAGACAAGTGAAATTCAGCCGAGACATGTCCAATGAAGGCTGGATGCCTGTTCCCTATTGTTATGTGGGAAAATATTAAACTTGGATAAGTTTTGTCATACATTTTGATGCCTCCGGCAGCACAAAGCTCTGATGTACTGATTGCTCTTTACAACACAATGTCCTTATTTAGGCAGCCTTTCAGTTTGGATATTTGTGCATTGGCAATTGCACAGCTAACTACGCTTGTTATTATAAATAACCCCCTCTCTTCTGCCCCACGGTTGGTTGAAAGAGGCTTCTGAAGACACATTATGAACAGGAAATTCCAGGAATGTAGGCAAGTAGAATAGGTTTTCTTGCTAGTAATCTCCTGGTCACAGGGAAAATACTTGACTCAGAAGAATACTTGTACCACCTAAAGTCCTATCAGATCTTAACAGATATAAGCAAGTATTACAGACATCAAACTAAAGGCTAAATAAAGGGTCAACTGATTTTATTTTTTGAAAACAATAGGAACTATTTTATTAACAGTTTAATTCAGTTCTGCTTCATTTACAGGCCCCTTTTCTCTAAAGAGTAAACAGTAATATATCCRTGAGCTAGCTAAGATTAGCTCTCCAAATCACTGCATGAGAATTGTTTGTTTTGAATCAATCCTAGGCCTAGAGGGACTCTGAGTACAGCAAACCCTTGCTCAAGTTAGCAGTATTTGGAGGTCTTCAGAACTTCTCTCTAAATATATAGATATTAAAAAATGCATTTCCTTTGTATCACTTAATTAACTTATCCTGAGAAAAGATTTCTGAGTTCTTAGAGATTCACGTGCTTTCTACCCCCAAAGAGCAGGTGATTTAACCTTTACAGCCTATTCCATCCTATGACTTTCTGTTTAAACAACTGATGCTATCTGTGTTCCTGGCTGGTGTAACGGGGGCTAAGATCAGCAGAAGCATGTGTTCCACTGAGAAGATATAATACCTTCATGACTCTTAGTCTCTTGTGATTTAGATGGCTTTAAGCCACTTCTGAGTGAGAGTATCCTTGTTTCACTCCTAATTTGTAGAGCCGCAAGATCTCCAAAGAACTGTTATTCTATTGCTAAGTGTTCAGGGTGGATATGAACTTGCATTAGCCTATTAAACGCRGTCCTCAGCTCAAAATCCGCTAGATTTTCTAGATAGTCAGACACTTCTGTCTTGCCTAGGGGAAGTCTTAAGATGTAGGGGCTGACCACCAATTTGATTATGTGCATCATTTCTTCTTTTATAGGCTACTGATATACACCCAGATTATAATGCAGCCCTGCACTATTAACAGTTTTCCAGAGTCATACGAATAGGGTCAGAAAGAATCATGTATTAGCATGTCAAGACAAAAACTGAAATACATTGCAGAGTGAAACTGCAGGACCACATAGGCCACTTTGTCTTTGCTATTTTAATGGAATTTGCCCTTCCCAAAGGGCCAATTTCAGAAGATATATTTAAATGATTATGAAATTCTCCTCTCTGACCCACACCTCTTCTCTAGGCTTCTTACGCATTCGGTCTCTTACTGTGGGAATAGTTATGTCACAGTGAGACGATTCTGTGTCCTAGAAATACATTAACTAACCAATAGACAGAGGATATGAAAAGACTAAGAAGGGCGACAAGCCAGCCCTTTTCATATACAAATAGATGGTGTAGTAAGTAATAATTTGGGGACAAGAGTTTCCTGGGAAAAGAATCYAGGGTGAAGGGTAAAAGGATATCTTTTTATACATTATGTATTGTTCTGTAAGTATGAAACCTCCTTTTTAAAAATCTATGTCTCCTGGTGCCTTGAAGAAGAACAGACTATTCCTGCCTGTCTGACTCATGTATCTCTGGACAGTCAGACCTTCTGACTCACTGAATAGTCAAAATCTCAGATTAACAATACTGCGCGGCTGCTAAAAATAGTAACTGTAGACCCTGGACTGAACGCAGACAGAAATAAACACGCTTCCTCTGAATAYGTGCAATCAGTGAAACACACAAAAGTGTTGGCATTATGCTTCTTTACTTATATTTCAATAGTTTTGCTGGAAAATCAGATCTCCAAATGCCTCTACAATTGTTTCAAAGCATCATTAGAAGAGGCATCTCAAGAACAAATAACAGTATTCCTTTCTGAATTTTATACCTGGTAATAACTTGATTATGTTTTAGAGAACAATGCCTGGACGGATAATGTAATGATTCCTTATCCTGCCACCTGAACCTCAGACCTTCTCACAGGTCTTTGGGAACATGCTTTCCAATATTCAAACATATTACACATATCTTTATGTACAGTATTTTTTGCTTTTTTGTGTGCCTGTAAGTTAACCACTATTGAATTCATAACATGAACAGATTTCGGAAAGATACTGTGAAGATTATCTGTCTACGGTGTGTACATCTTGCCGCTAACCTCTTTAAATGATAGGATTGCTGTAATACAAGGTAAAGGCATAGAAGCAAATTAAACATTGTAACTTGGAAAATGGCCTTGAAAAWGTTTCAGGAAAGTTTACCATGAAAGGCACAAGGATTATTTATGTTGCCTTTTGTTGTAGATCTGATGTTGATGCCAAAAATGATAGTTAACTTACTTGTTTCTCAGCGTGATAAAWTTGTATTAATGTATTTCAGTTGCATGCATCTGAATCAACAAGAAATGGCCCAGCCATATGACAATCTCACAGTGTAACTGCAATTGTTTTCTGAAGTTCTGTCATAAAAGAACACTATTCAAATGCAGGATTTGGGCATATGATCAGCAGGAACTCCTAAAGCTTAAGCTCCTGAGCTCTTGCATTGTCAGATTTTCTTGTATAGCAGCTTCAATATCCTTTACACTAGATGCACACTTCTGTCTTGTAAAATGTCCCACATGAGTTACTTGGAAATTACTATTATCAATGCCAAACAACATCCAGTTGATTGGCTTAATGGAAGAGCAGGTTAGAGAATGGCTATCTTCAAAGAACAATTACACGTAGAAGTTAAGTCACTTCCAAAGAATCCTATCAAACTGCCAGTCTTGGAAACCCAAATTTTAGGCTAGAAAACAGATTTGAAAAAACTTTCAGAATTATTCAACAGGCAGCAGCAMTTTAATAATACTCTATTTTTTAAGCTGTAACCTTAAAACCCAAAAGCAGAAAAAAATTTCTCCAAAAAAGTCCTATTTTTTTCTTAGTCTGTTTTATCCAGTGTAACTACTCACACTTGTGCTCAAGACTGCCTCCATTAGAAGCCTCCTTTCTTAACATGTAATTCCTCAGTTTTGAGGAGCATATTCTTATTGCAATTAGAGATAATGCTCTATTTGGCAACCCATTTTTGTTGGCCTCTTGAGTAGCATTTTAAAAGAGGCTCAGCTAGAAAGAAAGAGAAAGAATGTGATCATGCACAGCTGGCAAGCTGGAAAATAGATATTGAAGAAAGGTGGAAAAAAATCCATAGAATTCTGAAAAATGAAATAAGATTGGCAGGGATTAAGGCRATTTAATGCCAGAAAAAGAGTTCTGCAATCCAAATAGTCCAATCTTTGACTGCTGTCTTAATTCTTGTCAAGTCTAGGCAACAACACTTTGTAAAAGRGTGCCGAAAACTCCATGTGGCTGCCAAAAATTATCAAAGATTGACTAACAGGGCTGAAATCACTTCTATTCAGTGCACCACTGAACCAGCTCTTAAGAGATGTAAGTAGACAGCTATTTGGACACAGAACCCTTTGGCAACAGCAGAAGTTATTGTATTTATGTCAGAAGTAACAAAAATTTGGTGCTTTTCTTAGAGAGTTGGCCTACTCTACAGAGGAATGTCGGAAGAAAATGTATTTTCATGCCACATTTGTAAAGAAAGTTCACAGTGGATTAGGACATCAATTTTCCATTATCTTTAGAAGGAATTCAGGATGAAGCTATAATCCTTAAAAATTAACCCATCATTTTASTAAAGAGTCTCAAGGAATTAAGTCCAGGAATTAAAACTCACTCATGCTGACACAGTTCTTGCTAACRCTTGTGGGCATGCTTTCCAGTTTGGAAACTTCCAGGATCCCTGGCATACAAAATGACCTTAAAAAAATCACCTTTTTTTATCCCCCCCCCCCAATCAGTTTTTTGCTGTGAGGACACAGAGATTACTTCCAAACAACCAAGAATTCAAGAAGAGACACTTGGAAATTACTGGGAAGACTGTTTATCAAATATATTGATTTGACATTTTTAAAATGAAGTAATAGGATGTTTCAAAAGAGAAAGAAGTGAAGTGATCCACAGAAAGTCTTTCTTCAGTCATTCACAGAGAACTACTGATAGAAACAGCAAGAAGCATCACCATTCTCCAAGCATGGCTTATACTGTAGTTGGAAGAAGGAAATCTGCAAAAACTTGAGCCATCATCCATATCTGGACCACTTATTGAAGAGCTGTCATCTTTACAAAGCGCTTGTCTACAGACATATTATCATGAAGAAATAAGTTGAATGCTTGGTCTCATTTCAGTTCCTACCAAGCTTTTTTCCATATATCAAAATCACCATTATTGCCAAGTGACCTTCTTCCTGGCAATCTTAGCAAGATACAGACTTAGGCCAGTAATGATACTTTTGTGATTTATGTTGAGATAGTTTTTACAATTGCATGCTTGCCCTGAACCATTTGTCTTGTCAAAAGTACATCTTCAATGCTAAAAATCCATGTCCGTCACCAGTGCTAAACATACTTCAGAAATGTATTTTTAAAACATCTTAATCTTATGTAGGAGAAATATCTACTGAAAAAAATCAATTTTAGCAATGAAGTCTCTGTGTATTTATCACTATATTACAGTATAAATCCAAATAATAACAGAATCAGATTGCTGTGAATATAGGATTTACCATAGAATCTCTTTGCAAAGGAATCAAAATAGACATAATTATGCCAAGCACATCTTTAGTAATGAAGATTCAAGTGTATGTTTTTGAAATTCTGAATCTCTTCTTGACAACAATCAAGTGTATCTAAAGAGGTTCAGATTTTGATAGCTATAACTAGGTTCTATATCAAATGTAATTGGTTTATAGTCCACACACTAGAACTGCCACATAAGATGGTAAGACATTTCTGCATCCTAACACATTTAAGCAACTTCTGCTAACTTTGGACCAAAATTTTACTGAAATATATATATATATATATATATATATATTTGGCCATCTCTCGTCATTAGCTTTTGTCTGTTTCAAACACAGGAAAGGCATCTGTCTTGCATTCAAAGCAGCACTTGTCAGGCTATCAGCAAGGTGTCAGACTTCAAAAAGTACCTTGGACACCTTGGACAAGCTCTGCATAGTTTCTACACATGTTGAAACTTATTTTCAGCACATCTGTTAGAAACTTTGACCCRTAATTTCCTTGGGCAAAGTCCCAGATGTAATTAATTATTGGATTTATCTATACATGTGTGTGCACGTGTGCACACAGAGAGCAAGCCCAGCCAAGGAGTGCAGTAAACCCTTACTTGCTCTGTTTCCTCTGGTACCGATGTAATGGAAAAGTGACAAAAAATTAATATGAGATAGATACATGTATGAGCACTATATAGACACATAGATAAAAGCAAAGCACAATCTTGTCTTCTCRATAGATGTAAAAATAGCCTGAAATAAAATAAAGGATTTTTTTTTTTTTAATGTTCATTTAGCTACAACTTAGCGCTTTTCTTTTCTATCTAGGATAAGTCTGAAATAGGCACTACTAGGGTCTGAGTTTTATAGATCTTACATAGATGCTAAGCAAAAATACCTTCCTATGACAGGTATTCAGAAAAAAAAAAAAAAAAGAATCTATTAATCAGTTTTGTCGATGTCAGCTTTCCAGAGAGTAATTTCTCTCTGGAGAATAGAATTTCATCAGTAGCTCTACACAAAATCTCTCTCTTTTTCTCAGTGATATTGTGTGTGTCAATACATGTAAAGAAARCCATGATTCTTTTTAATGACTATAGCAATGTTCAACTAGTGCATCTAAGATACCAGGCCACAGTGATTGCTTTGTGTGTAAAGAAGGGGTAAGCTTGGGGGGGAGGGGGAGCGGATAAAAATCAAGAGATTTCTTTAACAGAAAAGAAAAAAGTTAGGGAGAAAGGCAAAATATGCTTTCAAGTGAGATGTAGAAGTCKCAAGACAGATGCAAAAACCTTAAGCGCTGAAAAAAAATATGCATCGGATCTTTGTGCTTAGACCTATATTGAGTTTTCTGACCTTAGTAGCCAGATGAAAGATCTGAGGGATAGGAAACTATTTTCAGAAGTGCCTCTATGAACTTTTGGAGGGAGAACAAGACTAAAACAGAAGGAGCAAGGGAAAAGAGAGAGAGAGAGAGAGAGACAGACAGACAGACAGACAGACAGGACAGTATCTCCTTTTACGCTCCAAATCTCTGACTACACCAGAATCTGCAGCTGTGCATCCTATGTAGAACATAAGCTGTACATCAGCAAGGACGAGAGTAGAACATAAGCAGGTTTTCAACATCATTTTTGCTGCAGTAAGATGAGATGACCTGACATTAATACCTGGTGCTGAAAGCAGGCAATTCTTGACAAGGAGCCCTGACCACTGCTCAGTTATCTTGAAAGCATTACAGAATTAGAAGCCTTATGCTGCTCATCACCTGGGCACACCACCAGGCATGGCAGGTGATTAACTAGCTGTTATGAATCACTGTGCTAATTCCAAAGGGATCTAGATGTCTTGTTTGGAGGAATCATGCCAGCAGTTAGAGGAAAGCAATTATTTCCTCCCACTCAGCACTTCTGAGGCCATATCTGGAGTGCTCTGTCCAGCTCTGGGCTTCCCAGTACAAGAGAGAKATAAAAATCCTAGAGAGAGTCCAGTCTAAGGAGCCACACTCTTCCCAGAGGTGCGCAACAAAAGGACAAGAAGCAATGGACACAAGTTACAGCAAGAAAAATCCTGATTAGATAAAGGGAAAAAATTACTCACGAGGGTGGTTGAACACTGGAACAGGTGCCCAGAGAGGCTGCCAGATCTCCATTTTTGGATATATCCAAAACTCATATGGAAAAAGCCCTTGAAAAAATGTGATCCAACTTTGAAGTCAGCACTTCTTTGAGCACGGAGTTAGACCAGATGACCTACAAAGGATCTAGTTATACTGCATAATTGTTTACATTTCTTTATTCTTTCAATGTTTAGCAGTCAAAAAGAGCCTGTCCAGTGGGGCATACATTAAAAGTCATTAACAGAGATGAGCCATTATTGTAAAACCCTGATTTAAATGCCCCCCCCCCTTTTTTTCCTACTATATGGGCACTGGTAATCAGATGCGAAGTTCTCACTACACGAACTGACTAGTTTTGGTTCACTCATGCACTGTAGAGATGTTTGTATTTGTGTCAGAGTTTCAGAATTGGCCAGCCTTTATTATTTCCTCTAAGAAAGAAGACTCTCCTCTGAACTACACCTCAGTTACTAGATAAAAAGGAGATTTCTTTATGGTAGACTTTCTAAACTTCTGGCATTTAGCCATGCTCTATCTTGCACAAACACCTTTTTAAAGAAGTGACTGCTGGGTACAACTTTACATAATTATTCTTCATCTACAGGAGTGAAATAATGAATTTGGTAATTTTTAAAATGACATTATAAGAATAAAATATTTTTGCATGCCTTCCAACAGAAAGATTTTGACTAACAATAAAAAATAGACTAAAGTTTTAGATATTGAAGGCCATTTTAGCTTAAATTTGGGCAGCAATAACCATTATGTATTTTTATAGATTAAAAATAATTGCTAGAAATGAATCAAAATGGAATTGCAGATCTGCTCTGCCCACTTTGCTTTATTCCAGTGGCAATTCTGTGGAATCACAAAATCAGAAGGCCAGGAAAAACCTTCAATAGCCATTTAGTACAATGACTTATCTTCTGGAAAGCATTACTCCCTCTGGGGTTATACATCTTGTTGCAACAATTATGTGAATACAGGGGCAGAAATTTTAAGTCAAATACTATTAGATGTAGCCACTGTTAACACTTTATGACCTCTTTGAATATCAAGAGTATCATGACCCACAGTTTGAAAACGGCTAGTTTATTTCATCCCTTTAATTTACTTTTCCCCCTATTCCAAGAGAGAATCAGATATAAAGTATATCATTCCTAACAGATGTTTGCTTAGTCTGTTTTGGAAATCTTCCAGTGACAGAGACTCCACAGCCTTCTTTGGCAATGAATTCCAAAGCTTCACTATCCTTATTGTTAGAATTTCTTTCCTAGTATCTAGTCTGCAATTCCTATCTCTAGACTAAACATTCCTAAATTGCAGGTCATATTTTGATCATTCTTCCCCTGAACTCTTTGCTCTTGGTGCTTACCTTTCCCAAAACATACTACCTAGCACTAGCCTCAGTGTTTTAGCTACAATCTTAACTAATGCTCAGTAACACTGAAAGGTTCTTCTGTTTCTTCCGGTATTTGCTTCTCTTACAATAGCATGATGGGCTATACAGCTCTCTGTTGGTTTCCTACTGCAGCCTTCTTGTTTTTAACCCAGTCAAAGCTGCATCTTGCCTTTGCTTCAACATTTCCAGATGCTGGAATAGCCTTTGGGTCCCCAGCCATCTGTGATATAAATTACGGCTGTTGTGAACTGGCTACACTGGGGAGTAGCACAATTCTCAGCCTACATCTGAAGGTAGCTAACTCCTCCAAGAGCCCTCAGCAAACACCAGCTAGAACACAGCTGAGGAGCTAAGCCTGAATGAGAAGCAAGTATGAACATCAAAAAAACAAACAGGTTTCTAGAATACTATTCCCTAATGCATTTCTCCAGTTGCAAGGCAAATAAAATGGTATGTCATACAGCAGCAGGCTGGTTAGATTCTTATATCTACAGAAGGCATGTGCATACAGTCCACAGAGTTGCCAAAATATGATTGTATAGCTTCACTACTACTAAACATGAAAGCCTTTTTCAATTATTAKCTCTCCTTCATTCTTTTAAATATGCTTTGGGGAAATTAAATACAAAGAATCTAGAATATTATATTTTCAATATTAAGCATTCCTTTGCTAGGAAATACAGAAGTTAATCATATTAAGGTAATTCCACTATACTACATGTCTTGTTTTGGGTAGCTGGTAATAAAGAGAAAAATGCAAGTTGGTATACAGTCTGTGCCGTGCAGGGAGCTTGATGTTGTAATGGGAACCTTACCTTCTGCATTTCCTCACCTGCTCTATTCATTTAGGCAATCCTAACACGAGTTCTGGCACAGTACACATTCTCCTCCTTCTCCTTCGCTTTCTCCCTGCCCTCCTTTCCTCTGCCTCAATTCTTTCCCTTTTTTTTTTTTCCCCCCCCTCCAAAAGGTGGAACAAGTAAGTCTTTTCTTGCTTGTTGTTCTGAACAATACAGCAACTTGCTCAAGCAAGGCAAGCAGTCCTCTCTTGACTTCTATGGCAAGTGGCTGTTGCTTTGCTTATCACACCTTTAATTTAGAGTAATGAGGCACTGTAAATATGTGATTACAGGCTATAAAATCAGACCTTCCAATGCTTTAAATACCTGCTGGAGCCTTTTTATATTCTTAATGCCTCTTATCACATTAAGAGGTTTAGCTGCAGCTCCCACCAGAAATGGAAACGTTTCAACAGCCCTGAGCAAGGCTTTTGTATGATTGCTGTCAGATTCTGGAATAATTTCCATATGGTGTGTGTTCAGTGAAATGACCACATCACTATTTTTTCTTTTTGATTATTTTCTGAAAGGAAATAAGGAGCTGCATGGCAAGTAAACAAATGACATTCTCATGGTTAGTGTATAGCACACAAGGATCAAGAGTGGCTGCATACTGTAAGCAACGAGGAGAATCCAAACTGTAYGTTTTAATAAACAAATGTAACAGTAATTCTATACTTCCCTTTCTA
Organism: Rhea americana; assembly: GCF_003343005.1. Classification (NCBI taxonomy): domain Eukaryota; kingdom Metazoa; phylum Chordata; class Aves; order Rheiformes; family Rheidae; genus Rhea; species Rhea americana. Next base: position 6,163,435 of record NW_028187088.1, read on the forward strand.
GTTCTCTAGTCCTGTTATCCTTGTACAGTCAATTAATTCTATCAACACTAAGGGCAGACACCTGAAAACAAACAAACCAATCCACATTCTTTCTGAGCTAATTCATAGAGGCCTACAGAGATAAGAACTCCAAAAGGGAAGAACAATAGATTCATGCCTTAAAAAGCATRACAAGAAACACCCTTCTGTAATGTGCATGTAATCTAGAGCAAACCTAGAAATTACACGCTTTCTTCCTGCCTATAAGAAGTGCTGCTCTGTAATTCCCCTTTCAATTCTCCACTATTCTTTGACTTCCAAAAGAGACTGTCTCCTCTCTTACTGATAGTTTTCATGCAGGGAAATGCTAGCATTTAGTTCTTGACCAGAGGTTGGGGCAAAATTTGTTTTCCAAAAGAGGTTTTATAAAATCTGTGTTATTAATAAATGCTACATGGAGGATCTAAACCAAAATAACTACTTTTGTTGATAAAAGTTTGGGGCTTTCCTCTAGCACATTGATGAGGAGAATGGCTTTAATCCTTCCACGATTCCATGACCTTGACATCGGTCCACAGCATTATCATTTTGCCTCAGTTGATCCTAAGAGGTCTGAGAAATTGCTCTTTCACTTCCAGAGTCCTCAGCTGAGGAGTCGTAAAGACTCAGACCTGTAGTCCACATTGCCTGCTATCCATATGAAGCTGCTGGAAGAGCTGGTGAGATAACGAACAACGTAGTGCTGGCAGTCTGCGAGCCAACCCACAGTTTCAAGTCTCCTTTTTATCACATGTAAACAGCCCCATCCCTCAGCTTTCTCAGTGCCTCTATGAAAACAGCATGTGGAGGCAGGGTAGCTACCCACAGCTGAACAACCTACACATGACTGAGTAACGTTGGTAAAGAGCAACAGCTTTTTTCTGCTAAGATGTTTGTCCTCAGATTTACCAAATGGAGTTTATTTAATTGCATTTGGACTTCCTAAGATATCGCTTACCCAAATAGCCAGGGCAGCAAGAAAACTTACTTGTATGCATGCCTAACGAGAAAATAGGACTTTCAGCCTAACAGAGAGTAGAATATCACCTAGGTACCTGTGGTCAGTGCCATGCTTATCCTGGACATTTATGTAGTCAGCAGCACAGATCAGAGGAACATCTCTGAAAAACTCCACTTCCTATTCTAATACTCTGCTGAATACCAAGGTTGAGGTTCCTGCTTGGAGAGACAAGGCTTCTTATGGTTATTCCTGGCTACCTTAGAAACTACCTTCTCTCCCTGTGTCCAAGCCTTCCTGCAACACATGCTTTTCACTGACACAATTACCACCAACTAATGATGTTACAGATTTCAGAGCAGCTAACCCTATCTTCTAAGATTACACTAACAGGAGAAAACTGATCATGATCTCATTCGTTTCAGAGCTAAATACAAGATCATCTTTTTCTTTTTTATGAGCCTTCCCTTTACAAATTTCTGCCCACCCACAAGCACAAACAAGTGAGCAAACAACAAAATCTTATGACTGAAACAGCAGCTCCGTTCTCTAAGCTGGAAAAGGAGTGACAGAGATCATCAGTTTTAAAAAATATTTTGGAGGTATTTAGATATCACCATCACATAGGCTATACAAACACTTAAGTATACAGTCTCCAAATTATACTCTCATCTATGACTGCTAAATCCCACAAAGTAATCTGTGCAAGTTCTACTGCGGTAGTCCCAGAGGAAAGACTTGCCCTTTCATCCTACAGAAATCAGTTTAGAGTATCTAGGTCAGATTAGTGGCTAGAAAGAGATTACTTTTAGAAACCTTATTAAAAAAAAAAAAAAAAAAAAAAAGTTGTAAGCAAAGCCAATGGTTGAGATTTATAGGTCCCTCGCGGCAGGGATAAGCAGAACCTCTGTGGTTCCTTTCACCAGAAAGTGCGTAAGCCAGAAGAAGTGGACCCAAGGAGTGTCCCTTTTTAAAATATTTAGGTAATATGCACTTCCATTGGATCAGGCTACAGTCACTTTGAGACTCAGCTGCTCAGCAGATGAACCACCAGCTACCAAAGGTTCCAAATGATGACTTAAAGGAAACTCAAGTCACCATCAAAACCTCCGAGTAAGAGCTCAAATAGCTGAAGACATCTCTCTTCCTTTTGGCTTTTCAAATACTTGCAGTCGGTTCAGGGTAAACGAGGGTTGGTTGGTTGGTTGTTGTCTTCAAGGTAACGGCTTAAACTAGGCGGCAAAGAGGACTATACAGGTGCAAGTCAGCATATACCATTTTGGCATTTCCTGATGAGAAGCAGTCTGGTCTGTGGGAAAGTGTTTTATTTATGACTGATTCATGGCTATTATATAAAGCCTCCTGCTTTTCCAAATGGGTCTTGTGAGAGGATTTTAATAATACATAGTGACCCCAGCAGGCATAGGTTACAGTGCTATTAATATATCAGAACATGAATATCTTTCACGTAGCAATGGATACTGTGGGCTTCTTAAGTCTGTAAAGTGCCAACTGGGTAACAATTTAAAGAGACCAAAAAGGAAACACATCACTGTTTTGTAACACAAACTTCTGAACCCCCCCCCAACTAATTTTCTCAGCTGTTTCTATCTCTTATAGATAAAAACTATTTACAGATTAAAGTAATTTTACATAAATATTTGATGCTAGACTTCATTATGAATCTGGGTTTAGTAACAGAGACTGAGACAGAACATTTCACAGGCAGCATTTTCCAATACAAAATCATTTAAGCATCTGCTGGCTGTAAGAATAAAYGTCTCTACCAGCCTGTCAGAGCCTGTCAGGCCTATAATTATGTTCTCCAGCATTAAAGAAACTACTTTTGATTGTGTAGGTATAAATTCTAGAAACAACAATACCAAGTTATGCAGACTGCAAGCAGAACAGATTCAGTGGGAACGTGTGGGGCGTTTTCTGACCAAGGGCTTCTCATCTGTTGCCCCCGGCACTCTTCTCCCCGAMGCGTGCATGGTGATCTGCACCTCCCCTGTTACGGAGGCTCCCGCATCTTGGCACGCCATTCCCGGCCTACAGCCAGCCCACCTTCTGCTGACGAAACCTCGTGAGCTGAAGGAGGTCGTATTAGGTCGCTTGCTTAATGGAAGGACATTTAGTGCTAGCAATTTCGGAGGCGACGGTATTTTCTGTGTATGGCAAGATGGTCTCGACTGCAACTTGCTTGATCAGCGGGCGCCTTTGGAAATCCTCACTGTGGTTTTGACTGTAAACAGTGTCTGGCCTTACCTCTCATCCCAAACTCTCTGGGACATTGCTTTGTGCTGTTTTGGATCCTCCTCCCTTTGCACCCCAGGCAGGTGGCTACATTTAGATACAGAAACTACTTGTTCAGTATTTATCCTAYCACTAACATAAGAAGGTAGGGTTATGAGCTTGGCTGTCTTCAAAGAASAAGGGCAAGTATCCCTTTTAACAGCACTACTTTTAAATTGAAAGAAGAAAGCATTTCCAGCACAGGAATATACAACATGTTTTGAGTCTAAAACTTTTGGATGATACTTAGGCACTGCATTTCTCTTACATGTGGAAGGCAAAGAGAATGTCCCAGAAGAATTAAGTGATTTTTCTGCTTAAATAATAAGCATGATTGATATTTTAGATATTCCCTATATATCATACAGTATATACTAATCATAGGGAAAATCTGTAAAGCTGCTGAAAAATATTAATCACTTGCAATCACCTAGCTTTTTAAATACTTTATCTTCTAACTCYTTGAAAAAAATCCTACATGAAAACATTAACTTTTACCTAATCTCCAGAAATAACCACTTTTAGTTAACAAAAAATAGCTTCAAAATCACCTTGTCAGAATGCCTCTTGTTTACTACTTAAGCCTTGTTTTGAATTAAACTCCACTTTAAATAAAGGCTCATGCTCTCATGTTGACATTAATTGTCCTACCCTACCATAACAGAATTTATTGCTCTGATGTACTACTTTAAAAACGGGTGACACTATGTTAGGCAGTAGAGAGGGTTTAGTTTTGCTGAACGCACTACAACATTAGCACACGAGAAAAAAAATCCTCGGGAAGTCACACCACAAAAAAAAAAAAAAAACACACTCTTTTGTGACCCTGTTTTAACTCCATCCTCAGGCAGTCATTTATACAGGGCCTGCTTCCTCTTGCACAGAATTCAGTGGAAAAAACACCTATTAACTTTGCTCAGAGTGGAATTAGCCACTAACATCCAAGACCTCAGAGTAGTCATTTTGTTTCAAGAGACAATTATCATTCAAAATTGAGTCCATATGGTCTTGTTTTGTTACAATTCTGCCTCTACTTAAGGAAATTCTCTGCTGTACTGTAGAATAGTGAGTTTCTGTAAGCAACAAAATCCTATGTTTCAGAAAAAAATATATATTCAACTCCGAACTATAATCTCCATCCTRGCAAAGACAAAACTCTGTAAAAGCATCTGCACAAAATATACAGTACAAGAAAGATTTTATTCTCTCGAGAATTCTCCTTTCATGCTTTGSTTTGTTGGCTCTTTTTTAGCCTTGGCATACAGTAGAAATACTGGTCATGGCTACATACTCTCAATTTCTTCTTGGTGTTTCATCACCCACAAAAACCTTTTATGGCCTCATATACTCCTGTAGATGAACAATGTTCCATAACTATTTCTAAAAAAAAAAAATATAAAAAATAAAAAAAATTGAAAGTTAAAAGGAAAATAAGGACTAGTTTAAGAAACTGCAGTACAAACTGCTAGACGAGTTGAAGATCCATGACCAGCTTAAAGAAAACAGTGCTTGAACGGGAAAGCAAGCTTTTGTCCATTACTTTCAACAGCAGCTGGCTGAGGAGGATATTTTCATTGAGGGGACTGACTGTTGTAGTCTGCATGCCTACGTCTGCAGACTGAGTCACTAGTCAGAGGTCACTGGAATGGAAGCAGCTCTGCTTCTCCAAACAGAGACCTGTGGCATCATGAAATGGGCAGAAGTGATCTGCAGGAAGTCATCCATGTTTTCTGTATTTTACTTAATGGAGAAATAAGCTCATACTTGACCTATTTGCAATCACGCGGTCACCTCTTTTTTCCAGAAGTATTGTGTTTCTCTCACATGGAAAAAGAACGTCAGATGACGACTGGCCAATGTGACTGTCAAAATGAGGGGATTTACAGTGCAGAGCAGGGTCCTTCAGGTACGTGAGTTCAGACCTGCAAAGGAACCCTTTCTTTCCTGCTGCTTGCACTCCATCTGTGCTCCCTCCCACGGCACCTCCTCCACTTTCCCAAGCCTGCTCCTATCCTTTGGGAGCGCAATCAGCTGCCAAACATGTCCCCTTCTGCAACCTCTGCCAGCACTGGGGACATAGGAAATGCGGAGACCACTCTGTGAAGCTATGGGGAGCCATCTCCCTTCGTAGCATCTGCCCGTTCCTTCTCAGTCTCTCTSTATGCCATAGCAGAGATGGCAAAAGCAGGAGCACCTGCATCTGCAGCTCAGCAGACAGCACGTGCAAGCAGGCAGAGAGATGTTCATGTGCTCAGGTAACGGTTTCTGCTCGAATGGCTACTCCCCATCTCCACTGAAGAAAATTCAGTGTGTTGAATGGAACTGTTTTCAACTACCAGGCAGGCCATATGTGATCACAGTCATTTTATATCTAGAGAGAGTAGTTTTACACTTTAAGGGATTAAATGAAATGCATCATGAGATCCCCAGCTTTCTTTTTAAAGAACCCTGTCCTCTCTCTGTTATTACAGGTCTACATCCAAGCTAGTCAACCACATTTTCTTTTTAGTGGCAAATAAGAAACACTTCTAGGTTATGACTCACCCAATTATTTGTGACATGGACCTTCAAGTAGACAAATCTCCGTCTATAAAGGGGACAGCTGAACCCCACCCTGCACAGAAAATACAGCCAGGTACATTGGGTTACGGGACATCTGTGTTTAGCTCTGCTGTTTGTTGAGATGGGCAGGTTASAGATTCAGATTTTAGTAATCCATTTAATTTTTTCTGAATGATAASTGGATCAGCTGAAACATTTTTGTCTTAACTTATTGGACAATAGTTCTAAATAAGACTAATTTTCTAGGAACTCACAAATAAAATTTTTTAAATAAATGATTTATATTTTGAAACAAAACACTGACATTCTTATWATATTTCTGCTGAGTCAACTGAATTGTGACCTAGCATCAAAGACAATTTGAATTGTCTAAACTAAACTTATTTAGCAATGTRGTACACCAGAGTTAGAACGGTGCAAAGACCATGGATGTGGATCTCAATTTTACAAGACTGCTACAGTCAAACTGACAGTATACAAAAAAATGCAATGGAGACTGAGAATGCAACATGTGTATTTCTCAGATTATACTTCACTGAAGGTGCAGCTGTATCTTGTGGGAATTTTGCACGAGATCCAAAAGCTGAATGTTATTTTGCTACTAAGTCTAATTAGGAAGGTAGAACATGTACTACTTGCATAAGACGACCAGCACAATCTGAGCAGAACTGTTATTTCTCAAAAAGCACACTGGCAATAAATGTAGAGACTGGTGACCCTGGCTGAAATATTTAACAACATGCAAATACTCAGGAAAATCCAAGTTGATTCTAACATGGAAGGTTTGTCTGTGGGCCCGTGGTGCACAGATACACAAACACCCACCGGATTTGACAGAAACAGAGATTAAGAGAAAGTATGATGCAATTCTTATCAAAGAAGTAAAACCAAAGCAGTCTGGTTTGAGAGGCAACGGAGACAACGTGGAGGGAGCTACTTGAGAGAACGTTTATGGAATGTTCTTTTCTGATGAAAGACATCACATTTGGTAGGAGTCACTCACGGGGCATTCTACTGATACTACATTTCACTGAGGATGCTATCATGCCATTAATCTCATCACTGACTACTGCTGCCTACTTCCCACTAGTTGGGCAATGCATGTTTACTTCTGTTTCAGTAGCATTGATAGAAGTATATGCAGATCATTACTGAAACATTTTGAAGTCTTGATGGAGTTGACTGGTTAAAAAATAAGGCCTTACATAATGTTGGAGAAGMTACTTATTACACAAAGGCTGGAATAAGGTAACCAAAGGCTGGAATTAGTTAAAAACAGGGAGTTCAATACCGTGATTGGTATTTCAGTGCTGTGTTTTATCTAAGAAATGTGCCAAAACCAAGTCAAAAAGCCATAACCTCATGCATACTTTTTTAGAACATCAAGTTCCAGAAAATTTTAGCTAGAAATGCCAATATTTTTTGTTTTGACATTAATGTCAAATTGAAACTCAAAGCTATACTTTGGCTAAAAGCATTTTGTTTTGCACGGATTATGTGACTCTCACAACATATTGCAAAGGTCAAACAAAAGGGGATCACAGCTGAGAGAGCCCAGAGGAAAGATTCAGCCCAGGAGGAATATAGAGACACAAACCAACTGTATTTAAACTCTCACAAGGAGTCACAACAATTCAGGTGAAAGACCTGAAATACATCAGCTCAGCATCTTGAATCTGTGAAATGGAACATCCATTTGAATTCCAAATAGAAAATCTAAAATAGAAGATTGCTAGTGCCTCAGGAAAACAAATGTGTGTACGTATGCATGTACACATACACACATTTTATAGCATTTTCCCCTCAAATCTGGAGGGCAGAACAGTTACCTGGCTACAATGGAAGTAAGTGGYAGTAAAGGGATAAACAGAACTAGCGATGGTATTAAGGGGGCAACAGCCATTCCTTCCTCCTCCTCTATTACACTGCCCAGACACCCAACAGCTCAAAGCCAGGTCCCGAATAGCAGCTCTTGTCTGGAGCACCTTCTATAGGGAGGGTATGACTTTGAAATTGCTGTTGCCAAAACTGTCATCTTTGAAATGGTTTATCTCCAGGCACTAGCAAAATGGRTTTCAAATTTGCTTCATCTGATGCATAATTGTGAGTCACACAGCAGCTTATGTTTCCTAGTGCAGACATTCAGAAGCAGGCTGATGTTTGTTAATTAGTGCTAAGCCCTGTTTTTTGTCAGCATTTGCTTTCCATTGTTTTCACTAAATGTTACTTTATCATGCATCCTAAGATTTTTAACCTTTTTTTAAATCCCAGAAGACTTGCTGGGTTTTTAGATTGTATTTGTTTTCTGTGGAAACCCTGCATTTTGCTTCCTCTCTGCAACATGCTCTTTGTTGGCATCGTGTGCACCCTAGTTAGGTTCTTTCATCTCTAAGATACATAATAGGATGTTGTGAGCCTTCTCTCTGTGAYGTTAAAGTAGAGGTAGCTTTAGTGGCCTTTACCCAGTTGTGGCCCTCTTAAGTAATCTCAGATCATATCAGTTCACCAACTGAACATGACTTGATCTAATATTAGCAATGAAATACTTCGGTATTTCAGATTTCTGCTCACAGYGCTCCATCCCCAGCGTGTAGCAGACAGGATTTAGGAAACAAGGAAAGAATAAGATGATTTTTGCTAAGACCCACTATAGCGGATCATCAGTGATTTCCCTTCCCCAGCAGGTGAAGGAACAAAGTCATTAAATTGCATTTRTTCTTACACCAGTTGATTTTCTTGTCTTGTTATTAATGTAAACAATTACTTGCAGGCTCACAGCCCTTGGAGAATAGCTGATGGCTCCAATTAATTCCAGTACATGCCCTGTAGCGATTACATGCCAGATCACCTTCAAGTTGGGCATATGCCACGGTCATAGTATGGGAACGTCTGGGAACAAAGTCTCACCAACTGCCACTGCCAACATCTGAGAGACATTATGAACAGCACCAAGGATGTTTGCTGTCAGGTAAAGCAATTTCCTTCAGTAAAGGGGAATTTGTTTGTCTTCCTCTATCACTCTGCACTGCATCTGCGGAACCAGGTGAGGAAACATCCAGATGTCAAAGAATCGGGTGTAAGCATTTCAGTTGCAAGGGTGCAACAGAAGTAATTCCCTGCCTCTRGAGGAGTAGGAACATGGACTAATATTTAGGAGGCATTAAAATATTGCTCATTTATGATGCCAGTCTTTTCCTCTCAAGACACAGAGTCACACCGTTTCAAATTATTTAACTTGGCAAGGCCAAGCAGTCTTTTCTTTCTGTCCTTAAATCTCTCTGGTTTAAATCTCACTTCCCCTTCCCTATTATTTATTCCTGGTAGACTAAGGAACACTTATGACAGGCTAGCTCCTACTCCTGCCTAGAAGGCTCAGCACCATGGACCAGCAGCAAAGCATCTGAGCCTTCCTCTCCTTGMTTTTGCTGAAGAYAGCAGTGACAGCAGATGCTGCTCCMCTCCACATCTGGAGCTGGCCAGGCACTGTGTTAATTAGCTTCGAGTTTACCAGCCCAGCCAAGCTTTTGCAAGCAACAGCTAGTTAGTCAAAGGTCTCAGACGGCCACCTCAACAGCTAGGCCAGTCCTCACCACCACCAAAAGCCATGTGCTTTCTGGATCTACAGCACTTGCTGTGAATTCAGGAGCTGGGCTTGTTACCAAGCCAGCATGTCCTCCACAGCGTTCTTAGTGGCCTGCAGAAACAAGACTTCACTCACAGGGCCTCTGCCCCTGCTGTTCAGGAAAGATAGTGGTCAAATTTGAGTTATGGGCTTCTCAGCATTTATTTTTAAGAGTTATTCAGGGTCACTACCAGGGTCCTAGATGCTGAGGATTCTTTTGGCAGACAAGAAGGAGATATGCCAATGCTTTTCCACTCACTTTACAGCACTGTATATGAATAATAAATATTATGTTAGGACAGGTCTAGCTCAGCTGGTTAGAGCATGGGTGCTGCTAATGCCAAGGTCGCGGGTTCAATCCCCGTATGGGCTATGCTGAGGGTGGACTAGATTGTCTCCAGAGGCCCCTTCCAATCTTACCATCCTATGATCCTATGACATTTCTTTAAAATAAATAGCCCAGGCTAATCTTAACTACACTTGAGTGTTACAGACACAACACCACTAAAGAGTGGACTGTTACCTCCTCCCCAGCATTGTATCTCCTTGGATCAGAGCCCCTGATTCGCTATGGGACTTTGTCTTCAACACCGTGTATAATCACACTGCAGCTGTAACTAAGGTTAGTAGGACCTCAGATRTAGCAAAGTGAATAAAATGCAGTATACCCTTTTAAGTGTTGAGTGATTTTCAGTGGTCAGAAAAACAGTAAGTTTTACATACAAAAAAGCCAGACAGATTTGCACAAGCTTTATAGCTGTTCAACTCCACTTACATCAGACTAACTACTGCTTTACRTAACAAGCAAATTAAACCTGCTGCCTCTTAGAAAAAGAATTTTTTTTTGAAGACTAACTTCTCCCACATGACTGAGTTACCCTATAGTCACCTGTGCAAATGCGAGTGCCATGACTGCATCCCCAGTGACTCTAAAAGCAACAGAGAGACCAAGGCTCAGTCTTGCACTCGAGACCAGTGCCCTCAACAACTTGTTTCAGACACTGGCCTCTACAGGCAGGGAAACTCGGGAATATGAAGTTGGGTTCATGTGCAATCTTAGCCTCTCTGGGCAGCAGAGATAGAAAATCAGCTTCACTACTTTTTGAGCAACATACTCATCTACCAAAATACAGAGCTTATTTAAATATATATAAGTACACACACATCAAATAGTGCACCTTTTAGCCCAAGTCCTGACTTCCCTGCAGTTATTAATACATAATGTATGCTTATGAATCAGTGCAAGAACTTCATATAGTTCTTGCAGAAATATATCTGAAATGCTCCCATGGCTTATTTTAGAATGTGAAAGACAGAATCAAAATGGATGGAAATATGATTCTTTCACATTTGGGAATATTAACCAAATAGATTATATATTCTGGATGAATCTTATATAAGAGTCAACATGTTCAGACAACTAAAAATAGGTCTGAAAAACTTTGGTGAGCAAATTCACAATGCTTCTTCTGTGTTTTGTTTTTAACCTATTAGRTAACATAGATGTTTTGCCTGCTTCCTGCAGCTTTTATTTGCCTCCTTCTAACAGATTGGAAAACAGCAATATTTCTGATGATTTAAACAGGATCTCAGGTAGAGACCTATTCCATTTTCACATCAGCAGTCAAAAAGAGAAGCAACATGGTAGAATAAAAAGCTGCCAAAATTCAAGCAAATGACACATGGAACATAAAATCTTGGCTGATTTGGATCAATTGTTTCTAGTTATTATTAGTCAGGAAAAGGAATCAGGTTGTATGTATTTTTACAGGCATTAACGCATCTGATTTAGATGATAAACTGAATGGTGACCAGAAACTGAAAGAATTATCATTTTAGATTTGTATAGATTTCAAAAGACAACTCAACCAAAGCCCTGGACATATTGTCCAAGGCATTGGACAACAGCAACATAAGTCGCCATATAGACCTTCCCCCCCACTTCCAAGTCATATATCTAGTAGCCAGCAATGTATGTCACAACTGTGGGCTGTATTTTGGAGAAGTGACTCAGATGGGGACTCAGGGGTCACAGCTAGACCGCTAGCAGGACACAAACTCCTTCCAGGGTCAATTTAGTGATGAAGTGAGCAAATCTTAAATTTAGATGTATAAGAAAGAGTATGTTGAAAAAAAAACATAAGGTGTTTTTACTGCTGCAAGATTAACATTAAATTAGATCATTATCAGATTAGCACATTCCGTTGCGCTGTCTACACTTTGAAAAGGATGCTGAAAAATTAGAAAGGATTAAAAAGAGCTACAGACATCCTGAGTATTTCACAAAATCGCAGGTTTTCTAGGAGAGGCATAAAGATGATTTGAACGTAAGCAAAGAAATACTTCTGACAGACTTGCATCTATCACTTAAAGGCCAGAAGCTGTGAGGTAGGAGGAATAAAGACTACAATTAAATAATCTTTTAAAAATATATATTGTTTAAAGGAAAATTAAGTAAAACACTGCGGCAAATCACCATGTACAATGATTTCTCCATCACTTTATACCATATGTCAAGCTTAGACATCTTTTCTAGAAGGTATGTTCTACTTTAAGCTTGGCTTGACACAGGAAATCACTTAGGGAAATTCTGTGGCTTTTGTAATTCAGGAGGTCAGAGTAAGTGTTATCAATGGATCTTTATTTATATTCATCTATGAATATAAATATAATGGGTGATGACATCCCCTCATACAAATCCCAGAGTTCTGAATCCCTGTGGCAGACCTGCACATACTGTCTCATCAATGAGACAGAAAAGCTTTTATTCAAAACCCCCCCCCCCCAAAAAAAAAAAAAATCTTTGCACACTGAACAACCTTTATTGAAAGAGCCTTCAAACTTGGAAGAAAGTCTGACCAGCCAAGCTCCTTTGCTCACCCCTTCCCCATTTACGCTATTGCTACCTTTGATAACAAGAAACTATGAAGAGAAAGCAAGTTTCTTAGACAGCTTGGACTGAAACTTGAAAAAGCTTTTCATAAAGCATATACAGATAAATCTAGAGAAAAAAAAATCAACAGAAGACAGTACAGGCTGAAGAGGACAGGGCTGACATGTTCACTGAAGAACTAGCAAAAGCTCCCCTCCCACCACTGCAGTCCCCAAATAGTCTTGAAACGTAGCCTCACCCAGAAAGCGTCAAACAGATTAACCTCAGTGTAACAAAAGCATTAGAAGATCACACTTCTCATCTTCTCTGTTTTTATTTCCAGCCACACTAGCTGGAAACAGGAAGATTTACAGTTATTCTCAGAAGATCTTGCATACTTTCAGACAAGTACTTTTCAGACAGAATTGATTTGCAGCATAGCCAGAAGTGAAAACATTTAATATGAGGCATTCATGTTCTCTTAAAAAATAGCAACTGTGTTGGATAAAAATTGATGCAAGGCGATGCCCTGACAGAAGTTACAGTGGGTTGGAAAGGGATAGAATATTGGAAAAATATTCCAGTATTCCAAAGAACACTGGAAAATATTTTTTTCCATGTTAATAGTAACAGTTGCAGTACAGAAAACAGCAACTTTTACTTAGGAGGATTTCTGATTTCTTTACAAAACTTGCTTCCACGAATCACTGCCACCTTTCCTGAAATAAATATGCCCCTGTTGTGTTGAATAACTGTGGTAAAGGGAATTACTGTACATAACATGAGGAGTCAGTTCAAGACAGACTAAGCTGCACACAGGCAGGAAGAAGGTCAATAACCTCATTAACATTTTCTTCAAAAACACCTGAGATAATGCAAAGCACACAGTTTAACCCTTTATAGGGCTCACCAGTATAGTACCAAGCAACTGAAAGGCCTAAAAAGAGAGAACAAGGGCTATGGCCAGGTTTTAAAATGATGCATTTAGAAGAGAGCATTTCCAGACAACACTCACAGGGACCAGGCTGATGCCCACAGACATAAGATCCTCAAGAAATGTGCCCTTCCCAAGACTTCAAGAGGCTTTAAAGAAGCTTAGGAGAGTTCAATGTGTAAGATGATCTCTTATTTATTAAAAAAGAAAAAAAAATACTTTCCTCTTGTGCTCTGCTTTGTTTCATAAATGTATAATAGCATCATACATTCAGGGAAGCATCATACATTCAAGAAAGGGAGCAGCAAGAGTTGTGGTCCACACTGAGTCACAAGGTCCAGTCTTGGCAATGCCAGGTCCTTTGCTAAAAGACATACAGGCGTGGAAGCCTTTCATGCAAAGGGCGTACACTCGGAAGAGACAGGTCCTGAACACGACACCACCACCACACAGGAATGATACTCAGCCTTTTAGGACTAGAAGTGAACATAATATCTAACTTTAAATTCCCCTGCCTACTTTTCCCTGAAGCTAATTTTCTGAATTAGCAAGTGAAAAGCAAGTAGGAGGTCCAAAACTCCTATACTTGTGAAAAGGTCTGAGCTATCACTAACAAAGAGAATTTCATCTCTATATCTTATTAGGTCTCCGACAACTCAGGATGTTCAAATGGACCAGAGACAGACCCACTAGTTAAGTATTATCTTAAAGCCAACAAAAAAGCTGTCACTAACATAGCTGTAGTCAATGCTTTGAAATACTACACCATTCATTCCTCTCATTTGCTAGCCCTAATGAAAAACTGGGGAGTCGTGTTCTTGTTCAGATTTTTCCTATTTTACTTAAGGCAACTGATTATCTGCCTGCATTTCATGCAATGCACCAGCCAACATGCCTCTGCTTTGTCCACCCCCAATACTTACCTTGAGTATTCCTGGCAACTTTTGAACCGTCATTTCTGTGATGCATTCTGCTGTTAATCTGAGGACTATTAAGACAAAGTGCACTTTCTGCTTTCATTTAAAATATCCATGAAAGGTAATTATTTTAGGCCACTAAAGATGAAAACTTGAACGATTTATTCTGTTCAGCCATAGTTGCACAACAGGGAAATTCCTCTGAACAAAAAATTGAATGGAACAGTAATTAGGACTAATTTACTTACAGTTAGAAATAGCTTAAAAGAGGGTAAATGTTTCAGTTTACATTAATTTCATGTTTTAGGCTAGTATTTCCTAGACTTTATTGTTGTTGTTGTTACAAGTTTGGCCTTATTTGACCCAAATTTTGTCATGAAGAGTAAGTTTTCTTAACTAGTCTTATAAGCAGCCTCCCCCACAACTTTCATCATTGCCCTTCTTTAGGTATTTTCTTGCATAGTAGCAATATGATTTTTGCTAGGGAAACAAATTTACCCATGCAGGTTGATGGGACTCCTGAATAAATGGGTAACTACATTGCCTGGACAGACATTCATGAATCCCCTGGTTTCCAAAGCACTACCCTCCAAACAGATCCTGAAGCCAGAAGGCAGTACAATATCCTGTCCTTGTTGCCTGGGCTACAGATTGACCCAATTTCTTCATTGTCATTAACGCTCTTTAAATCCTCCCTGACACCTGGATGAGCCCATTCACCTGACATTCACGCAAAGTATAATCTCATGGTATCTGTGTAAGCCCATCTCTCAGGCTTCTTGGTAAGTCTTTTCCACTTGTCTGAATACCTCCGGAATAGTTTAAAAAAATATACACAGCATCCATATGCGTGCATGTCACACACACGCACATCTGCTGATTTTTGGTCTTCTTCCAGGCTAAATCCTTCAGGTAAAGGCCTCATTCTGTTTTTCTGAGTCATGACACCCGAGTGCATGGGACATTTCCAGCTGGATTCCGACTATACTGTACTATAGGTCAGACTTAACAGTCTCAACTATACCTGAGAGCTCGACCTGAATGGCTGTGCTGGGGTCTGACATTAAATCCAGTATAAAACTACAAAGTTGGGTCACACTTGAAAGTATCGCAGCTCAGTGCACTGCAAGTCTCCTGTATGCGCAGTGTCAGAAGGCCAAATTCATTATTTCCCTTGCAAATAATCACAAATAGTGAAAATGTATCTTGTAGCAAAAGGGTCTCCTGAACTTTGAGGGCAATTTATTCTTAGAAGAATAAGACAGAACCCATAACAAGGGTTCCCACTGAAATGTGGAGTCAGATTTCTTTCCAGTACACCGTCTGGGTATGAAAAGCATGCCACCTGAGCGCACCTTCTTTTTAGTCAAACCCCATTTACATTGGGAATGTTCCTGCCCCAGCCATTCCTGTAATCTAAAACTCAAGTCTGCAGTCCAAGTAGTCTTTATACTCTTGAAATAGGTGATATGATAATAATAAAAATCCTGCTATGAACATGTAACCTAATAACAGTATCTGTTTCTGTCAAAGGCTCTATATTTGTCAGTCTTTAGCTTGTGTGAAAGATTATTGCATCTCTTCTARAACACAGCCAAAGTGACTGGTAAAGCAAACAACCTTTAAACATGTCTGGTAAATGCTCCTTGTCAACAGCGTAGCTCACGGAGCTGACAGCTAGGGTAATTTCTTCCCTTCCCCATCACTGTGGGTAATTGACATTAAGAATTTAGACATGTCAGCTGAGAGGAAAACAGGTGAGTTCAGCAAATTTGCAGATACAATCAAGAATCAAGTTGCTTGCATTAGCAGCATTCATTTCCCCAGCAACTAACAACTCCCTTCCCATTTCCATTCCTCTCTCAGCCTTAGGACCACACCGCCATTCACAGGCCATTCCCAAGAAGTATTGGCACACAGTTTGGGGCCCCCTGCTCAAAACATTCAGCACTTTGGCTCTCCCCCCTAAATTCTGAGTGGCCATGTCCTATGGTCCTGCTTTAGGCATTTCTACAAGTTGTCCAAAAATGAAAATAATACGACATTCTACTTTCCAGCTTTGCTGCAGCCAAAATATTGGGCTCCCTGACTATTTAGAAAGGCAGATTCATTGGCTGCTAATTTATGCAAATGCCTTTCCTTCAGATTTGTCTATTCGTATTCTTTAAAATAAGCAGCAGAACAATGATTAAAAAGGCCTAAAAACTGTTTCTTCTCTTTGTCAGCTCTGCTCTCTCCACTCCCTCTGCTTCCCACATACATAAGTCAGTCACAAAGGATGAAGATCATTGCATATCATATTTGCATTTTGAGGCACCCCTATTTTTGGTAAATATCTCTTAACACCGAACTACACTGTTATTTCTTTAGGGAAATAAGGCTTATTTACTTAAAATGGTCCACAGGATTCATTGTACAAGTTACTGAAATAGAGTCCCACCACTCGGCCCAGAGAGACACAGCAGGTGAATGCATGATCCTTTAATTTGTAGAAACTTTAAGTCCAATGCCTTTGCTTCTACACGGACCTAGCACCTTCTCTCTCAAGGACCCAACACCGGCAACACTTCTCCCAACCTCTTAGAGTCAGAGTTGGACTGATTTCCTCATCTATTTGCCAAAAAGCCGTTGTGATTTCTTGGATGCCTCATGCACAGCAAGCACCAGTTTTGTAAACAATGAGTAAATCAGGTGARGCAAATGGAGAAGCTCAACATAGTCCAACCTCCTTGATGACCCCTTCCCCCTGCCCCCCAAAAGTTTGSCTCTTTAAATTCATTTGTATTTGAGGTACTTTAGGCAGCTGCCTTTAGGATACAAACGCACGTGTACCTGTATGCACACACCCACACACGCGGACCTGGAGGACGTTAAGCCGCTTTTAGTGCCACAGACATGCCAGTCCTATTAGAGGGTTATCCATGCCAAGCTTACTTTCCTGCTTTTGTTAGGACATAGTCAATAATGCAGTTATCTCACCAGGRTTATCTCCACATTAAGTGATGGAGGTTGTCCTCTGCAACTTCTCCAGCTCACTGTTGTATATTTATGACTAGCACTTTGCATTTCTGAAGTCTGTACTGGCTAGAGATCTGAAAGCACTTTATGAATATTAATATTTATGTAATTTACTAAGATTACTTCTGTTATCTTCTCCATTTTATGTTATAGCACACATATTAAAGCCTATACACTCAATAAGGGCCAGTGATTTTGTGAGTTTATTTGTAGAGGTATCCAAAACAGCAAGCCATTCCTGGGAATTCTGGTTTGCACAGCTAGACGGAGTACACCAAAGGAGGTGTCTGGCACAGAAACCTGAGCTTCTGCTTCACAGAGCAGGAAAGAACGTATCGTCACTGCTCTGATTACACTTACTACTACAGAAGTAAGGGACCCACCAGGATATTCAGCGGAGTTAACTAAGTACATTCTTTATTTGCCGATGTAGTGTTTCTTGTCATTAAAAAAATGCCGAATCAATAAAGCCCAAACTTTTCACAGGAAAGGCCTGGTTTCAATATAAATTTCATTTGGACATTTTCTGAGGGCCAGGATGTAATTTCTACTTCCTTGTATTATTTCAGAGACCATTCAATAGCTTCTGAATAGATGAAAGACTGATCTCCRGTATGTAAGTTAATTTTATCATAATAAGGAAACTGGAAGGGTTTCCTCTTTGGCCCTGAAACTAAGGAGTTCAAGTAACCTGTATCAAAGTTAATTTAGAAATACACAGAGATTATTAATTTTGGATGGGGCAATATTAAATAACTTTCCACCAGTTTTAGGAATCTCTATCTAGCGTTTATGCAAAAGAGAAATAAAATAAACCTCCATAACTTTCCAAAAATTACATATARACATGTCTGATCAGCCCCTTGCAAAAGGGAAAGCCTTGTCAGCTATAATTGGTATTAAAAGTGGTAATCCAGATGGATTCTGATTACACATTATCAAATATTTAAAGCAAAAAAATCAGTAGGCTCTTTTACAAAAGTGCTGTGCAGAAGGGGGAAGGAAGAAAAGTCACACAGGCTTTTTTGATAAACTCATGTATAAACATACATTCGGATGAAATATTCTCTAACACACTGAAGTGATGCAGCTGAATGTTTTGGTAAGTTAAATTAGCATTAAAAGGTGGAGAGATTTGGGGGGAAAATTCTGGCCCAGTTAAGCTCAATGTCGCCCATTTCAAAGGAATGTTACACCTGGGACCGCCAAAGACAAAGTAAAATACTGAAAAACAGGGGACAGGGGGGACCAGAAGGAATTCAGCATGGGAAGTGGCCCATCATGGACAACATTCAAATATTTTTAAGCGGCAAGACACTATATCGACTGCAGCAACTGACATATCATAGACACATTTCACGGGCTGTGTTACCAAGGAGATAATGTTAATGCGGAAGCAGCAAGGGAGTAGGAGTGAAAAAATAAATAACTATTCTTTATGTCTTTCGTGTCAATTGTGTTTGTGTATTTGGAAGGATAAATACATCATTTAAAAAAAGAAGTGAAAAGCATAACTATCTTAAATATAGTTGCCGAAGAACTAGAGCCTTAGCTTAGATTAAGGGTTTTTCAAGAAATCAGCTCACGCGGTTTCCCCCCCCTTCTTTTTCCTTGAATGCTTCTTATTTATGAGAGGATGAGCACAAACAGTTCAACCACTAGCACATTTTGGAGTGGGGGGGAAGAAAGGATGCAACAAGCACTGATGACTTYCCCACATCCCTCCCCCAACGAAGCGGCACAGGTATTAGTATTAGTGTGCAGCGCCTGAGGGTTTTCTACACCATCAGCAGCACTGCCTATACTCCCAGCATCCAAAAGCTCTCAGGCTTGAGTTTTTACCCAATTTGTGCAACACTAAAACCCAGATCCAGCAACCGGTTATTACACCACTAGATTTATCAAGACGACAGGCTAAACGAGAAGGCCCGTAGAAAGCAGTCTATCCAGAGATACGTCGGCTTCAAGTGAACCCCCTTCTTTTGCRCAGAAATTAGCAGGAAGGAGTTAGAGCGCTCTCATCCTACAGGCGATGCTAACAATTTCTCAAGCTGTCTAAATAATCGACATAAGTATTTCTAAATCAAAAGGAGAAAAAAAGAAAAAACAAACAAAAGACCAAACCCAATATTCTATCAATACTGGTTTTCTAAATTACACTTACATTTGGCATCTGAAGAGAGAATTGTTGATTTTCTCTACAATCATCAGTTTATTTCACTATAAAATTTTTATGCTTTCAGCAAAAATGAGTCTGACAACATCTGCTTGTGTGGGTATGCATGTATGTATCCCAGAAGAGTATCAGCAGCAAAAAAAAGAAGAAATTTGAAAGTGTGGAATAGCAGTTATTTCATAGGTCCACCAAATCTCTTTTCTTTTAATGGAATGACATTACTTCAAAAATTAACTTCTAGTTTGCTAAAGTGATATTACATTCTCTGCATTAGGTCACCAGATTTTTTTTCCAGTCTTACAAATGTAAAGTATTCTTGAAGGGGGAACTGGCTACTTAAGGAATGCATCAGACACTAAAAACTGGTATCCAGTTCACTGATGTTTAAGTTATGTATGTACGTATTTAGTTAGARGGCCAAGGCTAGAGTAAATCTTTATATAAGATTATTCTCATAAACTGTGTAACACAAGCTTTTATTGCAGTGTTTAAAACACTAACTCTACTTTGCACAAAATGAGAAAGCAGCAGAACACTTAAAGATAACAAAACTTARAAGTAGAACCAGTTTTGTGGGGAAAATCCTCGGGGAATGATTGGATTAAAAAAAATGATAACTGAAAAAACATAAGAAAAATATTTTTGATAATATCAATATTGACATGTTCAGAATGGAATATTTCAGCTTATCATTAACTTGAACAAAGCATTTCATCTCAAAATCCAGTTTAAAATACATATAAAACAATCCTTTAGAATAAAAAGCTTGCATTAATGGAAGAAGTCCAACATGAGTAAAAATTTTTGTTAACCCTCTCCCCAGGAGAAATTGTCCCCCCACACTATTTCATCTAGTTGTTATTAACCATATATAAAACTACATTTGTCATATTTACGGTTGGTTTTTCTTAGTATTTTCAACATCAGTTTGAGACCTCAGTAAACTTCACAGATGCCAGTGGAGTTTATCTGCCTGCAAGACCAAACCGTAGCCTTCATGCACTAAATTGTGCTTTCTCAGATTTTCCGCTACAAAGAAAACCCCCAGAAAATTCCTAAATAAAGTACCAAGTAATTTATAACACYAATAAAAGCAATCGTGATGTGCCATACAATGTACTTTGTTCATTTACTTAACARGTGTCATTTAGTGATAGTTATTTATTGTAATATTTCATAATATTAATATTAATGTACTTTGACATATTTCTAAAAGCAACAAAGGCCTAAATAATACAATATCTCACTGCAGCATTATGCTGTTAAGTCTTTACTATGAGTGGTGGGGAGACAGAGATTTTTCTGTGTGAAAATCAGCAAAAGGCATATACGTGAAATTTCTTATGTCCTTTAATAGCACTCTGGATTTCTACACTGCTTTAGATTCAGCAATTTCTGAGTATTCCTGAAATCATTTGCATCACGATAACCCCAAGACACAGGGAAAAGATTAAAAAACCGTTATTTCATCTGCTGCTGAACTTCCTCCYTACCTGAATTCAGAGAGAGGACAGGATTTGTTTAACACTAAAAGATAACTGAACTGTATCGAGCCAAAAGAGTGATTTAGGGAAGAGGAACGTATTTATGSCACTAAGAATAGTTAAGAGCCCAGATTTCACAACGAAGTCCTCTTCATGACCATAACAGGCAGAACTTCAAGTACAGCCCAAGAAGCTTCACACAACGTCCCACGGGGCAGTCCTGCTCTTTCACCCTGATGCCCAGCCACACACCCCTGTGCTCCTCCTGTCCACCTGTTCCAGCTTTGCTGAAAACCAGGTCACAGCTCTTCTGCAAGTCTTGCCCCAACCTGACTTGGCTCACCACCGAGCTGCACAAGCGGTGAGCGCTGCTGTGAGGGACACGGCAGGGACACACGGTCAGAGGCAAGAAGAGGGCAAGGCCACCTCTTTTGGTGAGTACAGCAAGTGATCACAGAACCACACGACTTCACTTGTATTTGTCATTTATTACCAAAACATCCAACCTCTCCCACCCCAAGGCCTTCTGAACTTCTTTGCTATTTTGTTTGGCCTTCCTTCAAGCCTGCAACGTATCATGACCTTAAGGCCACTTTCTACGTGTTCCAGAGGCACAACAAACGCTTTGATCCTGCCTCCACATTCCCTGCTGTGCACCTAAATGTCTGCTTATGTGCCTTTGTGGGAGATGGGAACAATTCTGTAACAGCAGGGGAAGCAGAACTGCCTTCCTTATAGCCATGAATTACAGTCCACATAAGGAGCTCACTTTGCTTGTAAATGCAGGAAGTACAACCTGGCAATATTATATGTTGAAGCTGCATGCTCATGGAAATAGCACAGAATTACCAAGTCTGAGCAGCTTCCTATAATAATATGTAATCCCAATAATTTCCTTTGAAATATGAAAAATACCAGCAGCAAATTTTTTAAACAGGAAAGTGATGTACCCCTATTTTACACAGGTAGAAGGACTACAGAATCCAAGACCCATCAAGACAGAATGAAAACATACTGCTCCTGGCTTATTCGCTACCTCATTTTTTGCACAACTGTAATGGCTATAGCCAGCATACTGCTGAGCAGTCTGACATCTTTCATATGTTCTTGATAGCCTGAAAACTGTCCCAGCAGCCTGCTTTCACATCAAAACCCTGATGGTATTTATATTGCTAGAGAAAAGGAAGATCCAGCAATTGCAGCATTAGCCAGAAACCAAAAGCATCAAAACACATTACTTTGATTGACCAGAGCCTTTCTGTGCAACTCTGATCATCCAATTTCCCTGCCCTGTCCATAAAATGGGTAATATGGCTTTGCAAACCCTGAGAACGTAGACTTCTTTGACATGAAATACCAATTAGCAAGAACTGTTAAGATCGGGTAGTAGGTATCTTGTTTTTATTTTTCTTCCAAGTCACTGGCAACACACTTCCCCAGAGCCTCTCCCTCTTGAGATTATCAGAACAGACTGTATTTCTTTTCCTCAGAGTTGCGCGGTAAAGTACATCGRAAAAAAAACTCAGAATTCAGCATACCACTATTAATATGGGATCTAGAAACATCTTGTATAGGCCTTGACTTTGGAAGGCTGAAATAGAATAAAAAGTACATTTGCAGTTATTGATAGGTTAATTTCTTAAATTCAGAACTGATGTTGCTGAATCCCTTAGATACTTTTGAAAAAAATTGCCCTGAATGMCGTTTTATGTAGGCACAACTAGAAAGCCAAAAATAATTGGCATTAGTTAAGCCTGTACTTTCATGCTACAGCTAAAGAGTAAAGAGTAGATACCCCGTATTGCACGTACTTCAATCAGACTYCTATACTCTTGGATATCATCCTATAGCCCAGGCATGCTCACGTAAGCTATGCAGTAAGAAACCTAAGTACAACATTATGCAGCCATGACCTCAAGTGGTCCCATCACACCTGCACAAAATCCCTGAAGTCTATGAGAAAACTCAAAGTTTACAGGCTGAAAGAACACTTTAAATCAGAAGAAAGTCACATAATGGTGACCTTACACATCCAACCCACTTCCCCTTTGCCCTCAAGCACTCCTGCTTCACAAACTGTACTCATCTCACATCGTCTTCATTACTCAGGAAGCTCCAGCCTGCCAGGCACGACCCCATCGGTTGTGGTGTTTCTGAACACGGCAGATACGTTTAGYGCATAATTATGCAAGGGTGCTGAATTTCAATAAGCTGTATTTTTCAAATGGGTCCACTTTGTTAGATGTGAACCCTTTTAGYTTGACTGGCAAGTGGACAACTTGGCATCTCCTCGTCCTAATGAAAGGCACAGGTTTTGAACAGAGTTTAATTAAAACCATCTAAACTATATACACTGCCCTGCAGTTCACAGTATAATTTTCAGGTCAGATGTACCTATCAGCACTACCTTTTRACAGCCACAGTTCTTCCAACCAAGTAAACTAAATATTACTCGGCAAAGGCTGCAAGAGCCACTAGATAGCAGCAAGCCAAGCAGCACATTCATTAGTACATATGATATCTCCCCTCACCCCATTTGTTGCATACACAAGCAACGGTGCTGTTAGCATGCACTGTGCAGCCTGTACAAAGGAACACTTGCAAACCAAACATAACACAGGAAAATACAGGCTTTCTATAAACTAAATACAAGCTAGAAATACACATAACAGGTAACAGCCAAAGCTTGCTAACAGACGAAGCATCAGCAGTCTCAACACRATGAAAACAAGCTACAGAAAGTGCCCTAGCACACAAATTGCCAGTCAGATGCTTCACTTACATGGGGACTCCTGCAGAGGGGCTAGGGGCTTCTAGGGCTGCTACGCAGCAGACTTCCTTCTAATAGGAAGGAGTCATATTTCTGGGCAGAAAATAAGGAAAGCTCACCTTTGGGTCCCGCAAAGCTCGAGAAAGACTGGCTCTTGCATATCCCTAATGGGAACAGAGAAGAGCTGCGCAGCCCCTAATCATCAGCCCAGGAGGCTGCATCACCCTTACTGCTCATSTGCCACAGCCTGGGGGGCAGCTGCAGCAGAAGTGCTCTCTTCAGGGTGGATTTGACCTAATCAGAGCAACCTGTGTTGGCCATATCAGCACAGCCCCCTGGGGTTCAACTGGGAAATTGGAGAGGGTTTGTGGGGAATTCACCCCTCCAAACATACTCCTGRTGAACTTCTGTGATTCCTAGAGCCAGAGAAATGGAGACAGAAGTTTCTTCACCTTGTTTGTCAATTCTTTAGCTACTTTYCCTATTGTGCCACAAACAGCAGCAAGAGGACTTATGCTTTCACACCATATTTTTTCAGATATCAAAGTTAGTGACTCGCCTGTAAAAGCTTTGTAGGAAGAAGATAATTACAAAGATGCCAGTAAACAACATGTCTTAACATTTATGAAAGCAAGATATATATATGCACATAAATATCTTGCTTATATACATATAAATGTATAATAATATATTACAAATATATATCTTTGTGTACAGAGGGAGGGAAAATACATAGTTGGGTAGGAATTCAGCAAGATTTTGGTGCCAAAGAAAGAACAAGAGGGAAAGGGTAATTTCATTGGTTTCCATAAGATGTTGTGAAAAGATTATATCGAAGAAACAAACACAGTACAGCAGTATTATACGGTTACTATTCTCTTGCCATGGACAACTGGGGTCAGGCCTGTCTCTGCAATCCCCTGACCAGCATGTTGTTCCTCTTTGCCACAACTACTTAGGAGCCATCAAACACTCGGGTCTAAAGTCCCCGAGGTGGATAGGGATCATAAAGCTTTAGTAATGTCAGCACAGGTTTGGAAGTAGCCAGCTAGATGAGGAGGGAAGCTGAAGGTGCACTTCTGTAGTCCACGGGAGGGAGGAAGCAAGCTGCCAGGAAAGATCGATGAATTGTTTCCTGTGAGGGATGTTTACAGCATGAAACATTTAAGACACTCTGACCATAGTGGAAGTGACTTAAATGAAGATTGACGTMCACTTTGGAAAGCAACAATTCCTCATGCCAGCACCTCACTCTGAGCCTCTGAAGATCGCGTTAGCTGCTTAGTTTCGGATCAGAAACAGAATGTTTCCAGCTTCCGGGTGTTCAGACCTGCAGGTCCACTGCAGACAGCTCTTCGGCATACACCCGTGGAAAAGGTGGTACATTGTTATTCTGAGTGATCGGCATACAAAGGTAAGGGAGGCTTGCAAGCTGTTTCATCTTCCACCCAAAGGACTCTGTGTGTGTGTTGATGCAGGCGTGTATGCTTGCAGGCAGGTAGGTGTAGGTATGTGCAAGCAGCTGAGTAACACAGGTAAGAAAAAGCTCGTATTACTAGAGAAAGGATTTATCAGATGTTTGTCAATAACCAAGAGCGCTATGAAAGAATGTCACATAGTATCAGGAATGAAAACACAGCAGCATTGTGGAAGGTGCTAGACCTGGAGGAATGATGAGGCAGTTCTGAATTTTAATTAAATGAACACCACCTCAAAGCAAGAAAACAGAAGTTTGGTCCAAGTAACAAAGAAAAAAAAATTGGTCCACCACTKAGTAACTAAGAAAAGCAATCAAACGAGATCAGTGACTGATCTCTCTTCTTATCATTGTCACCCTTCACTCCCCTAAATAAGGCACCTGATCAATGAAAAACTGTACTCTCCTTGTAGCGACCAAAGACTCATTAGCGTATGCAATATAATTAGAGCTATGTTTGCAGGTTACATATCAACAACAGTCAGGCCAAATACTGCAAATACTTACTGCTGAAACTAGTTTCTAGAAGAAGTAAGTAGTAAGGTTGCAGTATRTAATATTCACAGCTTTCTGAAATTCAGGAGACTGAAACAACATGTAAGATGAAATTAATTAGCAAGTTGAGGCTACAAGTGCATACACTTATGAACTCAAATCCCAAATTCAAAATGACAGAGCATGGAAAGAGATACAGACAGTGGTAAGGCTTTTTCTATGTTCTGACAGCAAAAGTCCATCTGAGTCAGTCAACTAAAAATATAGCTTAAAAAATGGAAGAGGTGTGACTTACTGACAAGTCTTCTCACCCACTCTTTTATCGACTTAAAACATGATAGATAGAATATGGAAAAACATTTTGGTAAATTGTAATTAGGACTCYGCACACAAATTAGCAATAGAACAGCGAGGGAGCTCCTGCAATGCAACAGCACATCTCAGCCAGGGAGGGGACCATAAACCAGAAGAGGCCCCTTGTARCGCAGGAGCATGGACAGGGGGAAGCAGAAGGAAACTCCCTTGGTCCTGCACCACCTCCAAAGTCAACTGCCCAGCAACAGCACTGATCTGAATGGAAGGAAGACCTCTTAAGGGAGGCAGGAATTTAACAGTGAAGCTTAGAGGACTAGGTCTACGCAGATTTTCACACAATTGTTATTCCTTTCCCTCTTTTTTATTTTTTGCCAGCTTTTAAGATAATGTTTTCAAAATCACTGTTTGGTGGGAACCCAGTTCCCTAAGGCAACTTTGAAAATCTCCATCTCGCATCTGCTCTATTTACCTTGGCAGGCATTTCTTGTTCAATTGAAATCTGAAATTTCATTTGTCTCATTCATAACGAGGGCTAATAGCTCAGCTTTTTTTATCAGTCAAAGCAACTAGAAGGCTGGGGTCCATTCTCAGKTATTTCTACTCAGCTAGAGCATTGGGACAACTGTAGTATCAAAGAGGATATTATTTCTAAACTGTAGCAGAATGGCTTTCTCTTTCCAAATACCTGAATTAGTCTTTACACACATAAGGCAACAGAAGGATTTCTTGTCTGTGGATTGAAGAGTTTCTCAACTAGCTCCCCTTTTCTTAAGGTTTTTTTTAGGGAGGCAGGAATAGTTGCAAAACAATACAGTCCTAGTCCCCAGATTCTAGTTTTTCAAACAAGTCTGGTTCACTGGGGTGCAATCAAGTCACTGTGATTGTGGAACCTGCTCAATAACAGCTTGTGCAACAAAACTGGAAAATTAAAACTGTATGCCCACATTCACTGTCTTCAGTGGACTAAAATAGAAAAAAGCAAATATACAGAACATATTTTGCACTAGTAGGAATGTCTAGCTAATCCAGACAGGACAAATTTAAAACCAGTAATGAAAGATATAGAAGACTGGAGGAAGATGGGGCAACTTGACAAGTATATAGCCAACTCAGGAATGCTGTAATATGCAAAAATCTTTAAAGTTGCCTCTTTTGCTTTAGAAAGGGAACCATCCCAGTTGCATGCATTAGAGTTTGAACATGAAGGCTATGCATATTTGTATCTGAGCTGGTTGGTCTTAGGATCATCTGGAAGCTGTCAAGTATTCTCCTTAAATCTGTCTCCCTGTGTCCAAATAAGGTTACCTACTAATCCCATCTGTCCTTGCAGCAGGTGAGTTTGGCCTTTTTACAGGGGACCACAGGACATCTTCTGTGACTAACATCAGCGGTGCAATGGCAGGAAAATGACAGATGGGCTATATGGAGTTACCTGGGTCACGAACAGCGAACTAGTTGTTAATCCACACTGCAGYCAAATGCATGGCAAGCCACACTCAGTGGTTTTTCCCTTGAATATCAGCTGGTTCACCYTAAACGCAGTCCTAAATGCACTTCTGGTGTTTGGTCAGCAGCTTTAATTTTGGGCCCAAACTCAAAGCTACTCTTAGAAAGCAGGAAGGAATGTTAGGGGATTAGCAGCTTCATTGGCTTTCTTTTTGGTGTCTAGTTGAAAAGCTTTACAACTACTCCAGCAACATCACTGAAGAGYTGAATAAGTGAGAGATCTTAGATAATGAACAACAAAAATAATGTTGTCAAATATCTAGGGACAAYGGAAAGTCCCAAGAGAGGCCACAAAAATCAATACACTATCAGCATTCCTGTGCTTCAGAAATTGCAGTCTATGTGTCAAAGCAGGGAGATCAAGGGAAATTGCATTATATTTATAGATTTCTGATATGAGTTCTAGTCAGAGCTGCAAGATTTCATACCAAAATAAACATGTGGTTCCTCTTGCTTTTACTTTTTCATATTTGTCCACTCTGAATGACAACCAAAAATGTCCACTCAGGCAATTTAGCATAAAAACATGCGACAACATGGAAATGTATGCCTTGAAGACTCACATTTTCTCAGCAGCCATTTGAAAGTATTTGAAAGATTTTTAAAATTATTTGGAATTGTTGAACTACTTCAGTCTGACACTTCCCACTGAACTGAAAACTCTGACACGAATGTGAACCCTCACAAGCTGCCACACGGTTTCTTAGGGGATGTACTCGCGGTGCCTCATGCGAATTACACATGGTAGGCCATGCTCTAGGAGTTACATCTCCCATGATGTACTCCAAGTGCTCAACCAGACAACAGACTGGGCGAGCTGTAGACCAAGGAGGCTGCTCCCTTCAGGAGCAYGGAGACAGGAGGTATCTCACCTACCTCTCTTGTGAGGCATTAAACYGGCTCAGGTGGTTTAACAGCAAATTGACTCAGAGGGAAGATGTTCCTATTCAGTTCAACACARTGAAACACATTATTTCCAGTTAACCACGCTTGAAATTAACTGTTTTGTTTGATTTTTCTTCAGAGAAAAAGCAAACACTGGTAATAACAACTTTCCTCAAAGAAAATGTAAGATTTTCCAAAAAACAAGTTTTCCTTTAAACATACATTTGCAGAAAATGTTGTAATAAATAGTAATACAAACCAAGAAATTCCTCTTTCATTTGCAAACTGCTTGAAAATGTCGCAAAAACTAATCCTCTCAAGAGATATCCTGTTTCCAAACAAATCACTCTTGTTATTTTCAAACTGCTTTAGATGATGTTCATTAAGATGTTCAAACGAACATCAGAATAAGAAAGATGGTTTCAGAACTGGAAGCTAAATGTACTATAATCAAAACTGTAGTTAAACAATATCTCAATTTTTCCCCCTAAATTGAGTCAAAGATATTTTATACACTGTCAGAAAATTTCAGAAGTATGTCTTATCATGTAGCATCCCATCAACCTTCATATGTACTCTCAGATCATGCAGGTCCAGCAGGTCCAAATTTAAAACAGAGGAATGTGCGAGATGCCCACAGYTGTATTAATACATGAGTATCAAAACAACTGTCCATGATGAAATATTGCTGCCAAGACATCATACTACAAAACAAAACACAAAAATGTCACGTATAGAAAAAGAACTTAGCAACAAAAACTAAGTGGAAAAAATATTCAAGAAATTTTGTAGAGGGCTGGTTACCAAAAGCCTTTTTAAGTGTTGTGGTAATAGCTTAATAAACAGTGAAGCTCTCCTTAAAGCCACAGAAGGACATACCAGAAGCCCTTTCCTTTGCCATTCCTTATGCATCACATTGTGAAATCTTCCATCTGATCTTTGACTTGAACCTCTCATGCAAAAACAGAAACTGAATAGAAGAATACATCTTTTTACATATTTACGTGTTACATCTGCCTTTTAGTTATGACCCCAGTTTCCAGAACCATAGGGGAAAAGTTTGKTTTTTCTTCAAAAACAGATTCTGCTGAAAGATGGTCCTCAGAGCCATGAGAACATTTACGGGTGATTAAAGTATGCTTAAAGAATTGTTTTTCTTGGTTTAAATTCAACTTGGATTCCATCTCTGTTCCCATTCGGAAGGAAAGACATTACAGACCAACCTACTAAACAGAAGAAAACCCCAGAAAAAGCTTGTTAGGAGTAGCTGTCTCTTCAGTTCAGACATCTTGACTTTAGTGTACTCACAAAAACAAGTTGTGCCAGACACTCTGGGTATAAGCGTTTCAAAATCAATCAAATCATAGTTTATGATAGGAGTTATAATAATATTTAGGTAATAGCATTATGACCAGATTAAAGTTTGATTGTGCATCTAATTTTGTATTTAGTAGGTCCCTCAGCTATTCTCACTTCTAGTGCTGGGGTAATAGGATCTTTTTGCTAATTAAACGTTAATATGCAACAAAGGAGAAGCACTGGAAAACAAATCCATTTGGGGGCTTCACATAAGCAGCTCTCTTTGAATACAATTAAAGTGTGAGAAATCTAAAACCAGTCCTAATGTGCTAAGGGGAGAGGCGATAAGCCAAAGAGCAGACTCCAGACCCGCTGCATCCTAAATGCTGGARGGACAAACCTGATTAGGAAATGAATGGCCTAATATCCAGATGCAGATCATCAGGCCAGTATTTTTTTAACATAATGAGTGTTTCATATTTTAAAGGAAAACTCTAGTGATATGGTCTCACTGCAGCCTGCCTAGTAAAGTGAGCATAGACCTAGAAGCAGGAGCAAATCTGAAAATTCAGCTCTCTCACTAAATCCCATCCCATCGCCAGCCACATCTTTTAATTTCTTTGCCTCARTTTCTTGATTTATGCAATATTTTCTAGCCTATTTCATAAAAATATTGCATCACTGGAGAAACCTAAGTATTAAATATTGTTAGCACAGGAGGGTATACAACCAAATAAATATTTGGTAAATTGAGGTAATGCTATTATTATTAACAGTACAGTGGCATTCAGAGGTCTCCCCTTGATTTGGATCTCCACAAGGCAAAGCACATTACAAGTCACATAATACAGTTTCTTTGTAAAAAATTAATTTTGAAACATCAGATGAAAACAAGTAGATATAGCACGCTAGGGGAAGATGTGAAAAATGAAGGCTATTGTGGCTGTAAGGAGACTTTATGGTCACACTGATTCAGAGAGGTAAAAAAAGGAATTGAGACACACTTAAAAACTAAAATATGTATGTAAGTATTAATAATAATACTTCACTTCTACAAACTATCCTTCTGAAACTGTTTAAATACTTCARGACAATAAATTAAGCTATCGCACGTTTGCGACGTAAGGAATCATTATTGTTTTTCTATGAACTTGTACGGACGGATAACGCACACAAAGACRACAGACTGAGACGAAGAAGGCCTGGCTGCGCCGAACTCTGGAGCAGCTCTGTCCCTGCTTCCGTCTGAGCTGGGGTTTCGCTCAGTCAGGCTAGAAGGGACTGTTAAAATAATCAAATCTGTCCTTGTGGACGAACTCCAGCACATTTTTCCCAACGACACAACGATGAGCTGCAAATCAGCATGACTTTGGGATAATCATATTACTGAAGACAACAAACAGGGGTTTGTTTTGTTTTGAAGCTAGAGGCTTCTCGCTGCTGGCTGGTGGCTGACACTTATTTTTTGATTCACTTCTTCTGCAGGAAATCTCTCCCTGGAGCTCGGTTCCTGCTTGAGGGGCACCCAGCTGTACCAAACCTGGCCCTCAGCCTGCTCCATTTATTTGTCTATACCTGAGCGACTGAAGCGGAGGGATATTCCCTGTCTGGCTACTGCTGGGCTTCACCGTGGAGTATTTCAGCCGGGCGTCTCTCTAACAGCCTGGCAGGGCTGCAAAGCATACGAGTAACTTGTTCCCATGCACTAGAGATACAAGCTGCAGTTCACTACTTGTGCAAGTGTATGCATGCATATATACACAGGTAATATATATTTATGTGTAGTATAATGATATATCTTGATTACAGACAGAAATTACAAATGCAAGGATTCTTTTGCCACTGTACTAAAAACAGATTTCCCCAGGGAAATGATATCTGACAAGATGGCTATGTTGAATAATTAATGAATAATCACCAAAACACTTGAAAAGCATAGCTGGAGTTGATGTGTCCCATTTGAGAAAATAATAAATGGGGCAAATGTGCCATGGCACAGGGATCAGAAGACCCCCTGAGGAGAACAAAATAAGTGTTTTGGAGGCACAAGTCCATTCACATTGGAAATGTGCAATGAAATACTGCCTCAGAATGTGTAGAGATGACCTTTACATGCAGTAAAAACATGTTTCATTAGAGTTTGTTCTTTTTGTTTGTTTAAAGTTGTTTAAGATTCTTTTCGGAGATTGGCAATCTCCCAATACGCAGTCATCTTTCAATGATTTTTTTCCATGCAGACATATTGATAGCAACATAAACATACCAAGCCTCTTTAGTTAGAAGTTACACGTCATTTTTATGATAGTGACTAATACTCTAGTTCATTAAAAAAAATATTGAAGGAACTCACTCCAACTGCATTATGTATTGTGGAGTTTCATAACATATATTACATTTCAGAAATAAATTAAAAATAGGAGGTTGAATGTGTCCTTTATTATTTGTAGCTTGCTTTCTTAAAGAAATATTAAAGACTTATGGAGCCTTTCAGATTTATGCTCTATGAGCTGTGAAAGCTCCAATATCCTCGTCCAAAGAAAGAAAATGTCAGTAGATCAGTCATTTACCATTTTTAACTCCCAGATCAAACTTCTAAGATCTTTCCCATTTTTTCACATTACTAAAACCAGGAACACTTACATGCTAAACTTTGAGATTATCTGTAATGTATACATATGCGTGTCTTTATACCAGCAGTTAAATCAAATTATTGTTCCCCTTTATTTGAACAAGTACCTTAATTTCTCAACTTTTTTTTTAACTACACTCTTAAACTATTGGGTTCATAGATCTACTCCTACATTTCTTAAGAAAATTCAGAAGCTGTGTAGTATGAAATCTACAATTTTTTTTGTACCTGTGCTAGGTAAGCAGAATAAGGATTTTCATTTTTGTTCTACTTAAACATCACAAGACGAGAAAAGTTAGTTTCCCTATTAAGGGGAATTGATCTCGAAGATACAGAGACTGGGGTGGTATCATCTTAGTCTCCATTTATTAATTTTACAGAATCAAAGTTTTAGAGRCAGCTTCAAATCCAAGTTCATGACATAAGCTGCTCAGCGAGGACAGCATGGTTCAGGATGCACTTTTTAGGACTGCGGACTGTTACTAGGTCTGGCAGAACTGGAYACCAGTGACAACATCTACTCAAGAAAGACCAATGATCCAAACTGCAACGCTATTACAGAGGTTAGAGAAAAGGATTCTGCCAATCGCATACGGTAGAGGTAGTGCATATACGTGCAACCGCAGAAATGAGGAAGGTTGAAATCAGGACGTGAGACATAYAGTCACAGAGCCAGGTGAAGGTCAGAGGCCTGCAGCAATGCGATGCTATGGGCCACGATTAAGCTGCCCCACAGCTCTGTCTGCCAGCAGCTCTGAATACAGACTAACTCATTGCGAAAACATATTTACCCTAAAAATGTCAAAGAGGAAAAACTGAAAATGCTTGTAAGTCTCATAGTCAAACGATGACTGTTGAACAGTGACACAAATTCTACTTATAGAACATATTACAGTAACTAATTCATGGGCAGATCAAAATAAATCAAAACAAAAAGTATAATCAAAACAAAGCTATCTGCAAATATTTGCTCTCATTTCTTTTTTGTGAAATTCTCTTCTCCACCAAGGCAGYCACTGATGAATATACACAGTGAGGCAACTTTATACCACAGTCAGAAAGTTAAGATGACTTCCAGAGAACGTAGTCATTTCCATAGAAAATTTTCAGTACAAAAATGTCCAGCGCAATACTACATCTTACCACCCTGCTCAATCACTGGTACAACAGGGACATCCTAAGTCCCAAATAACAAATCTAATATTTTTCAATATCCTAAATCATCAGATTATAGTACCTCCATGATCTAATATAAACAAAAGAGCACAAACAAACCAACCAGAAGTTCCAAYTGATTTTAATATGAGAGCCAGAGTTCAAAAGGTGTATAATTTCCCTGTCTGAWCCTTCATGAATAGAGTTCTAAAATCTCTGTGGTACGTTTCTGTTTTCCAACAAAAAGGAAAAATCTCTCAGATCTGCCCTGCAGATAAAAGTTGAGAAATTCTGCTCTAATTATTGGTAATATTTTAATTATGCTTTGCAATAACAGCAGAGGCATTCAAAGTACTTTACAAATGAACTAGCTCCTTTTTAAGGATGAAATTGAAATAAAAGATTGGCAGGATGGAAAAAAAATGAGGAAGGAAATAAGGAAATCTGCAAGTCATCATGGCACAAGTGACTCACAGATTATCCTTTCCTCTCCTGACTCTTTTCTGTAAAATGTGGCAGCAGAAACATTGCAAAGCAAAAGAGGAGAGGCATAAGCATGGAGCATGTGAGATGGTTGATTTAAATGAGAGGTCAGCAGTATTTCACCAGTATTGGCTGGTATGCCAAAGTGTAATTTTCTTTTCCAGATTGGAGGTTAAGTGGATCAGGAGAAACGCCACAGTAACTGGAAGATGCAAAGGAGGGAATGGAAAGGAGAACTGAGGAAAAAATTTATGACCAATGTATCAAAGCAAAAGAGTTCAGGGTGAGAAAGAAGAGAGATTTGTCTACAAGAAGCCTTTAGACCTTTATGAACAGAGAAGGAAGAAGGCAGACTGAAGYGCAATAAGTATGTTATTAGAGAAGAGGCCCCTGGAGCATCAGTTGCAAATGATTAACTCAGTGAGTTCTCCGGTGAGGCAAAAAAGGTACAAGCTGGTAACAGGAGGTCACAGGTAGCTGTTTAACAAGAGAGAAAAAGGAATCCAACTGTACCTTGAGCAGAAGAGAACAGAGAAGATAACGTTAAGGAAAGATGGACAGCTATTGGCTTCTTTTCTGAACTCTGACTTTCTATCTCCGTGCACACGCAGGCAGCAGGTTTGGTCTAGTTGATTTCTTCAAGCCACACTATAAATCAAGCAGTAATCCCTATCRCGCTCTCTCTGAATTAGCATTCCCTCAAAGCACCTAAATTTCTTCTGCACATTGAAGTCATTTTGCTCATTGCTTGCTCTCCAAGGAGTTACTGGCTGGAGCATTTTGCAACTGTCAGTATTTAGATAGTGCACAAGCATTTAATTTTATGCCATCCTTACCCTGGACAGTAAACTTCTCACTAGCCTGCAGCACTTTGGCCAAAGACTCACCACACCAGCAAGCMAAAGTGGACCTCGCCAAGCAGCATGCTTGTTCTTTTAGTAGGCAAAAAAAGATGTACAGGCCCCTATTAAAGCCAGAATAAACAAAATCCATGTATTCACCTACATTTTAAATTCAATTTTAACTAGCAAACAGGAGAAGATCAACACCTACGGAGAATGATGCAGGACAGGTATAGCAGAAACAACTTCGGCAACTTACAATTTGTTTCTTCCATAACTTGGAGAGTCTGTGCCTAGGGTTCACTTATGAAATCTTTTCCTTCTCTTCTGAGGTTGCTTTCTGTGCCAATAATGATGCTGATTTACTGTGAGTCCTGGACAGAAGTCACTAACTCACATCATATGAACCACCAGAAACCACCGGTTGTCTCCTAACACCCAATTTCAGTACCTTGACATGAGTCTGTAAACGTCCTAACAATAGCATTTGCTGCTATTATTAAACTCCCAAACCACAATGAAAATTAACAATAATACAAAGATGGTTTTGTTAATAAATTATAAACTGGGTTCTTTAAAATATATGCTTATTAAATTCTCAAAAAGTTAGTAAAACTCCTAAAGTATTTCAGAGTGACAGCTAAAGGTACAGATATTCTGATAGGCACTCAGATGTTATTTTTGTTTATGCTTTCATCTCTGTTGAAACTTCTAGCTACACACTTGTCTGAAGGATCTTCGCAAAGATCCGACAAATCTCTATAGGGATACCTTTATAGCCCTTAGTTCTCACAACATATCCTTGAAAGTGAATTTTTCTGTAGCATAAGTCATTTTTTGTTATTGTCTCTGTACCAGGTGAACAAAACTCTTGAACGTGATTCAGGGTTCACTGAGAAATGAAAGCAAGCTCAACCATTATGAAGGGAACATCCTGCACTGTGCAAAGAAAAGCAGTGCACAGGCTGCCAGTGTGGGCAAGAATCAAAGACGAAACTTGTTTCTTTGACAGTAAACATCAAAAGACAAAGCCCTCCTTAAAATCATTGCCTCTCACACTTTACATGGACTCCGGAACAATTCAAACATTTGGTTTTACGAAATTAAAATGCTGGTGCATTTAACACAATGTTATTCCACAAATTCTCTCTGTAAATTTCCCACTAATGAYGAAAAGCTTCCTTCCTTCAGATGTTTTAAGTCATTGATGTCTGAAATACTTTATCTCCTTTTTGAGGGTTAATTAAATATTATTTTGGAAATCCTCACTAGAATGATTTGAACTAAGACTTTGTAAGCAAACCTTCCATTAAATCTGTGGAAGAAAAACTATTGGCAGGCTCATGGGTATCAGGGAGCTACTCTTACCTCGACCATTTATTCTGGTAAGTGTGACAAGTCAGTAAATTATCTTTCTCAATTTCTACATTTGCGAAACAGACATAAAATCCTTTTCTTATCTATGGATGTACCATGAGTTGCTTTTTTGTGTATGTTCCAAAAAGTGTGGCATTATTCAATTAAATGGCACTAGGAGATACTAAACATTAAAGTAAAACCATAAAAATCACAATCTCTGATCCCTATTTTTAAACGGGGATACTACTAACATATTTCAGATTTTTTGGCATCTTTAGTTGGCACTGCAGAACTACCCAGGTTCTAATCTCTGGTTAACCTGCTCAGA
This sequence comes from Rhea americana, assembly GCF_003343005.1. Taxonomy (NCBI): domain Eukaryota; kingdom Metazoa; phylum Chordata; class Aves; order Rheiformes; family Rheidae; genus Rhea; species Rhea americana. Next base: position 6,199,834 of record NW_028187088.1, read on the forward strand.
CACATGTCAGATTGTGTCTCTGATGTTGCCAGATGTGATCTTTGGAAACTCATCACAGTATGAAATTGCACTATGTGAAATTCCTTCCCTAAGTGTAACCTGTTCATGGAGTAAAATACATCCATACTCTCCAATAAAGTAAATGACAACTTCCTTTGGTTTCACTGGAGTAAGGATCTCAGGTATAGCCAGGATTTCTGAGAAACACAGAATGGTCTTCAGGAGGAATTGCATCAGCTGTGTGATGCATATACCCTGTTTCTGAGCTTCTTATCCTGAGAGTTAATGGAATTATAAAGCCTCATAGATTAAAAACAGGTCACAAAGTCTAGGTAGAAAGAATGTTCAGGTTTACTTTATTATACGAATACAGTCTGCAAAAGCCATTTTCCACTTTATCAGAGTATTGCCATCCACACAGAAAAAAACAGAGCTCCCACAGTAATTTTGTAATGAGGCTTTAGGTCTACTTTCGCTGAACAGTATTTAGAACGTTGAGGAGAATCCAGTTTCTGACTTACAAAGAGGAAAAGAAGGGAATGCAATGCTAGTTCACGCCCCTTGTAGGAATTAAATCTATCTTCATATTCCTGGTGAGAGAAAGGAAGACAAAAAAGGTATTCTCAGATTGCAGGGAGGAGAATAAAAGCATGCTTGGATCTCAAAGAATGAGACCTTGAGAATCCATGTATGGATCTGAGCAAAAAGAATCTACCTTGGCCCTGCAAAGAAAACAGCAAAGAATTTATAACCAGATTCCAGCAGAGCAGAACAAGGCAGACAGCAACAGAAATCACATGCCTGTATCTTAGCAAGAAGAAACTGATGTTGCACCACCAAAAATTGCTTTTCTAGCAGTGTATTCTCCAGATTGTTTGTGCATACTGTCCGTTACCGGTGTGGTAAATCATCCGTGATCATTAGGAATTAGGTTATATCTCCATTCCCTGGCTGATGAGAGCCCTACTCATTTTCTGTGGCAGAACTGGATTAAAAGCATTCCCTACGTGATTTAGGAAGTTGGTACGTCTTCCTATCTCTGTTGCGCAGGACAGCTTGCTGCATTCTTACACAGGATTTACAAACAGCTGATTCATAAGGGCTCCCTAAGCAGACAACAGCATAAAAATGTTGAAAGCAGTGAATTCTCCCCAACTGAAATGGTCAACCAAAAAAATGTTCTTTCTGTGTGCATAGCTCTGACCCTTCTTCATTCCTTCGCTTTAGTCAGGTGCTTCCATATTGTAACTACCTAACTTCAGGTATTTTCCTCTGAAAATTCTGGCAAGTATGAATTACCTGAAGTCATGGAGCAAATTAGGTAGCTACTGAGTTCTCTCCCAGTCAAGAATAGAACTAGGTTTCTCACACTTCTCCCCTAGAATACATTTCTCCCTACAGGGCAAAATACGTTTCTCCACTTCTTTCTTTAACACCATAATTCTCAAATGGAAGCCATATACTACTGATAAACAGCATTTCAGAACTGACACAGGAAAAAAATTCTGCGACTTTGTTTTGTAGGCTCAAGTCAATGTAACAGTATAAGCCACTTATCCTTTAATCTTCTTTTCATGGTAGCAGAACACTCAGAAACGTATTATCCTGAATTTCCTTTGGTAGGTGTTCAGTAGCAGCAGGCTCCCATTCAGCCAGGCTACTTTTTCTTCATGCTGTAACTGCTCTCACACTAAGGACAAGGCGGGAGTTTCCATGTTTTAAACCTGAATGACCTTTCAGAGCAGGAGTAGTAGCAATTACTTCTTGCCACTATGAACACTCCCACTAGGAAGACAGCTTAGCATTATAGATGTCATTTAATTTTATTTCATAGTGGCAGCTAGTATCTGTTCTTTGCCTGCAGAGTTAGAAGCATGAAAGACGATTGTCCTATGAAAATATTTCCCATTTTGATCTTCTATGCCATACCTTGTTTTCAATCAAGTGCCTCTCTAGAACACAGTACAAGATCTCATCAAGTTGACATAGAAAGAAGAATTAGAATGAGAATGGTTGGTGCTAGTTCTAAAACAAAATTGAAAAACCACTGATTCAAAAACTGTGCTTTCTTTGGTTGTGTCTACATTAAAAATTTTCTTATGCAACAGAATAATATCAGTACGTGAAAGCAGCTGGTACTGAGACCCCTACATCTCCACTATATGTAGTTCCAGTGCTACTTCCAATTAAATTTAATCTTTTCCTGGACCAGAACATCCCCACTACGCATGTGGTGTGACACACTGTGACAGAGTGATCCTTGGTTCCAACCCCCACGTCCTCTTCAGGAGTTGGAGTCCTTTTGGTGCATACCTTGACCTTAGCTGTTGGTGACGTTTCTTCTGAAAAGCATCCATTTGGTGTCTCAGGAGAAATGGAGCAAATCGTGGGGACAGTCAGAGGTTCACTTCAAAACTGCACTGCTGTTCTGAATCAAAATGCTAACATAAAGCCACCTTCTGTGATGGTTGTAATGGAGCAATTAAACAAATAGCACTGAAAAGAGCCCCAACTGGCTGCAGAATGGCAATAATGTTGGATTGGATATAATACATAGAAAGGTATACAGCTGTGAAAAGAGGGACTTACACATAAGCACTGTGTTGCTTGCATATATTTATTCATATCATATGGGAAACCTGGGGCCCATCGCATAATTGTAATGTACAGTTCACTCATTTTGTCTGTCACAATATAGACACTGAACTTTGATTTTTTTGCCCTGTTTCTTCAGCTGAAAATGTGCTATCTGAGAAGATGCATACAAAATTTCATAAATATATGTCTTACATCATTTTAAGATCAGTAAAGAGATATTTTTATGACCTAAGAGGCTACCCGACTGTTATAATTCCATGAATATGCTAATAGGAACATTTTTTTCCCCAGCCTGTATCCAGCAGTTTTCAAACCTATTGGTTTCCAACTTATTCATTTTTTCAATCCAATAAAACTGTAATATTTTCTAGGGGCATTCAACTCTGATGGGCTAAGATATTGTGGTATGCAAGAGCTAAATTATTTGGCTGGGTTTCAAAACTGATTTGTGGTCCTGAGAATTATTAACTGCCAAAATATTTTAAAAGAGCTGTCTCTACAAAAAATAGCATCCATCAAAAAATATTCCTACTTGGAAAAAGTCTGTTACTTTTAGAGACACGAAATTATTTCCTTACATATATTTTGTACATCAACAAAGTGAATTTGGAAATATTTTTTGTTAACCTGAGGTCAACATTGACCATTTAGTTATATATTAAAATGTCGGTCAGGACTTCTGTTATCATATGTTCGGAAAGGACAAACGCTCTTGCAGATGGTATTCTCATACTCTCAAAAGACTGGCAGTGATTCTGCAGGACTAGGAAGTGGTAATTTAGATGATACAGCGCTTAATATTTCTCTTCAAAGATCCAAACACTTCAACAGCATATTAGATGTTTTTAAAATCTCTTAAAATCAACCTATATGTAATAGTGTCTTTAAAGAGGCTACTATAAGCGGTAATGCCAGATTCCTTTTGAGTGAGATGATGAGATGAAGTCCTYGCATGGGAGCCTAACATAATGCCTTGCACTCCTGTAGCTCTATTATCAGCATTTTAAGTTGTGCTGGTGTCATCTGTGGGCCTTAGGTTGCTGTGCACACTTGCTGAGCAGATTGTGTAAAGCGCACAGCACTTCTGTTTGGCTTATCAAATAACCTGCAGAAGTCTGAAAAAATATTCTCAAAAAAGACTCAAGTTCTTCTCATTACTAGCTTTSCCACAATAAAGCCTATATTCAATACAGTAAATGTGAGTCATTCTCTTCAGTTTATAGGTCTTGACCAAATCGCTAAGCAAAGGAGAACATGGAAAATATAATCGCTTGGAAACTGTAATTATAGAAACACTACATCTAAATTTGTACCTAGTACCATAAAATGACCTTCCTAAAAGGAGGAAAGAGAGTCAAAAGAACAGAGAATCAATCTGTAGARGACTATGCTACACTTTATTTCCAGCTGTGGTTTTACTATTCTAAATTGTTTGGTCTAAAGCAAATGCTAATAGAAATCTAGAAGAACTTAAGCTCTTTATAGATTAGATAAACTATTGGCTATATAAATAAGCATTACACAACTGAAATACAGGGATGCAACAACAATTTAAGGCAGTCAAACCAGTTCAAAAGTGCAGACAGGAATGGTCCTGAAAAAGGAGCATGGAACAGCATGCAAGTCTAAAAGAAAGAAAGTCTACCCATCCAGATCTATAGTTCAGCTCATTGCATTTTAACACAGAGGATGCAAAGACAGGTATTATTTCCTGCAGACATGAAAAAGATTTGAAGGGATTATACAACTCCTACCACCATTTTAAAATGTAAATTCAGCACATTTAAAATAAATTTAGAAGTATTTTATCTTACTCTTTATCTGAGAAATTAATTTGTCACTAGAGGAGGCCAAAAGACATCTGGTAGAGCTGAATAACTTATTAACAACATTAGGAACTATGCAAGCTAGGAGAACATCAATGCCCAAAATGTACTACTTTTGGCACGACAGGAGCCTCATTCATCACCTCAGAAAGATCACAGCATCCCTTGAACGTCTTACACAACTGACATATCAAATGATGGCCACTCTCAGGAGAAGGTATTAGACTTGCTGAAACAGCAGTTTGATTTGAGGTGGCAAATCATCCCTTCCTGTGTGCTTCAGAAATTGCTCCTAATTTAAAACCTACAGGAGATACCGGAACCAGATCCCTGCCACCAAATTCTGTTGTTATCTGTTGATCTGGAAATACTTGTCTCTCCTCTTTCCCTCCTTCCCTAGAGCTGCTGAAAGACTTTTTCTCTTTTGGAAATCTCTAGGAAAAAAGAGATTCAAAGCAATGTGACCAACAGCCAACACATTCCAGACATGTGGGGAACATACATACGGTGTAGCCAGGACCCTATAAATGTCAAAGATAATTTGTGCTGTTGTCTGTTACCTACTTGGTATATTACTTACTCCAGTGCTTTTTTGGGGTGTTTATCTGAGAGTGCACCAGGTGCATACTAGCTATGGGTAAAGCAATTCCAAATTATTTTGCCAAAGCTGCAGCTTRTTGCAGCTTGGATTTCACTGTTTTTATTGTTATTTGCAGTGATAGAAGTCAAGGAAATGCCTAGGAGGCTTCTGTACGTCTTAAATTCTACAAATGTTATGAGGACATATGTGGAAGGAAAGAAGCTGTTGACAAGCAGCTGGGATCACAAATTCCCACTGAGATTACAATTTCCAATGCAGTTAACGGACAAACACCATTTTTCAGAAAGCAGCTTAAATGGCCAGGTCAAACAGGTGCCAAAGCAGAAGCTGGGCCAAAAAGTATAAGCTTGCTACAAAAATACCCTCTTTYGCTAGCTCTTCCAAAGGAGTGTTTGTTAGCTTGTGTGAGCACTTGCCTTCTGAAGAGCAGAGTGAATAGAGATGTTTATTTTTGGAGTCTTGAACGGGTTGTTATTCTGTATCTCTCCCAATTTTACTGTCTCCTGACCAAACATTTTCCTTTCTCCTCGGAGAAACAGGGGAAGTTTCTTACTGAGCTCAAAACTTATCTGAAATTTCTTAGATACTTCCATGGTTTGGAGCAACAAATCTACTTAAGAGTCCAGCACGTTTACACAAAGTATTGTTCCTGCTTCCTCCACATCATTTCTATGTCCTGTGTAAACATAACAGAACTTTCTAATGTCATAAGACATTCTCTTCTAGTTTTTAACCAGGAGAGCTTGAAAGCATAAATTCCCTTTCACRGAAAATTTTGGTATTTCTTCATTTTTGTGTCTCAGATCAGAACAAAACATAGTCCACTCCTGCAGTAATTCTTGTGATTATGACAGTCTCATGCACATGAGAGACCATAACTCAAATACATAGTCTGTATCAGAGGTGGGAACCTGAACTTGTGGTTTCCCTCATTTCATCTGGAAACTCCATCCAAGCCCTCAGAAAACTTTTCCAATAAAAACGTTAATTAAGATGAACAAAGTTCAAACACAACTTATGACTAGGGGACACATGGCTCCTAGATGCTCCCCCTGAAATTTTGCTTTTACATCTAAGCAAACTGGGAGAAAGCAAGTTATTGCTCAGACAGCTACTAAATTCATGACCAGGTACAAAGCTATGGGTTTCACTACTTCAATTGCATAAGTGCCACTGATTCTGGGAAGGAATTCAGTGAGCTTATTCTGATAAATTCTTATCTAGTATTATTTGTACATGCTTTTTTGAAGGTTTATATTTACATGTACACATAAGCTAGGAGAGCACACAGATACATCTCAGTGATTCCTGGCCCAAGTAGCTATTTTATCATTTATTAAGAAGTGGATGCAGCAAATGTCACAAAGGAGGTGGCAGCACTTGAGACATAAAATAAAAATGGACTAAATTCCAGAGCATTTTATCCTTTGGCAGCAGAATAATCAGTGTTTCAAAGCCATAATGTAGGAGGATAAGGCACAGTCACAAAGCAATGTTAGCTATCCAACAACRTTGCTTATAATGACACTGGCATTAATTGGCGCTTAAAGTGTGCATTACACCATCGTTTCTGTTGCACAGCATCTGAATTTTGTGCCTGCGTGCATTAGCCCTTTCACTTCTGTCAACGTGAGACCAAGAGTCTCATTTAACCCGTGTGGCTTGTGCTGGGGGAACTGGGGACGGTTTTGCAAGGCATCGGCGTTCACGGAGTCTCTCAGCCACTACCGCGAAGTTCTGACGCACCCCCGCAGGCAGCAAAACGAAGATGGTGAGGATCTGACCTAGCGAAAAACTTATTTTAATGCCTTTAGGTTCTTCAGCAGCAGCTGACCTGCTAGTTACGTACATAACTATATACAATTATACAGGAAACTAGAAAACATGGATGGGAATATATGGAAGGAAAAGCAACAAGAAAACAGTCAGAAAAAAGATGTCTGAAGACACCTAAGTTACACTGTGCAMCTTGTGTCCTAACTCACATCTTTCCTATACACAGAAAACAGACTTCTCCTTACAACTAAGCAAATATTCACTGATTTTTTSCTTAAACACAAGCTGAAAACATTTTTTTCACGTTGACTAGGTACAACCTTTCTCTTTTTTTTCCAGCAAAACAAAAAGCTAAATATTTATTTCAAGATGAGTGAAAAGCTTCCCATAATTTTATATATCAAAATACATATTTTGCTTTGAAAACATCATGAATTATTTTGACTTTAGCTATTTTATTGCACTTCTTAAATAAAAATGATTTACTGATTTCAGAACAAATGTGAGTAATTTTTCAGCAGTTTTAACCTAGATTTTTATAGTGGGCTAATACCCCCCAAAATTTCAATTATTTATTGAATTTATTGAATTAYTTATTTCATTTACTATTTCCTCTGGTGAATGTAGGTGTGAATGTAGAAAAAGCTCCGCTATGGCTCACACACATAGCAGGCACATCKTTGTGGATGTAAAATAATAACTTTTGAGTTGACCCATGTATGTAACTCTCTGGTCCCTCATTCCCCTGAATATCATTCTGATTCAAAGGCTGATTGCAAAAGTAAATCTGTGGATTTGACCTAGCTTCCAATGCAGCTAAATTAAAGCTTTAGAACGAAACCTTTTTGTGTTCCATTCTTTCATCACATAAACATTTATCCACCAAACCTAAGCCCTTATAATATCTGTAAGTATTATGTAAAATACTGATGGAAARGTAATGCTTAGTGAAAATTTTAATTCTTTAACATAAAAGTCATAACTTAAACTTTAAAAATAAATTTCCCAACTTAATGTAGACAGAGGCTTCATAGTCAACTAAAAAAAAAATGTTTGAATATAAAAAGAATCCCTTATTTTGGTTGAAAATCCAATCTTTTTTCATTCTGATCATTTCAAGAAAAAAATCTTTATAATAGTAATTTTCACTTTTGAAAAGATGKTGGAATTAAAATGCCCTTTCAGTGTGTGGGACGTTATTTTTTATCTGTTCTTTAACTCCCCTGTAAGGAAAAGAAAGATTAAAATACAAGAAAAAGATGAAATAATATGCCTCTTTCATATCTTTTTAAACTTTCTTTCATTATCTAATGAAATCAAATTGTATCAAATACAAATTGAACATAAGAAAGTAATTCATTTTCTAAGCTTTAATTTTCCTTACATTTTTCTCCARTGCTGAAGTATGGAGAGATTCCCATCCTTGTCCCAAATTCTTAGCCTTCATTTCCTACTTCCTTTCCTTTTCCCTCTTCCTCAGTGCAAAAGAGGGGAGGAAGTAGCCAGCAAGGTAAAGGAGGAGAAAATCCTAAAATAGCCCTTTCTTTTACATTTTTAAACGAAACTGAAGTTTAAACTGAACTATTTCACTTGTAATTCTTTCAAAATAAAACAATCAATAGTCTTTCAACAGATTCTATCCATTAGAATACTCTAAAACCAAACTTAACCAAAGACTTCTTAGAAAAAATTGTAAGCCAAGATTTCTTCTTGTTCAAAGCACTGCCACAAACTTTTTCACCTTATTTGGCCAACTTACTTAGTCATTCTATTCTTCATTCTTAAAATGGAAGAAATAATATTAACTTATCTAACAAGGATGTGATAGGGTTTTATGTATTAAAGTGGAGTACTTTGAGCAACAAATTTGTTTCAAAGTCAAAATGCTGGACATAACAGCTACTCTGAAGAATTGCAAAGTGGTGTCACCTTTATSAAAATGAGGAATAACAGAAATGCTTGTACCACTGTGCTACACATGTCAATAACCAGTTTTCTGAAATTAAGCTTCTCTATTGTACTCAGGTATTTAGAAAGCCAGTTTAATTTTCAAAAGAGCTGATCTCAGTATATCTCTATGCTTGAGTGCTTAAAGACATAGAAGCCTAATTTTAACCACACCTTTAAATTTTACTTTAGGCCTATACCTAAATTTTGTTCTAATTATATCAGCTGAATTTTCCATTCTCTGAGTGTCTTGGATATTTACCTGAACATAGAAAYACAGATGGGCATTTGAAAACCAGCTGGTCTTTTGTTCCTCTAAAGCTAAGCACAGTGTCACCTGCAGACGTTCATGCAGCCRACTAGACATGTCCTCTGCTGCTCCTTTTTGCCCTGCACTCCGTTTTCATGAACACTGCGAGATCAAAGGTACAGCCCRAGCACTGCAGGTCACTCTCATCAGACAGAATAAACTCTGCAGGTGGATAACAGAACTTGTGTGGTAAAAGAAAGCAACTCACCACGTAGTGCCACCACCTTTCCTTTATGATCTATCTTCTCTCTCAGATGCCAACGAGCAACATGCATCACCTGTGAGTTTCTATGGTACCAAAGACCCTACCCTGTGCTTACAGCTAGATGCTAAATATATTGAGGAGCATAAGTGGATGTAGGGCTTCAGCGTAGTTACAAAGGAAAGGAAAATTTTCATGTTCATTGGCCTTGCCATAGGGAAATGTTCCTTGGAAAGAGATCAGAGAGATTCCAGACGTTCCAGCACCCTCACCGCGACTGAGTTAGCTCTTTCTTCAACATGTAGTTGGAGTAAAGGTGGGGGCCAGCAGAGAGAATGCCATGAGCTTGATTTATTATTTCTTATAAAGTAGATGACACTACAATGAGTGAGATTAAGAGAACGCTCAGCATAAACAATCTGAGGAGGAATGCAAAATGTGTGGATGATTATCCTGAAATGAAGGCTCTGTCTGAGACATTTTAGGTGCTTTTTTTTACTTCTAAATAGCACAGGAGTGTTAAAGTCTATATCTAAATCTTTCTTGAGACAGGCTCGCAGGAGCTGAGCTTCTGCGAGTAAGGGATGCCCTGGTGATATCTGAGAAGYGGAAAACTCAGGGCCTTATTCAGAGCTGAATTTTAAAGAAGGTTTCTATATTTTTCTCTTCCTTATTTTGCACTGAATTTTAATACTGTTTGCCTTCCTCTCTTTCTGAAGAATCAAAGGATGATAAGGACAGATGGATCTAAAATAAACACAGAGCTCTCRCTTGTTTCTGAGAAGTACACAGATAGCTGAAGGCAGAATCTGTACCTAAATTATTGAAACCTATCAGTTTTAATTAATACTGCCACACAGTCCAACTTCAAACAAAGGAAGAAAAATTGGACTTTGCAGTTTGTGACCAGTATCTGACCACATATTCAAATAGCAGCAATGACAGCAAATGCAGCTGTGCATAATGAAGCATCTCAGCAACCCAACATCAATAYGAGGCACTGTCATACCATCCTCTAAAAAAGCAGAACCTAGTTAATTCAGGGTGGCTATTAAAAGAACTGTTTTGGAAAGCTCACAGTAAATGCTTTGGGGCAGATGCTCTACCACCAAACTCCTCATATCTTTTCTGCTGAGAACTGTCTTCAAATGAGAGAGCCCTCAGGAGGCAGAGAATTTATCCTGGCCAGTGTCTAGCAGCCATCCCACAGCCAAGGCAGTATCAGCTGCAGCAAGCAGAGGGGAAGGAAATAATTGCAGCACACTGCATGCTGGATAGTGTCTAGCCCTTATGAAATGCAGCTAACAAGGTCAAGCTAGAGCAGCCCCCAAGCTGCTGTGTTCTACCAAGATTATAGCCAAGATTCAGGGACATAAAGAGCGTATCACAGTATTATCCAGTTTTGGATAAAGAGGCAGAAAGCGAGGGCAAAGATGAGGAGCCCATGGAGACAAGCATAGACAGAGGGCTGAGGCTGAAGCACCGGGGAAAATAGGAGTTCTCCACTACCTGAGCACATGGGCAGGTAGTTACAAAGCCCATGGAGCCTATGGAGAAGGGCCAGGAGCAGCAGTAAAAAGTAGGGCAGCCAGGACAGTTTGCCAATCAGCTGCAATTTCAACTATTTGTCTGACTAAACCAAACCGAACTTCCTCCAATATCACATTTATTTTCTCTTTTCACTCTCTTCTCCTTTCTTCTCTATGCTGAGCTACTCTGGGTGTCTTTGTAGGAGGATGGGGACTGCACTTTGGCAGAAAAACTRCTCTCCCAAGGAAGACAGAGACGATGTTCTCCCTTTGACTTCCACTATCCAGAAAAAAAGTAGAGTACAGAATAGAGACTTTTCTCTTCCACTGCTATAATATAGCTGCAGCAAGGAAGGGAAGAAGCTGTGTGGATCACTCTCAGCTTACACTATCAACTGCAYGTAGAACAGGGCAGTCATGAGGAAAAAGATGGGCAGTCAATGCTTCCTAATATCTCTTCAGAGCAATGGAGTTTCTCTGAATATTTCAGCTACCAAATCATCAGGCCCAGTTCCATAAATTTATTTTCCATTCATGATACATTCAAACTGTTCCTCAGTCCATCACTAACAAGTTGCACACCTCTGGTCCAAAGGGCCCTTTCCAGATGGAACTCCCTATGTTCAAGTTAGCTTCATCAGACCCCAACACAGCTGATTACTGGCACCAGAAAGAGCTGAAAGTCTGTTGCTGCCACTGATCCCAGCCAACAGCTTTTTTAGCAGTAAGAGAAATTTTGCAGGGAAGGACAATATCCAAGGTCATATGGCATAGCTGATCAGAAACTGCCCATCAAAATAAAAACCAACTATTTTTAAGCTACCTAGAAACTTATTTGGTTTGGATAGCTCAGACAATCTGCTAGAGTCTAAGAGATTCCGAGACGCCTACACTGAATAAGTTTAATCACCTCCGTTCTTTGAGAATTTGTTCAGGATTTGCTATAGGGACCCACCCTTACTTACTGGAAGAAGCCTTTAAAATTCAAGCCTGTTAGAAACTCAAGGAATGTCTAGATTTATTTTTGGAAGAGAATTGAGGGACAAAATGAAAAAAACAGGAAAACAGGAAAAAAACAGAAATAAATAAGTATGCAGTCTTTTTCTCTTCTGAATGTTTCTTACATTCTGATGTCCTCTGCTAGCCATCATCAAGCTATGCGTCAAACCCATTCTGCTAGACTGTAAATCTCTGCAAACAGGCATGAGCAGATGATGCATCCTTTGAACTTGCTGGGCAGCGAGAAGAATGGGATAGCATTAAGTTCACAAAGTTAAAGTTTATTAGGAGGCAAGACAATCTCCAGCTTTACCGTCATGTGAGGACTGAGTCCTCCCAGTAGATTTAATTTGATTGATATTAAAAAGAATGGCCRAAGTGCCACATTCGAAATCTGTGGCAAGTGTTATTGTTTAGAAAGTATTTTCTCTGTCCAAAAYTGCATGCATGTGAGCATGGAGTGACATTCTGAAGGTACAGCTCCAAAACTTCTCACTCCTCTGATCCCTTTTTCTATTTTCATGTTTCATTTCTCAGGAAAAATATTGAAAAGCTCTGCTATTCAAACATGGGACACTGCATGAGGGAATAAAACATCTTAAAATCAACTGGGAAATCTATTTGTTTTTGTAAGACAAATTAATAAAATTCACAGTTATGAAAGTCTTGAATCCTACTTTTAAAAGAAACTTGGAAGTTGAGATTTGTCCTAGTCACCTATGAAGGAAAATGGTCTTGTTGATTTTTACTTCTTTATCTTTTAGGTGTTGTTTATGGTTTTTAGACTCTTTAGTACTCATGAGCAGTACCTTCTAGCCACTTTGTCCTTAATCTCACTTTTCCATGTAGTAGAGCTTCTCACAAGTCATGAACTTGAAGGAGGCCTCAGGATCACCTTCTTTTCCAAAAATTTCCTCTCTTTAGATTATGGATCCAATCCTGTCCCTATTAAAGTGAATGGAATAAACCCCAGTAATTTCAGTGGGATTAGCCACAAATCCTGTGAAATAAACTTCGTAAGTCTGACGAAACTGGCAACACGACCTTAGTGGAAAGCCAAAAAAGAAATGTGCAAGGCAGATGAGCTACGAAATCACTGTTTAATACTCCAAGTGGTTGTGAATCCTTTAGTATAGTCATATTGTTTTCCCTATTTTAGCTGGTGGTACCTCTAACTGAATGAAGTAGGCACAGGTCACTAACAAATGGAGACTATCCAAAGTAAAAAATCAAGTGCTGCAGAATTGTCTGTGATTTACTACTAGGGCTTGGCTATGTTTGAAGCATTTTGTGGTTGTAAGTAGAAACTACTTTTCAGTAGCATCAAGAGGTTTTGTATGAAATCCTGGTCTCTTCTAACAAGGCCCACGTTTTCATATGGAGTATGCTTGTTAGCCAGATACCCTAGCTAAATTTCAGCCTGGGGAATTACTTCTTAACTATCTGGTACTTCCAGAAATATGTTCTCTAAAATTATTCTATTACCGTGGGAGTTTTTAAGCAATTCCTCTGTTTCCCTACAGAGGTGACTGCACATGAATTTGTTTGTTTGCCAAACAGACAAACCCAACTTTTGCAAACAGTAATTAAGCTAAGAAGTGGGTTGAAAGAAATGTGAATGCATGCCTATCACCCTGCATTGCCCTGAATTATACAGGTTTGGACATCATAAAAATAAGAAAAAATCTCCTCATATCTATTGGCTTGAATGAATATCATCGCATGATACTTTGCTGTCTCCACACTGCATCTTGTGCTGTTATTACACAGGCCTGGGATGATGAGCATCTGCAGTCCTGTGATTACAGAGCTTGGCGACCACTCACTTGGGGCAGTGATGAGGAACAGAAATGTGGAAAGGGTGGAGAAAGAAAAAAGCACTTTATAAATTTCCCGGCTGATACATCAGACTGGCAGGGAAACTGCCTGGAAAGGTTGTGGCACAGCCATCATCATGAATACCAAGGAGAATGTTTATTTTAAAAGAAAGAACAGAAAAGAAAAGAGAAGTGATGCAGCTGTGTTGTTCTACCCATTAAATTACATTAACACTACAGACTGAAAAGGTACATTCCAGGCACTTGYTGGCATCAAGCCCTTTATTCATTAATCTTCTTAATGCATCCAATAAACTACAGAATTAGAGAATATGCAGTGGGTTCTGTCATTCCTTGACCTATTTTTTCCAGCTTCATACAGTTCTTTAGCTCATCACAAATATACATACACGCACAAATACGCAGTTTACTTCTTCAAACCCTTACTGAGGGCAGAAGAGGTCAGTCTGGAACAGAAATGATCTCATACACTAAATTGATGTTCCTGATCCAGAAGAATGAGAAATCAAGAGGCCTGGTAATACCCTAAGTTTCTTTGGCACAGAAAGTACAGGCTTTACTGTTGGGACAAGATGGAAAAAAATACACCCCACGTATCAAAATCCTGCTATGGCTGTAAGCGCTGATGTTAAACCTAAAGATGTTTCTTGATAGGAAAAAAAGAGAGATTAGGAAGATTAAAACAAAATCACCACCTAAAATTAAATGTGCAATATATATTCATACAATTTCTTTCTCATATAGATCCTCTTATTTCCATCTACCCCAGCAAACATCCATCTCTCCACCTAAATACTATCCTCATCACCACTACTCACATACCCTCAACTCACATATACTCACTTTCTCTCACACCCACATATACATACGTAATCCATGGGCTGTTAGTCTGTCACTGTGCCTTAGTCATGACACAATGATACTACATGAGCTAAAAGACAGATATACATTCACTGAATTTCACAGCAACAGAGTACGGTCTAGCAAATTGACCGTGATTATTTCTATTTAGAGGGCAAGACAAAAGATCCTGCCCCATCCTTGTTCCTCCTATGTGACCACAGCCTGATAAATCCAAGAATACTGGCAGCATACTCACCCTTCATCTCCTGCATTTATAGAAAACTTTCCTGGCTATCAGAAAAGAGAGAACCAGGGCAAAGCTCACACATACGGAAGAACCAAAGTACTAAATTCCCTTAATCGATGTCAGTGTTACTAAAGATTGTCAAAAGTTTTCCACCAGATCAAATCGTGCTTCAACCAAGATAGGAAGGACAGCACTGACAAGGCTTTTTGAAAGCATAAAAACAGCTGAAGGAAAAAAGATGCCCCCCGGCTCTGAACTTTGCTGTAGCCACCGGGAGTCTGACTGAAGACAGATTGATCTTTCAACTGCACAGAAAATGTCTATTGCCAGTAATCTAAAGTCAGTTTAGGCTTTTTAAATTCACAAGTAGGAGATTTACAAGCAGAATGACACTGATAGAGAAAAATACTGTATTAAGAAAATATGATGTTTAGGAGCAGAGCAATCAAGAATTACAGTTGTTGGTATTATGTCTCTTTTAGACTATAGATCAAGCCGAGCAAAGAGTTATCATCCTGAGCTATTTGTGTTTCATGTAATAATGCCTTAATGATTCAATTAGCATTGATTCTTCARCTGCAACAATATTTTCTGACTGATCTAGTAATTTAGCTCTCACTGTTGATTGATACAATTCCTATGAGTAATAAAGCAGTTTGAAAGAAATTTATTCAATAATTCACAAATTACTTTAAAGAACATTTTTATTGCCTCTCCACTAGTAATCCCTAAGATTTCAGAAAGCAGAATATTCCCTTTAACAGTTTGGAATTTGTAACGGTGGTGCTTTCTTTTAACAAGTCTTTTTTCYTGCCTGACATGCTTGTGATAATTCCTTCTTGGAAAATTTACCAGCATTTAGGTGGAAGAGATCAAGACAAGGATGGGTAATCTGAAGATAAATGTGCGTTAATGTATATAATGTGCCCAGACCATAYGGAAACAACATGGGCAACTTGTGCAAAATCAGTACATAAAATGTTTTTTTGAGTCTCATCTGTAAATCTCATTAGCTGTGAGAAAATATCTTAATATTAAATGTAATTAGGTATTAGGGGAGATACCCAAAGAGTGAAAACTGTTACTGAAGGTGATCAGACAGAGACACTCGTGATGTATAACAAATGGAAATTTCCTCTAATATAGAAACGATAGTATATAAATGAATTACARCATCCTCTGAAGTGATTTGGGGAATAACAACTGCTTCAGAACTTCTATGGCATAAACTCAACCAATAAGAGCTACATGGTCAAATGGGTTTCACGAGGCAGTAACAAAAAATATACAAGGAAAACATCATCAGTTTTTCAAAAGAGCATTCCACCCCTGGCTTGGGTTTCTCCATTCTCTACAGTACTCATTGATTTCCACAACGATAAGCAGATCTGTCCAAATGAAATGTTCTTTTAATGGGTTGGTATGTATCTCTTTGTGCATGTATTTATATACACTTATTCTATGACAGGTCCCTAGGCAAAATCCTTCATTTCTGTTCTATTAATTGTCTAGAATTTCCTGGGGAAAGCAGACAGTTCTGAAACACACACAAGTTTTYCTTTAAGTCATACTGTTAGAAATTCATTTTTAACTTAATAGGGAGCAATCAGGCTTAAAAAACAATGTGAGAAAAAAACATTTAGCTAAAACAAAACCAGAGAAACCTACACAAAGCTCTGAGTAGGATTAATCCTCATTGGAATATATCAACTTCCCAGTTAATTTCACTCTTTCAAAGAAGATGAATAGTTCTATGTTTAAAACACAGTGCAGGGACACTTAAGACATCAGTTTTCTTCCTCGCTCTGATTAAACTCATTATGTGACCTTGAAAAAAAGAAGTTTAGTTTTTGCTTGAAACTGCACTTAAGTTACCTGCACATACATTTGTCAGCCATTTACAAATATACATGTTTAACAGTTGGTCACTTTATTATGAGATGGTGCTTTCACAATTTGGGGGTGAAATTCAGAGCCTTAGTCCATCTGTGCCTTAACGTCCTATCTTGCTCCTGTATAAAACAGGAGATAATGATTCTTACCTAGTTGTACTTCCCAGGCGTGTCAAGAGGCTCCGTTCATTCATACAATATTCATAAAGCTTTCTGAGATTCCTAATAAAAGATTCTACATATCTACAAATTATTATTTAATGATGGAAAATTGAAACATGGCACGTAGAATGCAAATGAGAGTGAGATAAAGTGGTTTTGCTCTGACAAACTGAGTTGTCCCCTCAGCTGAATGCCGACCAGCGTGCAAACATGAATACAACAAAAATCTATCTAACCACCATGCTGCAAAAAACCTATTATCACGAGGTTCTCAAGAGCAGCATAGGTTCTTTCTCTCAATTACACTATCCAAAAAGAAAAACAAAACTGAGAATCTATTGTACATTTGTATGTTCCTCTCCTTCTATCAGCTAAGGAATTCATATGTGGAATTACATTCCCTCTCCTTTACTTTTAATTGATATTGATAATATATCTAAGACTTTTAATAAAAACATTCCCAGAGCAAGCCATTACACTGTGAACAGGAGGCGATAAAAAGACTTGTCTGCTACACAGTTACTTTCAAACATTTTTAAAATTCTTGTAAAGTACAGAATAATACAATAAATGTTAAATCTTTTCTGCTCTTGCCTCAAYCTGCTCCTGCCCTGCTACAGAAATCAGTATTTAACTATCAACAGCCTTTTCTTCAACCTTCCCTATTCAATATAATGCCCTGTGAACCCAGAAGCCCTGAACTTTCTTCACTGTTYAACCAAGTCACCAATCCCAAACATTTTCCCTCTTCCTACGTAATGCTTCCACAGAGCAGAACTGCTCCTCAGCGGAGTCTTTTTCCACCTTCCCAAGTCTCCCACTTGACAATCGCTGCTCCTGAGTTTAGAGACATCCTCAACCCTTCTGCTTCTCTCTTTGTGAGCCTAGAAAAGACTTAAGAGCACAAGGGTATGTGCTCACAGATCKCCCTTCAGCTGCACTGAACTCTGGGCAGAGAATGGTATCCCACTGCCCAATACCCACTCCACCCATGCTTGCCAAAGCAGAAATCCCCACCTTACAGTCTCACTAAAAACCCTTTACAGCTGCAGTGGTAACATACACTTCAGTGAACCAATTATTTCAAATAGGCATGACACTGGTGAGGTGAATCTGCCTTCAGCCTCCATACCCAAACGACCCAAATGAAAACATACTTGACAGAGCCATCATCATCACAAACAGGAATCACCTGAGACCTGGACTGTTTAAAAGACCACAGATTAAATGGTTATGGAGCCAAAATCCTTCTAACATGCCAAAATGTTCCTTCCACTTTGGAATTGAGGCAGGGTATGCTTGCTTCCTGACAAACAAGCATTAAATATTCACTTCTTTCCATTCAGGATTAGTAACTCATATATTAATGCTCAGCTCAGTTTAAAAGGAGGAAAAACTCTTCAGTCCCATTATTTTTAATCATATTACCTCATATAATATTATCTTATGAAAAGGTRCGAACAGTAGAAACTCAAGAATGCAGTAAAGAAAATTGAAATAAGAGGCTAAATATTATGTTTCCACAGGTCTGCTTCTAGCTGATTGTCTGTTACTGGAACCATAATGCTGAATCATGTCAATGCTTGGTTTCTTCAAAAARTAAGTTCAGTGGCATGCTATGTTTCTTTATTTTTCTTCTTGAGTTAAAATCACGCCATTCTTCATCTCCATTCTTGGATTTCATCTATGATCTATAATGTTCTACACACAGCACATCCTACAGGAGCGTCCTGAAGGAGGAGGACAGCTTGGAGGTTAGCAGCAGGRAGAGGAGCAGCAGGAAGAATGTGCTGGGAAGTGAGAGATATGCACATGAGTAGTAAGTGTTAATAAGAAAGAAATTCCCAAGGAAAATAATTTTAGTGAGATGAGGCAAACATATCAGAGAAATATTTTTAATACACTTTTCACTTAAAAGAGTTTTACTCAGTAGAGTTGCAGCCTTAGTTTGGCCAACTCCATTTGATTGACCTCATTTCAGCGTAAGTCTCCCTTGCTGCACTGTTTGCCATTAGCGTACAAGCYTTCTGGATAATGACTGACTTCCTCTATATCTATAGAATGCTGAGGACATTTTGTATGCCAATGATCTATAAACAATAAATTAATATTATTAAGAAGTGAAGATCTTGTCATATATATGGTAGCTGCTGAGTATCTGGATTTCCTCCAGGATGAAAAGCAYTACCAAATATAATTTATTTTTGTAAGTCATTTAAAAGGTACTTTTCTAGACTTACACCAAGTTCCTACACTTGACCTACAACTTCAATGTGAAGAACTAGCAATTATTTTTCAATATGTAATATGAAAGCAAACAGTTTTCTGAAGATTTGCTTGAGTTGAAAAGGATAARCTAACTTAGCACTACTCACTCAYTTATAAAATGTATTCATTTGAATGTAACTTTTCCTTTGATGGTAACGCTACCACTCTCATGCCAGTTTACACCTGCAAATTAGAAATTATCTTTTTGAGAAGGCTGATTGTTTTCAACAATTTAGTTTTGGTGATTCATGATTATGGGACGCTGACAGTGAGGAGGTCCAGAGAATATCAAGACYGGTATCTGACAGATCCTTCTGACTGGCTCCTTATTAACAGAGGATATTTCCTCCTTTCCATAGGTCCAGTGGGCTCTCAAATTAAGAGGACTGTATTTGAATGCCATTCACTTCTCTGGAGCTACTTGTTGAGTGATTCACTAAAAATTAATAGGATAGCTTTTAGCCTTTAAGATGCACAAAGATAAATCATTACTCTGTATGCTCACTAGGTAAAAGTCAGCAGAGAGCACCATACTCTACAACACAAGCAAGGACAGGGTGTTGAATTCAATAGTGTTTGAATAAYAAAAAAAATAAATAAATTAGAGTAAAATTTCCTCTGATAAATAGAACAATTTTTACTATATTTATATTACATATAAACATGCGTGAAGTGAAATAAAGTTCACAGTGACATACATTAGAGAACCTGGCAGTCCTTTTTAGAAGACTTATTTCTGCATCCTTGCCATCTCCTTGAGTACAATGTCAAATTGCTCCCTACTGTACATTCATTAACATTTTGTCCAGTCTATATTTAAATGTGTCAACAATAGGGTTCCCACCATTTCTCTGTTCCACAATCTATTCCCCTCAGGTCTAAAATTACTCTGCTATAATTTCTGTCATTATCTCTATTTAACCCTCTAGTCCCATCCCAAACACTCTCTCTTCAGGATTAAATTTACATCATTCTATTGTGTCCCCGCTCTTCCTCTCCTACTGGACAAACAAGTTACCCTTGTTTGCTGGACAAACAGCACCCTTTCCAGTAACATCTATTTTAAAGCTGTTAAATGCCTCTCATTAAAAGATCCCCCTTTCCACTGCTTATTGCTGAAGAATAGCTAGAAATTTTTCATCCTGCCTCAGGCTGAGCTTGGGGGAATTTTTTTTTAATTTCAGCCAAAGCAATCGTGCTGTCGGCCAGTAAGAAAAATTTTATTTCTTCTGCGTTTTTAAAATCTGCAATGATTTTTTTGTTTGAGCAGTTCTAGCACTGCTGTTCGAGACCAAAACCTTGAAATCATCATAACGTTCTCTCATGCTTTTTTTTTTTTTTTTTTTTTTTTTTTTTTTTTTTTTTTTTTTTTCATGGCAATTTTTACTTTTTTTTTTTTTTTTTTTTTGCTATACATATGTAATTCACTTAAAACTTTTTTTTTTCAGTCTCTCAAGACAAACCCAACAGGAAAAACTATTTCACTGACAGCCACCTATTGCTTTCATTAGCACCGTGATTACCCTTCTGCGCTCCAATTGCCCGTAGCGTTCACTTATGGCCTGTCCTACGGGGTACTGATTATCCTCGGCTTCCACAGAAATCAGCGGAGGCCGAGACGGCTCTGCACTGCACAGGAGGCTCTCAGCTACTGGCAGGCGCAGGTACTTACAGATTAGCCACGTATTGACAACATCACAGGAGCAGCCACTCGCTAATATTAAAACCGCCCTTCTTGAAAGAAAAGAGGGCTTATTACTGACGCAAGCCGGACCTGCCATATTTAAAGCGTGTTACTAACTGTAGTGAAATACGGTCAAGCAAGGAACTTGGTGGGAAAAGAGAAAGAGAGGAGGTGCGATACATAGCGTGCGCTTCGTACATCACACTAGCCCGTTTGTCGGGGACACAACAGCTCCCCTGCTCATGCCCTAATAACTGCTGCGACAGTCAGCTGCTGTGTGCATGGAGAAGAGAGACGGAGGCAGTTTCTCTCAAGGAACACTTCAGCATACATTAGAAAGCAACAGGAATAACGTGAAGTACCACGGGACTCAATCTTGTTGGTCCAACCATGGATCACAGAGAGCTATGGTCTATCCAGRCCAATTCAAGGCTTATTTGAACTAGTTTGCTCCTCCCTGCAGCAGAGTATGTCCTTCAGAGCACGGTGACATCATGTGGCTGTCCAAATGTTATCTGTTTTCTACCTGAGTAAGTTTTCAACAGCTCCAGAACTTGGGTGAGCTATTCACTGGGAGAGACAGGACTGCCAGATGGATCACCAGCCCCTCAAAACCAGCAGAAATGAATGAGTGTGGATATGAGACAAGCTTTCCAGGACATGGTTCACCTGTGGTTCAGATTGCTTGAAAACAATTTCATTACTGCTTTAGGACTATATATGAGGTTAGATATAACATAATTCCCACCAGTTGTGGGTCTCAGAAAAATAATGAGAAAAAAAAACAGAGCCTCTGTCATTCCAAAAAGAAATGCTGAAGGAAAACCACTATGGAGTTCAAAGTTTGCATGTGTTCAGACAGACTGCATAGTATGAAACCTACATTTGTAGCAATATTTTGAGATAGTTTTGTTTTTATCTGGTTTTGCTACAGAGGCTAAAATGAGTATTCCTTGACTTGCAGAATATTTCAGGTGAGTTTTTAGCAAAGTGTATCAGTGTGATCTTGCTAGTAGAATTTCTGGGTGGGAACTGTAAAGACATAAATCAGAAAAACTGCAGGATATGATCCCTCCAGACATCACAGAACACTAACTATGCTACCTAAAAATCTGTGGTCCCCCTTTGGAGTGTTCTGGTGGCTACTGACTCATTAAAGTCTATGAGAAGGACAGAATTTGCAAGTGTTTAAAACTTTGTTACATTTGTTAATATTTTACTTTTTTTAAGAAATGACACAAATGGAACACAAAATTGAATTACAAAAGCAGAAATCAATGCAAAAGGAAAAAAACAGGAAATTGCTGTAGCAGCCTAACTCCTACATGTCTTCATCATACCTTGTACTACAACATTTCTCTCATAAATGCATGTCATTGTTTTCATTCCTTTACACTTTGCTATAAAAGATAATTAAAAATTCTCAAAGGACATAAAATAAAGCTATTGCTATTGGTCTTGGAAATGAAATGGAGATACTCTTTAATGCATTTCCATTTTGCAGATATAGTAAAAGTCAATCAGATATAAGAGGTGGAAGTAAATGCATGGTTTAGATTCACACCATTTATAAGCAAAAAAAAATTTTTTCTTTATTGAATATTGGCTATATTATACCAAGAATATCACCAATACAATAGTTCAGAAGAACTTTGAGTTTCTATGACATATATCACCTATGAACTTATAGTAATTGCAAATATTTTAACTTATCTTTCAGAGGAAGAGAAATAAGGAGGATGAACTACTTTATGGTTTTTGCTGCAGAGAACAAATGTGTACACAGAAATCAGACTCCTAAATGATACTAAACGTATGACCTAAATTTTCATAGGTAGATATAACAACAAATATCTTCCCACTAGTTTCCACACAAACATACACACAGCCACGTACAGAGTTGTGCCTGAACAGTAGCTATAGGTGTTTGGCTATCAGCATAGCTGTGGAAGCACAGAGCAAGCTGTAAAGGTCACCTGAAAAGCAGAGAAAATACTTGGGTAGTCAGCTTGAGCTGAACTGTGTGCTGCTGTGAGCTGCACTGAAGAGCTATCGGTACACCAGCTACTCAGCTTTAAAGCTAGCTTCACTACCCCTATGCAAGCTACAGTGAAATACATCACAGTCCAGAGATCTGTCACATATTTAGATTAAACAGGCAGCTTCATCTCAGTCTTCTAAGTCCAAAATTCTTCACATGCATGCATTTGGAAAACCTCAGGATATGTAGAAACAGGTATTCTTTTCTTTGAAGCCGCTGATGGTTTGTATACATTAGGCCAACACTTTAGTGGGGAACTAGAAAATAYAGTGAGCCTGACAGCTCTACCACTTCCCTTTCTGACTAACATTTCACAGAAGCTGAAAGAGATTGAGCTGAATCCTGACATCAGTTTGGACTCTCTCTGGAAAGACATGTGAATACACAATCGAAAATGTTTATGCTGCTGCGCAGTCTGCATACGCTGTGCCCTTACTTATCCCATAGCAACTTCACAACAGCAACATGTGCCCTGGCCACCACGTGGACGGAGGTGCTGCGCTGCCGTCTTTGCAGAGCAGCTCTGAAGCGCGCAGCTTGTTCAGAAYGGATTAGCCCGTCTGCTCTTCTGCTCGGCAAAGAGCAACCACACTTAGCCAAGCCACAGCTCTTCCCATGGGCTGCCCAGAGAACGGTATTTGGACCTCAAGCTGTTCTTGTTAAGTTTTAAAACCAAATCTGGTAAGACCCTCCCCAACACGGAAAGCTCCGCACTGCCTTGACCTCCACCCTGCTCCAGGGATCGCAGCGCTGCCTGCTGAAGTGGTAGGGCTCAGCACACTACCGCGGCCGGTTTCTTGGCTATGGAGTTCACTCTCTACAGTACCTACTTCATCTCATCTTCCTACTCACTTTTTATTCAATAAAAACCTCCAGTATTTTTTTAACTGTCAAGGGGACTTATTTAATGATATTTATTTAATGACTGCTGCTGGCCTTATGTTTATTAATGCTACATCTTTCCCAGCCTCCCTCCTGAGCCTGTGCACGTATAGAAGAGAGTGATAGTAGCATGCTGCCTTTATTTTTAATCTGTTTGATTTTTAATATCATGTTATTTATTTAGTTCTTTAATGCAATGTTATTTATTTATTTTTTTGCATTTTTATGTTTAAATGAACATTTTTTTAAACAAATAGAATAAAGCAAGGAACATAGAGTGCTTTCTAAAAAAAATGTGCTATTATTCCAATTCCGYTGGCATCAAAAGGATAGAATAGGCAGGACAGGGCTGCAGTGCTTAGGCGTTACCATATATAAATAATCACAGTTCATGCTCATAGTGACCCAAAAATTCTGAGCCAAAGCTGACGTGTTCCCAGCAAAAGCTGAATAATGCTGGCAGAGTGGCTCAACTCAGAGCTACAAGGTTGTCCTGAAAAAGAAATAGAGCTGTTGCCCAATCTAGGGACTCAAAGGACTGTTCTCTTAAAGGTAAGCATTGAAAAAGGAAGGGAAAAAAATCAAATTCCCAGGGAAAAGAGCTAGATACATTTAAAAAATTCAGACTTGAGGGGAAGTTATGRAGCGAAATATGTCTGGCAAAAGACCAGCTTCACCAGGATCAGGTGGACAAGTGAAACCAAAAGAGAAGAAACCTTTGCCTCCACAGCACCTCAGGTTTTGTATGGAAATGCCCAAGCCTGCAGAGGCCACGGTCTGCACAAAGTCCACCCTGGGGTGAATTCTGCAGTATTGCAGGGCCCTGAGAGTGGGTTCCATGGTTCAGGTATTGTACATGAAAACTGCTTTATGAAAAGATCCTTCATCTTCTCACCTACATGAGGATGGAGCTATGAACATAGAATATTTTTGACTGAAGTCCTCTCATAATCTCACAAGCCTCAAATATCATTAGGAGAAAATTTACAGCAACAGTGAGATGTTCTTCAAAAATATTCTTTGTATGCATAGGAGCCCTTCAGATCCTCACTGCAAAACAATACTGAAGGCAAGTGAAAGAATTATCACCCAAGCTAAATCATTTGATGATTTAATGCAGTTGATCTAGCTATGATTAAACATGCCCCATTTCACCCATTACATGTTACTACAGCATTAGTGCATGCATACAGTATATCTATGCCTGTATACACATATAAAATTACAAAAACACAGTCAGGAAAAAAAGGAAATCGGAGAAAAGACAGACTTCCAACATATCAATTTATCCTACTGAAACAACTCTGATTTGTCAAAATTGAAAAAGCAAGATATTTTGATGTGTTCATCTCTCTACAGTATTTTGCAGGATGGACAGAGGCACTAAGCACTCCGTGGTCATGCTGGGCGCTGCACCAGCCGTCCCGAAGGAGTTAAGCCTGGCATTGATTTAAAGGGATACCACACACATCTGTTTAGCACACACTGACTAATTGCAGCGTTGGCAGTGTTTGGTAGGATGCCAGTTCCCGTGCTCATGCGCAAAACACTGTTTTATACATTGATCTGCTTTTCTTGCGTGGGCTTTAAATATCCAGATAAGCCTGCAAAGCTGCAAGAAGATCACATCGATATATTTACCCCACAGGCTTCCCTCTCCCTTTCTGTCATTCTGTTATGTGTCTACCAAAGGTCTGTTGTGAAACAATCTCCTGAGCCCTGTTGTGTTGTAGTATTTACTAATGTTAACTGAATTTCCCTCAGTAACAGAGACACGCTATCTCAGCAGTATTCCTACTCTCTTCTCTCACTAGCTTATCATTTGATAGTGGAGCTATTCAAAATGGCATCTAGTGTTTTCTTCCTAAGACTTCACTGCTGAATTATTGCTGAATTAGAGTGTAATTTTAAAGGAGCTGTAATTCAGCAAAACAGCTGGGTAAGCGATAAATAGAGGGTTAGCACATTTGCTCTGTGGTGAGTTTTGCCTGTAACAGTACTACATCCAATTTTGAGGTCGAGACTCTCATTCTCAGGCAGCATTTAGCATTAGGTGGAATACCCAGCAGTTCATGAACAGAAACTCGTTCATTCTCACAACTCCTCCATGAGGCAGGCAGGTGGTACCATCTCCACTACACAAGGAAAGGAACATCTGAGAGACAGAGAGTCCTGCCTAAMGCCTGACTCCATTTGCCAGTGGGAAGGCTTGTTTTAACAATAATAGCTACAAAAGCTGGCTAGAGATTTTCAAATGAAATAGTTGTTATTTTTTTTTCCAGAAAGATGTTGATAAATTGAAGCCAAAACTTTAAATGAACAAAAATGGGATTTCTGACCCCAAAAAGAGAAAGGCTCAACCAGGATTAATTTGGTGATAAGTGAAACCTAGATAACTAGAATGTAACTGGTTATATTCTATAACGAGAACATGGGAGAAAAGAAGGTTTAAAACTCTGCTTCAAACAAGCATAGTCCTCTACATGGAAGAGAGTATCTTGCCTACCACTCTAGAAGCATCTTCTTCACTTTGAGAGGCTCATCCATCCAYAGAATGGGTCAATATATGAAATGCTGAAACATCTCACAGGACAGAAAATGGTTTTTGCTGCCCAATTCTAACAATYGTGGCTGAAATCCAGATCAAATAAAATCCACAAAGCAGCAGAAAGCTAAATGAAGCCGTCACGTCTGAGAAACAGTTGTGTTGATATGAAACTTCTAGATGTATTTTAGGAAGCTTTTTTAAAAAAGAAAAGCAAACTAAAGCTGAGTTATTTCCTCCACCTGGACCCCGGTACCAGATCAGAATTAGAGTAACCTCTACCTCATTCTGAAACAAGGTAGCATTTCCACAATAGTGAGAAAAGCACTACGAGATAGGGATTATTTCTGGATAAGAAAATTTAGTTCTAGAGAACACAAGCAGAATAGAGGAAAGAAAAAGAATGATTTCATTTCATGCTAATATGAGCGTACAGTACTAGAAATTGCAAGTTTAAACTTACTGGCATCTATTTTGAAATTATCATGTAATAAATACATTGTTAAGATGCTTTTTGATTAGTTCTCTCCTAAAACATCATTGTTTAAGGAATGTGTTTTGGTACAATTTTGTACCTTTTAACTCTCATTTTATTTTATCCTCCATTTCTATCAGCTTCCAGGGAGTTATTACATATCCTTTTTTAAAAATTTGGTTTTATTTGTGGATGAATTAGGTTAAAATAAAGCAAGTGACTGAGCTTCTTCTATCTCTTAGACCAAATTCTCTCATTTCTTTCAGTATTCTAATATTCTTTCATTATTGTAATTGAAAAGATTTTGGAATGGAAACTCTAAACTATGCTTACTTATTTTCTTAGGAAAGGGAACTAAACAGAGAGCTGCCAATATAGCTATTTTCAAGCTTATCATCGTGCTAATAAAAGTTGGTCCAGATCAATCCTATAACATGTGCCCATCCTGATCACTGTCATATGGTCCCCATTGGCATCCTTTTGACCTGAAAATATGATTTTTTTGTGTCTTTCTTTTCTCTGAAAAGGAGGTCTGCTTGAAAGGACACTGCTTGAATGGTTTTCCAACAACATATCTCTGAAGACAGGTAGTGAACATCTCTGCACCTTCAGCTTCCTCTGTCCGGACTGGCTTACCTAGCTGTTTTCAGCCTAGTTCATTCTTACTTGAAAAGTATAATTTTAGTTTATTTGTACTTGTTTGTTAATATAATTCTGGAATATGCCTCTGTTACAGGTATGGAGAGAATGATAATGGCGAAAGGAAAGCTTTAAAATAGGACAATTTTTGCTGGCTTTACTTCCTAAGTTACCATGGCAGCAAATTCAACATGTTACCTGTAGACTGAAGAGTAACAGATAAATAAAAGCTGGGAGATATCATATTAAAACCTACAGGTCTGCTCAGCAGATTCTCTGTTTGTAGCCATTATAATGAGCAGATACGTGTGTTGTTTTGATTCCTGGCACCCGTAACATGACAGAGCAGTGCAGAAGGTCTTACTGGACCTCATTTCCTGAGGCAGTATTCTGTAGGTATCCTTTGAGAATTAATTTCTGGTAGGTTTATGTAATAATTCATCTCCRCAGAAGCCATCCCCTCTGATGATGAAAGAGTGTTTCTTTTCAGTTTTCCGTGAATGAAAAAGAATGCCTAATCCCAGATGCTATCAGCTCCCTAAGAATAACCTAATCTTCTGTGAGATCAGGGTGTTCTCTGAATTGAATGCAGACTGTTAATGCTTATCTAACAGGAGACAGAGTGATTTGTGTTTACGTGTCTGGGAGAATACCTCATACATATTTTGTATTTTACGAACATACAGAATTGAAACCTATGTGATAAACTGTACATTCAGACGATAGATGAATTTTACATCCGTGCTTGATTGATCTTTTACATTCTGATCCATTTTGTTTTAACATTTCAAATAATCGGGGCCATTGGGCTTACATGGCACAATTGAGCTGGATGGCAAGAGGCAAGATACAATCAYATCACTGCAAATTATGTCACCCACCATATTAGCTAACTCAGGTTAGACCATGATCAAAGCAAGTTGTCGGGTCCTTTGGCCTGGCTACAGTCAATAAGGCAATTCCATTTCTCTCAGAATATCCAGTGTTAATAAAACTGACCAAGAGCAAAGGTAACAGAGCCATTACTTAGGCACAGGTCAAACACAGTTCAGTTTGGCTACAGAACAAAGTTCTTGCCTAGCTTCAAAGACATCCATAGCGCTGTGGTCTGATCCTCGCATGAAGTTTGTTGTTTTTAAGAAGTGATTTCCTCACTGTTACTTCACTGGGTACAAGTGAACAATGCAGGGCATAAATAGACCTTCTCTCAAGGGTTAATGAAGAAAATGCTTAAACTGTACAGCTGGAAATCTCTGCTACTAATATACATGTTGGCTCTCTCTGTGTAAAGTAAAAATCAGGAAAGAGATTACTCAGTTCAGTTCTACAAGAATGTTAATGAGATTTCGTCTCAGTGGGAATCTCTTGGTGTTTGTCGATGTTTGTCAATTATGCCACTTTACCTGTCCTTTCGGCTTTTATTCCTCCAGTGACTTCTCTATGCAATTTGCCAAATAACAAAGGATGATAATGATGGAAACTTCCATTTTAACATTTTAACACTTTTTCATTCAAAAAAAAAAAAGAAAAAAAGAAAAAACCCACAAAACTGAATATAATTCAGGCTGTGGCTACAGAAGAGTGCTTAAGAATATTATTAAGCTTAAGCCTGTGCAGCAGTCCTACAAAAAGACTCAGGCAAGTGTTAAGTACTTTCTCAAGTAGGTTTTACAGAAGTTTTAGGCTACTTAAGATTTTTCTACATCACCTAAGATGCTTCATAGCAGGAATTATTATGTTTCTGAAGCTTTATCATTTTACCACCAAGAGTGCCTATACAAGTTCTATTTCCATCACTTTAAAGATCATACTTCTACACCAGAAGAGACAGTCCCTAACTCAGAGATCTTAGGATGTCAAATGGACAAGAAAGATAAATGCATGAAAACCGAAGGCAGCAAAACAGTTACAGTAGGTAACCACCAAAACAAAGAAAACTGGATGAGCATAAACCAAGGAACAGATGTATGATACATTTTTAGTTGAAAGAAAAGAGTGGAGCCAAAGGATGCTAAAGGTGGGACAGGACCCACCTGTTCTTGTTCATTGCTGTTAACTTCAAATAAGATGTATCAGGAAGTTCAGACCAAAGTCTTGGCTCCTAACTTCTGCTGGCTTGAGAAGCTAGGGTTCTTCTCTCTAACCAACGCACCATGAACTTGAACCTGAAAATGTCTGTTTAGGTGCAGTACTGTGCAATGGCTTAGGAGGACAGTGGAAATGTGCTGCAAGAATTTCCCATTTCTTGACAGATTCACTTTCAGCCACTCTTAGGTAAAGTATTGTTCATGTAATTTTTCTGGTGTGGAAATTAGTGACTGAAACATTTGGCTAAATTAAATTGTATGTGAAGATAATGAACGAATGAAAGATACACTGAAAAAGTACTGAGTAAACCTAAGAGCTACCAAGACAATAAAGGGAAAAAAAAGCCCACATATAGATGTCAACTCATCACCCAAGTGTGAATCTTTTCGGTCATCTGAAAGCATTGATGTTTGTCCCACTGCATTTTGAAAAGATACAATTGCCAACTAGTCCCAAACCTCCGTTTGTGCAATGATTGCAAATTTGCCTAATTAAGAACAGCCTAAATGGTTATTAGTCCAGAAAAATCTCACTGCAATCTGCTAAAGTTTGTGGGCTAGGAAGAAATGTCATGAGGATTGGCAGGATGGTCTCATGGCTTAACGAAGCAAAGTATGTTTGTGAACTTGATATGCTTGCTTCATTTGTGACCTTAGAACTATACTTCACTACTATTTAATTCAGTTTCCTATCTATAAAGTGGGGAAAATATGTGACCTTTTCCATAAAACAGTTCATGATTCTTGATTGAAAGGACCTATAAAAGTGCAAATTATTTACTATTATGTAAACTGTTGTTGAGAATCACTCCGTGACAGTGAGCTATACTTCATTTAAAAAATATATTATCTCTCTTTATAGAATTCTCTTGTAAATACAAAACATAATTTCATAATATTAATTTATCATCTAGGGGCAAGTCCCCATGTTTTCAATTATTCCTTCTTCAGGCAATACTCCATAATGTTAGTAAGGTATCTGTTTAAAAAGTAGCAAGTCAAAACTAATTAGGGACATCAGGATTGAACCATGAAGCAGTAATATTTGCACGCACATGTGAATGGGGAAGGGGAAAGGACTAACCTTTCTCAGATTAGCTTTGTTATCATGGAATATAATTAATTAATTTAGTTAGCAAATACACCTCTCTCTAGCACACAACATGCATTCTAGCTGTCATTTTACATGCCAAACATATTCAAATAGATCTTAAAACAGTTAAAATGATTAACTCAGAAAATGAAGCTTATCAAGGAAAAAGAACACATCCCTTTAATCCTAATGCCTTCAGAAACCTTCTGGACAGATTGATAAAAATCAAGATTAAAAGATTCCTGAGTTCAAAATGCATCAGAATAAAGCATATCCACGATCATGCTTTTATTTTGTTTCTATTCAGCACTCCTATCTGAAAATCAGGCGTCTTAACCAAAGCCTCCTAAAGCTGATGAAAGTCTTTAGCTTGACTAAAGTTAATTCGACCGCCAGTCCCAAATGCATTTCAAGCTCCAATTAAATTCAGAATTCTATTTGCAATATACAATCATTACTCTTATTTCCCCCCGCGTGTTGTGGTGCAGAGGTACTGCTAAGCAGATGACAAACACTAACAATTTCCTGGTATGTAAAATTCTGCTATACAATCGATAATCCACTCTCTTTCTTGTCCAAGTTCAAATACTTCAGAAGTCATGCAGAAACACCTTGAATTCAATCTTTGATCTTCATGCATTAGAGGAAAAAAAAATAAGCAAACTACACATCACCATGAAGCCTCTTTTAAGTCTTTCAACACTGCAATTATGGAACAGGAAACAGTATTTCTTAAAAAAATGCAGATCTCTGTGCAGCAGATTTTCTTTTCTATGAATAGAGTTTATTTTGAGCACTAGATATATGGTAAAATACTTTCTATTGTTTTGCTTCACAAGAAAGGGTAGCAAACTCATTTTAGGTTAGTTATAAAACTCACAAAAAGCCCAGCTGGACACCTCCACCCCAGTTCTGCATGTTTGCCCCCACACAAACAGAAAGTCCTGTCACGAGTGGCCTCAAAGAAGATGGACATCTCCCCCAAGCCAGAAGAGCTTTCTGATTTTTTGTGATTAAATTAGTTGAGTAGGCGGTTACTAGAAAATTCTCCCACCTTGCTTCATTTGCTTCTTTCCACAGGGCCCTACTGAACTAAACGCTCCTTGCTCATGCTGGCCACCGTTGTGAGTCCCCATCATCACTGCCTGCTGCTCTGCACTTCCCTTGGCTGACTGCTTCATTACTTCTCCTGCCTTAGCCTATTTGACTCGCATACAAATCGGAGAGAAAACAAACACTTTGGTATGAGAGTTGGGGTTTTTGGATGGGTTTTTTGCACAGCCATGGACTAGGCACCAAGACTGAGATCCATTTCCTTAAACTGGAATAGCAACCAGAATTAAAATTTTACGGACATGGGAGGGCTGGATCTTCTTTGTTAGTTATTAGAGGGCTCTGGKTTTTTTTTCTGCTATGCCATCTCCAATATCTGCAGTTTTCTCCCTGACTCTGTCTTTCMTCTTTTCATCTTTAGACCCTTCATGGCTCTAAATCCTCAGCAATGACCTTCAGATCAGCTCTCATTCTGGGATACCAATTACAATCTTACAGTATTAAATACAGTTTCTCTTTGACATTTTATTAGCTAGATAYCAGAATGTGTGTAGCAATAAACACAGTTCAAGATATTTCTCTCCTGTGAAAACATATTTTCTTCTAATCTCCCTGTGATTACTGGCATCCCTTACTGTGTAACGTTTCATTGGAGTCTTAATTCCTCTGTGTCAGAATCTCTTGTTTTGTTTAGCTGTACAGTGCCACAGACACCCGCGGATCTGTGTACAAATCTAAAACCACATAAAAAATACAATATTMTTCCTTCTTCTTACTGTCTTCCTCACCTCCTTCTCACTTATGAATGCACCAAAGTCCATGTGAAAGTTTATCACAAGTAGGCTGTCTTTTGCCTTCATTTTTGACTTTAAAATAGCCACAGAATATTGTAGAACGAGTCAAAAGCAGCGTCTCGTCCTCTTCTGCTGGTTTGCCACACGGTAACGGCTCAGATGTCTCACTCTGCTATTTCAAGTGGTTAACAGCATTATCTAAAGCAAGTCTTGATTGTCAAAGCTTGAGCCCATATTCTTCCCCATTTTATTTGAAGGTAATGCAATTTTGTATAAATGATTATTTCAACTGATGAGAAAAAAAGAATGCTCTCTCTAATGCACTGAAAGGATCCAAGTACTAATGTCTTAATATGCTGTAATGAACATTAAGAAAATATCTTCTCATCTTGTGAAAGGGGAATTTTTTGATTGCAAAAATGCATCTGTGATAGCAACAGTATACATCATCGCACAATCAGCTCAGCCTAATGATGCTTGCAGAGAGCACAGTACAGATGATACAACACAGCAGAGCAATTTTTTCCCCACATACTTTTGTCCTTGGATTTTAAGAAAGATGTTCCAGGAAAGCGTGAGGGCAATATTTTCAAGTTACATAAGAACTGTCAACCCTTCACAGTTAAAAATAAAAGGATTCAGGCTCTCCTCCATAATTGTGATTTACAATAAGGAGTTGCACAGACACATTCTCCTAAAGAATTTCTGTATTTATTCCTCTTTTTAGCTCTATGAATCATAAAGGCCCACTGGCTCTCTTTTTAGGTGAGACACCCAGTGATTTTAATGGATTAAGAATAAAAAAGCAATCAAGYCCAAGGTATCCTTGTTTTCTGCTTTTGTTGCTTACAGGCAAATGATATTAAAGAAAAACATAGATACACTTTTCTGAAAGTTACTGCTGAAATGCACCTTAGGCTTTGTTTCTGCCCAATACATTTCTGTATCCCTCTCCCCTCCTGAGTCCACCCCACAGTTTCAAAGCACTGTATATTTGCAATCTGTATTTATATCCCAGTTCTGGTGAGAGGTTTCAGGGATGAGAGAGCAAAGAAGAGTTCAGAAGGAAGTGGTAGGAAAATGCACGTGGCTGGTAGAGCAAACTCCCAACAAAAAGGTATTGGTAAGCCTATAGAGAAATGAGAGAGAAGAAGCATTTCTTGAGCTGATGAAGTTTTAAGACGTAGGATGCTAAAAGAAAAAATGCAGCTCATGCAAATTATGATTCCAAATGTATTTCCAGAAGTATAGTTTGTACCTGAAGAGTTTCCTCCMTTCTTCTCTCCTTCCCCTCAGCCACACAGTCCTTATTTGTAATAGTTGTATTTTTTTTCCTGTAACATTTTAAGGCTTTYATTCCCAAAGCAGTGATGAAGTAGTAGCAATCACCTGCAATAACACTATGAGTGCAAGAAGAGTTGTAACTTGGACATACTCTAAAGCATCTTCCTTCTGCCGACAGCTTGTTGGACAGATTATGTTACTGAAAGAATAAAGTGTTTACTATGTCACCAGAGTAATTATATCTGGCAAAAACACATGAACATTCATAAAATCTCTTCCTAAAACTGAGTTATGTGCTAAAATAAAGAATGATGGCTGCATAAATAATCTCAACTTTGAAAGAARTTTCTCTTGCAAAGCTCACAGCAACCTATCCTTTCCTCTCCGTCTTCTAAAGGCGTTAGTCATCTGTTTTACCACCATGAAGACAATGCAGCCCAGCASTGACAACTTCTTATCCTGGAAGGACATTTTAGTGATTAATTTGAGCTTTTTCTTTTGTTTCTCTTTATTTCTGATAGTTTCCCTTGCTCTTGAATATTAAAAGAATTTTTCCACTACAAAGTTTGTCCATGTCTCCAGTGACAACTTCTACAGATACAAAAAGACTCCTGGAGTTCCCAAGCCTTGTGCTAACAAGAGCTTCAGCTGACTTCTGGAGCCCTGAAAATCAGGTAGGTGGCAAACAACACCATGACCCCAGCTTTTAAAACACCCCAATGTTAAAATAGTAAGGCTTTTGGAGATATGTAATGAGTGAAAGATGTAGATTTAACATGAGATAACCTTCAACATTTCCAGTGATCTGAATAGGGTCAAAAAAGCCATAAAATTACTACCGAGGTTTGCAAAGACCATCCAATAGCTCCAAATTCTAATGCAAWTTTTGGATCAGAAAGGAAGAGAGTGTCTTTATAAATATTTGATTGACCCTTTTTAATTCTATTGTACTAATTAGACTATTTAAAGCTTTCTATTTATTATGACTTCCACAAACACTTATATGAGAATTTTAGCAATCTACCAGTGAAACCTAGACTCAGAGGTAAAAAAGCAATTTCTGATGGACTTAGATCATGATGTGAGTGCTGTATCACATAATGAAGGCATTTACAGCAACACCATGTTTTCACAGATTTTATTTAAAAAGTAATCTCTTGTAGTTATGTCACTATCTTGTTTTAGGAAATGCGAGCCCAACAAGAAAAAGAAAAT
The DNA here is from genome assembly GCF_003343005.1 of Rhea americana. NCBI lineage: Eukaryota > Metazoa > Chordata > Aves > Rheiformes > Rheidae > Rhea > Rhea americana. The sequence goes on from NW_028187088.1 coordinate 6,234,664, forward strand.
GGTTTTACTACCACTGACACTAAATACTCTCATTCAGGGAGTACCAATCAGAATTTTGTCTGTAGCTTTATATCAAACTTAAAAAAAAAAGATAAAAATAAAAGAAAATTCAAACTAGTAAGTGCAGCCACAAGATGCATGGAATTATCAACATATTTACACTTAAGTAACACAGCTTTTCACCCATGATTTATGAATGGCATAGGAATCAAATCAAATGGTACAACATCAGTTCTCAGTTTCTTATAAGAGGTACACATGTACATTCAAATTCCCTCCAAAATGCCAATTTAGATAACTTTGAGGTATCCTATTTTGAGACATACATCCTACAAACTCACTACTCCCCTAGTTTATGGCGATACAGGAATGTTATAGTTAAATTCGAGTACAAATTTAGCATTAGCACTTGGTTATTTTACTGCTGCTAATAGAAATATTATGAGATGACATTACAAAATACTAGACCAGTCACAGAATATTCTATTCCACTGACACATATGAGAAATAAGGTATATCAATCAGTGCTTTTATGGGCAACCACAGGCCCTCATAAAATGACAAGACAGGCAGCATGCCTGGGTTTTTATAGTGCATATTTGGGTATTTCTGAGTAAAAGTGAAAAATATTTCACTTTTACATGGCTAAAATTGACACAGTGGTACTACTGAGCCTAATAAATAGTAATATTCAGAAACCCAAGACACGAAAATACAAAGCTACAAACAATCTACCAATTCAGAGTAAAGATGAGACATTGCAAGACAACATCAGTGACCTTCCAAGAATGGTGTATCAAATGATATTCTTCCTTCCCAGACCAAGTGTTGAATACTGGTAAAATTTCAGCAGGACCCAAGATATGTTGCTATCACCAGTCATTTCATGAGTACAAGGCAAAGCCCTCCACCGATTTCAGAAGGCAGGACCTGCGAGGCATTCCCCTTCACAAATGCTTTTGTAGGATACTGGTAGCCTACAACGGCCCTCATGCTGGCTCTGCTCTATGCCACTTAGTCTGTCTTGTGTTTGACCATCAGCGCACAGGCTCACAGGCTGTTCCCTTTGMCCTAGGGGCACTTATTTCATAGCTCACTTACCCAGTCAAAGAGGCAGTGGTAACGTCACCAAAGAACTTCATGATAAATTCTCATTGATCAACTGGGTTACACGAACGTCGGCCCAAAGGGAACACCAGGCATTGTATTTTAATGAGGACTGCTCAGAGTAGTTTTTTGGTCCCCGTGGAAATTTCTGGGAGGAATATGAGCTTCTGAAATCTGCAAACTATCCAGGAAAAGAAGTCTGTTTTTCTATAGGTAACATTAATTTTGACTTACAGTGTTTAGTAAATTTAGATTTCTGGAAAGTCCAGAATTTCATCTTTTTGTTATCAGTTAAGGACTTTCTTGAATTTACTTTTTCCTATATTGCCATGATCACTGTGCTTCTTTGTTTTCTCACTTCAGAGAAGGAAGACAYATTAAGGAATCATGGGAAAATTTTGGAAATACCACACCTTTATGCTTTTTTAAATCTTTTGAAACTCTTGACTGGAAAAATCAAAAGTTTACAAGACTTTTTATTTCACAGAAGCACAGAATCACTGAGGTTGGAAGGAACCTCCACGGATGATCTAGCCCCCTGTTCAAAGAAGKGTCAACCTGATCAGGTTGTTCTAGGCCATTTCCATTCAAGTTTTGAATATCTCCACAGAYGGAGAAGCCATAACCTCTCTGGGCAACCCATTCCAGTATTTCACCACCCTCACAGGAAAAAAAAAATCTTATGTTTAAATGTAGTTTCYTGTATTSCATTTTGTGYRCACTGSYTCTTGTGCTTTCACTGCACACCACTGAGACGAGTCTGGCTCCATCTTCTTTTCACCTTTCCCTTAGGTTTTTACACACATTGATAMRCTCTGCAGCGAGCCTTCTCTTTGCAAGGCTAAACAATCCCAGCTTTCTCAGCCTCTCCTCATACGAGAGATCCTTCAASCTCTAATCATCTTTGTGGTCCTGCTCCAGTATGTCCACATCTCTTGTACTGGGGAGCCCAGAASTGGACAGARTACTCCAGACGTGGCCTCACCAGAGCTGAGCAGAGGGGAAGGATCGCCTCCCTTGACWCACTGGCAACRCTCTGCGTCRTGCAGCCAAGGATGCTGCTGGTCGTCTTTGCTGCGGAAGCGCATTGCTGGCTCCTGGTCAACTTGTCCACCCAGGACTCCTAGGTCCTTTTCTGCACAGCTGAGTCCCAGCTAGTCAGACCCCAACATACACCAATATATAAGATTATTCCACCCAGGGTGCAGGACATTGCACTTCCCTTTGTTGTACTTTATGAGATTCCTGTTGGACAATATCTCCCGCTTATTGAGATGACTCTGTACAGTAGCACAACCATCTGGTGAATCTGCTGGTCCTCCCAGCTTGGTCTCATCTTGCTGAAGAAACACTATGTCCCATCATCCGTGTTGTTTATGAAAATGTTAAACAGTGTTGGACCCAGTGTTGACCTCCGGAGGATACYACTAGWGACTGGCCTCCAGGTGGACTTTATGCCACTGCTCACAACCCTTTGAGCCTAGCACATCAGCTGATTTTCAGTCCACATCACTGTCCATTTATATAGCCTGTATTTCATCAGCTAGTCTACAAAGATGTTATGGGAGACAGTGTTGTAATGCTTGCRAAAGCYAAGATAAGCAGTATCCACTGCTCTCCCCTCATCCACTGAGAGAAWCATCTCATTGCAGAAGGCTATCAGATTGGTCTAGCATGACCTCCCTTCTGTAAATGCATGCTGACTACTCCCAATCACCTTCTGGCCTTTATTATGTTTAGAAATGGCTTCCAGGAGTATTTGCTCCATAATCTTCCCAGGAAAGGAGATAACTGGCCTATAATTGCTTGGATTCTCCTTCTTGCCCATCTTGAAGATAGGAGTGACATTTGCTTTTTCAGTTCTGCTCTCCAGAAATCTCCTGGATTGTTTGCGCCCTGCTGTGTTGCCTTTCAGTAGATACTTCCACAGTTAAAATCCCCTATGAGAACAAGGGCCCRCAAACATCAGGCTTCCTGCATTTTGTCTGAAGATGACCTCATCTACCTCYTCTTCCTGACCAGGCAGTCTATAGCAGACACCTACCACATCATCCTCCATGTTGGGCCGCCCTCTAATCCTGATCCATAAGCTCTTAGCTGTCTCATCATCTGTCCCTAGGCAGAGCTCCATGCATTCCCACGGCTCTTTCATGTTTAGGGCAAATCTCCCTCCTTGCCTTTCCAGCCTGTCCAAAGAGCCCCTAGCCATTCATTGCAGCACTCCAGTCATGTGAGATCTCCCACCACATTTCTGTGATCCTGGTGAGACTGTAGCCCTACAACCACACGCAGATCCCTAATTCCTCCTATTTGTTCCTCATGGTGTGTTCATTAGCATATAGGYGCTTCAGAGAGCCACCCAGTTGTGCTACTTCCAGTAAAGGTATRAGAGCTTCCCTCACAATGCTGTCCTGCAGGCACTTCCTTATTTATGTGCATACTCTCGAGGTGGGCCCCTTTCAGCCCTGTTTTGTTGATTAAGAGCTCTCTTCTGTCCACATCACCCTGTGCTCTTGCTTATGAACACAGCGTGCTACTTTTCCCCTTGATTGTGGGTTGTCATCTCCCTCTGYTGTCATTCCTMGTTTAAATTTCTCRTTAGYAGGYTGGCCAGCCTGTTGGCAAAGATGCYTTTTYCCTACCTGGCCRGGTGGATCTCTGCCTATTAGCCCTTGATATTTAGGGAGGGTCCCATGGTTGTAAAAGCTGAATTCCTGTAGTTTATGCCAGCTGCCCAACCAATTGGTGACCTGCAGAATCTAWCCAGTCTTCCTCAAGACCTTGCCCTTCATGGGCAGAATGGAGGAGAATTTCAACAGAAACACATTTTCTAATGCAGAGATGCCAATCATTTCTAATCTGCATCAACCGTGCAGTGCAGAACAGTCAGGCCTGAGTCATATTCCACTGGTAAAAAACCAAGATACGGAGCTTGGAACAATCCACTCCAAAGCTGGAAGCAAAGCTAAGACAGTATCCTACCATCCAGGGGAGAGAATTATCTTTCTCCAAGAACTTTCTCCGGCAGACTTTCAGACCAAGGTCCCAGAAATCACATCAAAGTTTCAACAGACTGGAATGTCTGCGTATGAGTGTTCAGTGGAATAACGGTACACAGCGAGAAGAAATCTAACCCCTTACCCAGCAGTAAATATTGCCTTAATTTAGAGAAGACCAATAGTTTTTTCCTGTTGTRGTCCTTTAACCTCATTACATTAAATGGCCAAAATTCTGCTCTGGCTTGCAACCTCCTCATTAAAGTCCCAGGTAARTATCTGGCTTCCGTTAACCCAGTGACAGAACTGCAACTGGTATGARGAGTAATTCTATGCATGAACCATGCGGATGCAATCGAGATGCGTTCCAGCCTTGTGGACTGGGTGCCTCGAGCTGACAGAAAAAAAAAAAACAGGAAGAGTAAATGCAAAAAGAGAGAACACRTTTTTGGTAAGCACATGAGGAATGCACAAGCAGATACAACTGCAACCGTGAAAGGAACAAAACTAACCAAACTGGGGGTCTGGGTAACTGCTCGAAATAGCAGGTGAATTCTCCAGGTGTTCATCTCTCCTCTCTGCTCCCCAACAAAAACATGAACCCAAGGCAACAAGTTGCCTGCTTCCTTCTCCRTCCACCGCAATATTGTGCACGAGGTGCCCGGTAACCCTGCACCACCTCGAACAAGCAAGTGGCCTGGGGGCTTATGCCCTTCCGTGGCCCCAAGGATCCCGCAGCTTTGCATCTAGCAGGAGGAACCAGACCAAACAGACAGACCGAGCGTCACTCGTCAGCACCGCGGTTGCCATGACAATAAGCGGTTGCCAGGTAGCCAGCAACTAAGAGAAGGCGGAGAATTAGCAAAGCCTAAAAATAAAGATGTTGGGGGCTTTTTTTTTTTTTTTTTTTTTTTCCTAGACGTTCGTGTGTACCAGGCAAAATAATAATAAAAACTCCCTCAAGATCTCTGCAATTACGGGGTGTTTACGTTCCACAGACTTTGATCACCTTTTAAAACGAGCACTACTTTTTTTTTTTTTTTTTTCTAAGCAGCCAAAACAACCAAAACATGACAGTCAGAATGATTTTCCAAATCAGTGAAAACACAAAACCAAACAGCAGGAAAGAAGATGGATTGCTGTGAACATCCAGAGGAAAACTGACAGGTAAAAGCCTACAAAAACCTTCCACATCTCTGCAGCAGAGTCGGAAAGCACGACAGCTCTGCTGGTTTACGTTGCCTGAGCCGGTACCGTCCTGTAGTTAAGGGACAAGGACAACTGGATTTCGTTGCCATGCAATGAAAGGGTCCATGCAAACCCTGTAACACGGCAGGAAACGCCAACGCAGCCCGCTCCGGAGCCTCACACGTTCAGGGCTTTGGTAGCCTCAGATTAAGGACACCGTGGCAATAAAAGACGGGCCGTGCCTAGCTGCAACGGAGCTTGCAGAAGCAAATATTGTGAAGGTTCGTTAGCAAGGAGGTAAAGGTTGCTGCTGTGAAAAAATCTCCGGTAGAAATTAGTAAGAGTTACAAGCGAGACACCATAAGGTGGCGTTTACTGTTTCTTACTGGTTTCTACAGGGACACATGACAAACAAACAATCTCATAGAAAGGCAAATCAGCAAATTTTCCAAGGAATAAGTATTGCATTTAAAGGAGAGAAAGCTGTTACACTCCCTGTAAACTGCTACTGTAAACACCGAAATCAAATCTGAGCCTAACCAGAGAAGTTTTTACAGTTGGTGCTTCAAAGATCCGCGTGCTTTAGGGAACTGTGCTTGCCCCCCATCCAAGGCGGGAGCCAACGGCAAGGTCGGGATGAACTGCAGGCCCAGCCGATTTCCTCCATAGGAAAAGCTACACAAAGAATGGGATACTGAGGCTGACTCCGTTCCTACGTATAAAATAAGCAATTCATTTGGATTAAGCGAAAAAGGAGTTTTTTTTTTTTTCCTTTTCAAGCAAGAAAAATCTGAAAAGCATTAATTCTACCAGGAACGATTTTTTAAAAACTTTTTAAATTTGAAAACAAAATGAAGAGAAATGAAACAAAAAGGAATTCTGAACCAGAAAATAACTTCAGATTAAATATTATAATCTTTCAATGTTTAAGATGCTAAAATAAAACATTCAGGGTTGGGGGGGGTTTTTTGGAATATTGTTGTTTTTTCTTTTCAAATGAATAACTTGTCAATGTAAAAGAAATTTCTAAAACATCCTGACGCTGCAGAATCTGTATTTTTTTAGCTGCAGTGAAACCCCTGGCTAAAATATGCAGTCTCCCTCTACTCCAAGCACTCAGCCCAGGTGGTATTTCTTCCCCCTAATTCTACGCCGTACCTGACCCAATGATTAGAAAGACATCGCACAACAGTTATATCGTGATGAAAATGCTTCACTCTTTTTCCCCTTTTTCCATAATGTTTGAATAAAGATGACATCTTTTTCAGAGAATGTTAGGCAGCAATGGCAACTGGAAAACATCATGATAAACGCTTAATAGTGGCACAGTGGATTTGAGAAACTGGAATAATATCTTTGATCACAAGGACCTCTCAGTGGCATAAACAAAGAAGAAGTGGATTTACTGTGAATATTCAAAAATATATTTTTAGACACCCTGAAAAGACAGCAAATAAAAATAGGCCAAATTTGAGTGGAAAGTTACTTCAAGAAAAAACAAACAAGAACAATACAAACAGAGCTAAAGCAATGAGAGCAAGATTTCTTTTTTCGTGCCTGTTTGTTTTCAAAGAGAACTTAAAATTAAAACGTCTTTTTTAGTTAGAAGCTTTCTTATCCTCTTCCCCTTGTTCTGGCATCCATCACTGAATTTTATACATTTTGACTTGCTGAGTATCAGATAAGATTAATTTATACAAACAAAACCAGACACACAGAACACTTAAAATAACTGTATTTTAATCCTGCTGATTTCAGCCTCCAAATTGATTTTTGTCCGGATGGGTTTCAGCTCCCGAGAAAAACAAAGCAATTGCAAATACAAGGATAACCTTTAAGGAAGCCACAAACTCAAATATGGAAATAAAAATCTTGCTTTTTTGCCTTGTTGCATCCCCTTGGGAAACACAAATATCCATCTAGGGAGGGTTTACAGAGATACAACGTTTTCTGAGGTTCAGCAGAGTTATTTTGACCACTCTGAGTTTCTGAGTTTTGTTTCTGCAGTATAATCAGGGATTCTTTAGCCTTAGCCAAGTTCTCGCCTATCTGGAGGTGCCAGTTAGCAGCTCCCCCCAGGAGGGGCGCGCAGGGAAAGGCGATGCCTTTATAAAGCCATTCTGCTCGCCGCACCGTGCCCGAGACTCCAGCTGTCCTCGCAAAACTGAACGAGTTTGGAGGAAATGCTTCCTCCAAGGAGTTTTCCACGGTAAACTCCTCAGCAACACCCACACTGAGGGACTAAATACTGCATTACGTACAGGCACCAAAGACTGGCAATGCATACTAGCTATGCTGGAATACTGCTAGCTATGCTATCGCAGAGATAGTTGCTCCGTCGGCAGAGAGGAGGTTAACTCTTATTTCTAACAAGTGCAAGTGTTTATAAAAGAACAGCCATCAKAAAAGGCAAAGCCATTACCAAGCCATTACAAGGGTGTCTCTCATTTTATGTCTGCTGCTCTTCAGTTACCTACACCAAGTCTTTCCTTGGGTATCTTTTAAAGCTAATAAAGATTGCCAGGAGAGTTCTTTTGCAAGAAATAGAATCTTATCAAAATGGAAGTGTTTTGCAGACGTGTTGTTGGTTTCAATTGAAGGTTTTGACAGAAAATGTCAAAACTTTCCATTTCAAGAGTTGAACATAGCAATTAATCTACTCATTCTCATATTATTTTAAACTTTTAATTGTAATTGTATATGTAAAATTATATAGATCACATTTAGTGAGATAATACAATACAAAAGTGGAAATGAACTTAATAAAAATCTTTTGACACTATTAAAATGATATAATTTCATTCAAAAATGCTGGATTTATATTCCAACTTGAAATTATTTTCTACTCAAATTTTGGAATTTCCCATGGAAGAGAAAACCTGACATTGGAGACACAAACAATTATCACAAATTCCTGTGAATCTCTTCAGGAACAGCACAGCTGCAGCTCAGGAGCATTAGCCATATTGAATTCACTCAAGGAAAAATGATTATTAATTTATCTCCAAAATACTGCTGTTAAAATAGCATTTTATTTCAAACAACACTGTATATAGTCTTCTTTCAGCCTTAAGGAGTCTTTTTACTCTTATCATTTTTTTTTATACCTATATTATATTTTACGGTTGAAACAACAGATGAAACAGAAAATATGTTCAAAAAGCTACAGTAACACTAATAACTACCTATTTCTCTGCAAAAGAGAAGTGAAAGCTTTGCATTCAGGTAACAGATGGGGAAGAAAAATGGCATATAGTCACAGAGAGGCCACACAAGGAAGTATGTGTAACACAAGAAACATCTCCATATGATTCCAAAACTTAGTGATTGCTCTCTGCTGATCAGTTCTGTAGGCAAAACAGAAGATGCATCACATTCCTGCGGGAACACTAGGATGAGAATATACCAATTTAATCTCGCCRACTCTCCCTAAGCTTTGTTCAGTTTGGAAAACTTCACCTTAAACGCCCTCTAAAAGTGTACATTATCTGAAGGAGCACTTTTTGTTCTAAGCGTGCTGAAATCACCTTCTCCATCACTTCCTCTATTCGGAATAATTAAGCAATGCAACCATGTCTTACACCTTTCACTAGCTAGGAAGGAAGGTGCATTTACTCATGAGAAGCCCAAATCTCTTTAAAGTGTCACCATCTGTGGTGACACTGAGAACTTATATGGAGTATGGCAAGGTGTGAATTTAAAATAAAACAGGTATTCTGGAATAGCTTCCTGTGAGTACACATATCCCTTTTGCCTTCTCTACTCTAAACATTTCTGTTGTGTGAATTTGAATTTAACTGGCATAAAATGTGTTCACACCTACATGCACCAGTGTGAACACATTTTATGCCAGTTAAATTCAAATTAAACTTAAACCTTGGAGTAAATTCTACCTAGCACCATTGAATTCCAGTTAATTTCCACCAAGAACTAGTAATTGACTTAAATATATTGAAAAGATTTGCAAAGCTCTTTATGGTTTCTCCTCTACAAAGCAATCTGCAAAAATAATTCTGACAATGTGACCACTCTCTGTACAAGCCTGCCAAAACTTTAGGCATTGCTTTAAATGTCTGATTTCTAGCGAAGAAATACGGCTATCGGAAAGTCAGACAGGTTCTCTTTTGGCTTAGATATCAATTTATAAGCTTCAACTGTGGTGCTGGATCTGTCAATTTATGATACCTATAAAACTACACTAAAACAATTGGTTTGGATAAGTTTCACTGAGAGCCAGATTTGTCCTGTAGAATATTACCGGCAATGATATGTAAGTAGGAAAGAATTAGGCTTGTCTTTCTTGACTAAGTCTGCAAGGCTGACAGCAAAAATATCTATAATCTGAATATATTTGATCTGAAACTATATAGAGAGAAACATGACAATCACATCYTTCTTCTTTTTAAACAAAGTCACATTTCTGAGAACTGCAATTTAAGGAGCCTTTCAAGTTTTGAGGTCTGAGGAAGCTATAAAAGGAGAAAGCCGGCATAATGAACATACACAGCTCCCGCAGGAACTTTTCTATTCCAGTTAAGAAATATATATATATATATATACACATACATACATATATATATATATATATAAAAATATATATATATATAATGTGCCCCTCTCCTTCAGAGAGTTATACCGGAAAGTGAGCAGAACTTTTGCCTTCAGCAGGGATCACCAGCTCCTGGGAAGCTTTCAAAGACTCTCTGGAAATCAGCCTGGTGATGCATCGCAGTCGTCCTGCACCGTCCCCATTCGCAGAACGACCTGCCRAGGGAGGCCGGTAAGCCGGCCCGCCTGCAGCCAGCCCCTCTCCCAGCCCTCCACCCTACAGCTCCAGCCCCGACTCTTCCCGACGGCCGCGGTGAGCCGCGGTTTGCTTCTCAAAACGGTTCAACGTGCTGCTTCCTTGGGAAGAATGCATTCTGAGAAAGCAGTTACACCGTTTTGAAAGGCTAAAAGCACAGATTCATATTTTCTATTGTTTCTGTTATTTTTTTAACTTATTTTAGACTATCTCATGGAAACAGGCTCATCGCCTTCAAACAACTGTGTTAACTGTAGGGAATATGGGTAAGGCTGGTAGAAAGAAAACAAGATTACTTATTGAAAATGTTTGAAGTCTTGATTTTTTTTTTTGATTAGCAGAAAGACTTGATCATCAATCTTCTGTGCCTTGTGCGTGCACTAATTTACACTTATCCATACTTGTTTTGCTGAAATTCTATCCAAGATTTGATGAAATTGTCATCAAAACAGAAACATCTTACTTCTTAGGGGAGAGAGGGGAAGATTTAAGTAGCTTTAGCTATGCCCAAATGAATAATAAACCAACACAGAATGATAAATTTAACACTGTCTTTCAGACACAGCCTCAAAGATTCAGAAAGAAAAAAGAAAGGAMAAGAAAGGTAGCATGACATATCTTTCTTCTTCAACTAAGAAGTGGCACAAAGGAAAACACACAGATGTTGATCAACATCCAAARGACTAGAAGTTCCTGAATCTGGGTATTTTGAGTTCTTTTCAACAGTCTCTGCCATAGCACAGATCTCTAATTTACAGTCTTCAAAGAAAATTTGAATGCAACAACTAAAATAGACTTAACTTAAATTTAAAAAATTATTTTCTTTCTGGAGGATGCAGTCTGTAAATATGCATAATATTTAAAATAGGTCTTGTACAATTCAAATTTGAGATAATCACCCAAGCACAGAGATCCAAGCACCAAACCTCCACCACCTTCAAGTCCATCCATCTAAACGGAGGAAYTGTACACAAAGCCCTAAAAATGAAATGAAACATTTGTTTGGCTGMAGTGGTGGGAGAACTAAAGAAATCAAGATTCCAACAAATTTGCATCTCACGTCTTCCACTTCCTCCCTGACAAGAAGCTCAATTMACCCCACATCATTTACTGTATTTCCACATTCCCCCTGATACTACTACCTGGCATTTCTTTCTATTCCTCTCCATATGCCTACTATTTTTTCATACTACTCTCAGTGTTCCCCAGCACCACCTTCCTCTCAAGCAATATTCTGCATTTGCTTCGAATCCTGTTTACCTTTCTTTTGGAGGCAAGGCACAACCCGAGTCTGTCTGAAGTTATACAGGCCACGCATGCTCTTTCCTCGTGTAACACGCGTGAGCCGATTACTTGACTTGTAGGAAATCTGATTGTGCAACTGGCTGTTGCCAAACAAGATGGATAATGGCCGAGTTTTGTCYGCCATCCTCTCAATAGGGCCATTAACAGGTTTCCCTCCTCTAAACAGCCACTCTTTTGTAAAGGTTTTAGGAATTTATCATCTTTGAGACCTCTGCCTCCATGCTAACTTTGCTTAAAATTTGCCAACCAGTTCAGAAGTTCCTAGCAGAAGACTGACAGAAAGTGCTATCACGTATGCTTTGTTTCTTGAAGAAACTATTCAAAATATGCAGTTCAAAGACCTGTCATTCATGAAGTCATTCTTTATTCCCCATGAAACTCATCTCAGATTCAGTACAAATTTTCCATCTTATATCACACTTTTTTCTTGTAACTAAATCAGAGCTTCATACTCTGTTATGAGAAATCAAAAGATACTTTGCACAAGATCATATAATATGTCACTGACTCAGGTGGGATTATAGCTTATATTTCCCTATGCAACCTCACTCTACCTTTTCCTCTCTACCTCTTCTACCTCAAACACCTCTGACTTACTGTTTTTGTCACTGGAAAACACAGAGTGTGGCTTTGCATTAGCCCATCCAAGACATGAATTTCACCTTCTTTAAAGAACTAAGGCAAGTATAAGAATGCGTAGGGGGAAAAAAAATCACAGCAAATTTGCCTGAAGGATATTTTGTTCTAGTACTTTTAAATGTACTTTTAAAGCTTTTAAATGGTTGAAATGCTACTACAACATCTTTGATGGAATTTTCCACCTTAATTGTGTTCATGCATTTTGTTTTCATTGATTGCAACTTTTAAACACTTTGATTAATAATTAGGTATAAAACTGCTAAACAGGTACACAAGAAAGTTGTTAAGAATGTTTTGTACCAAAACTTCCTGCAGTACGTTAAAAATATAGTGTTCCCTCTTACTTCAACATTGCATTAACTCCTATTTCAACATATTAAGGATTCAGCACTGTCCCTTTTGATTAAATACACTACATCTGACAATCTTGGAAGCAATACAAAAAGGTYCCAGTATTTAATATGATCTCTTGCAAATCAGTCCATAAACTTGTTTTTAAATTTCTGTTCTATATGTATCAAATGCAAAAGAAATGCACTATAAAGGAAGAAAACCTTGAACGCTCTCATAATGTCATTATGTAAGAAGATTTGTGTAGTAGACCTTATTTTTCAGATACATGGTTTCTGAAAAAYGTTATTTTAAAAGCACTTGTCAGTGTTACACTCTTTCATCTCTGTTTCTGTTATTTCAGGTATATAATTGTTTTCTGGCTAGTCCTGCACTGCTTGTTTATTCCTCAAGTGTAGCATGAATAAGAAGTCTACTCAAAAGAATTAGAAATGCCCATCACTAAAAGCAGCAAGTTGCAAGCAGTATCCCATAGGCCACTAATAGTCTCTAAAGAATATCTATGGAACAGTTCCYAACTCAAGGATGAAGCATTCTTTCTTCAAGAAGCTACACTCTGTCTGTAAAGAATGACAGGAATTTTAGGAGATGTCTTTCCTGCCACATAAAATTTCTGAAATTTTAGAAACATTCCCCTTATAAAATTCAAAATTTCCTCTCTTTTTGTTTAATCAAAAACAGGGGGAGGAGAAAGAGCCTACTGGGGAGGGAATGCCTCTGATATGCAGAGGGAATGCCTCTGATATGCAGAGGGCAAGAATTCAAGTCTCTACCCACAATCAGAATGATAAAGATTTTAATCCTAGACTGCCTAACCCCCTGCTGAGGACTCAGCCATAGCTGTTCCTGTTGTAACAATCCTATTTTGTACAAGTAATAACAGAGACATAAAGATATAGGCCTCATTAGTAAAAGCCTCATGTAGTGTGAGGATGACCAAGTTTCACCTGCTGACTGCAATGAGCAGAGCTGAACTTTTCCAGTAGTTGGAACCATTCTAGCAGGATTCCAATCCTATATTCCCAGTAGGATATAGGATTCCCAATAGAGAGCACCAAAGCCCTTGAAGCTGCATTTCCTGTGTTCCTAATCAGCATTTCATCCACTAGAATACTGCTTATTCCAGCAGGGCTTTCAGATAGGAATCCTATCCAGGAATTCAAAAATCCCTGCTGGTTTCAGGTTCATCAAAACTGGTAGGTTCCTACAAAAGCTTTCTGTTTCAATATCCCGGTATTTTCTGATGGAAATGTTTAGTCAAAAAAATTCCTGACCAATCTTATTCTCAGTAATTGCCCAATCCTGTTTAAGGGATTTGCAGACCCTTAGGAACAACTGGAGTCTAAAAAAGCAAGCATTTCTCAGCCCTTTGCTAAGTTTAGATTTCCTTTGCTGCTCCTTTAACCCTGGCCATATTTGTTCACAAACTGAAATTTACTTAAGAAGCCTAAGTAAAATTTCAAAGTGACCTTGAGACAGTATTGGGGATGTTATCACTCCTAGCAAGGAGGGGGATACCAGAAAATAGACTCAATTTTTTCTTTTTTGGGGGGAGGGGGGATTGGGGGGGGAAGGGGGTACGACACAGAAGTATACAACATCTATTAGGTAAATTCACTTCAGTTGTGACCAAACTCCAATTTATTCCAGCATCTGAGAAGCCTGCCAAGAATCCTTACTTCAAATCACAGTACCAGATGCAATGGACTTGGAACTCTGTCAAGGGGTAAAAGCTAAGCAGTTGTGCTGTCCACAAGATCCGAATGGGAGACTACATGGGCACAGTTTTCGCCTTTTCCTGCTCCACTAAAGGGAAGCACGGACATTAATGTAAGTAGGACAGACTACAGAGACGATATAAATTCGTCAGCAATGGTACATGACAGCAGTGCATTCCTAAGTACTCACAGACCAGCATTCCCCGAGTACTGGGGCTTTTAGTGGGGACCTTGTACAACAGCGTAACTCGAAACGTGTTCAGCTTGAAAACTGAGGAAAATTCTGTTCTTGAACTTATCTGAGGTTGTCCTGCCTGCTTAACAGAGATTTGGGATCTCTCCAGGATCTTTGCAGAAAGCCTCATCCGTGTTTCAATGCACAGCTTTTTCTTTTCAGAAGTCACTACTGATAAATCAATAACTGAGTGATCTGACATATTCTTAGAGGGAGTGGCTATCATAGACACTGTTTTACAGTTGAGATTCAACAGATGAGGCTCTGGAGTATTTACAGTCATTACAAATCCCACAATCCTACACAGAAGTCATGTTGGTATTCATGCCTGTTTGAGTTATTACCTTCTCTGCTTTGAAATAAATGGTGGTTGTTTAGGTGTTAGTGATGAATGAAAAAATGTTTGCACGTTTTGTATATAAAATCATTTACAATTTTAAAATACAGCCTTACAGTGTGATGAAGTATTTTCCCAGAAATGGTATAAATCTTTTAACTATCCTTTAAACACTATATTTCTCTCCTTGGTACTTATTYCCATTATGTATTTATAGGCACTAACTGTACCTCCTCTCAAGCTTTGTTTTGTTAAGCAGAGCTATTGAAACTCTACCACAGTAAGCTTAATAGATAATGGCCTCCAGTCTCTTACTCCTGGTTCTCTTCTCCCCACCTACTCTTTCATTCATGGTCTAACATTAAAGGTCATCATCTTTAGAGCAGTACAGTAGGGCTAATACTTCCTTCCATCTATTGGACTTCTTTTAACGCGAGTGGCACATTTTCCTCCTTCTCAACTAAGTTAAATGGCAAATTCAGAATCATTCTCTGTTCAGCTAGTACCTATCTTAGCTGTTTCCAAGAGACGGACTTCATATAGTATCAGAACTTTATTCTTACTAGTTCTTCTGTCCTGATCTTGCATTTTGTGCCACTAAATTAATCTGATTTTTATTACTCAAGTCTCATTATCCAGTTGTTTCCATATGATAGCAGATCTTCTTCCATGGTGATAATGCCTCATCATTTTGGTGATCAGCAATTTTCCTCAGTACATTCTTAGTTTTTGCCTCAAAGCCAATAATGATAAAGGAAATATTAAACACGATGTTTTAGTTACCAGACAATTCCCCTCATGCAAAAAAAAATGAGCTCTCCTCTGTTCTCAAAATTAGCATGCAGCCTAAGCAAAATCATTCATTTCACATTTCAGCCAAAACTTGTCATGAAATCCAGGGCTCTGACTAGTTCTGCATACCTATACTTATATCCACATCGATATATGCCCCTAGTAAGAAAAGTTTGCTTATTTTAATCATCCTGAAAATAAAAGCTGTTTGCTTTACTACTTAGCATAGCACCACTCTGGCTTCATGTCCCATCCGCATAACGTGAGCTCGCTAAATCTACCACACATCTCCCAGACACAGTCCTGCAGCAAGTTACTAAATCCTGCCTCGTGTGGTTGATGCAAGCCAGGGTACATTACGTACTATTAACTGCAAAGGAAACAATTCCTTCGCTAGTTCCTAAATAAAAGTATGCTTGGATATAAAATCATAACAGACCTACAAATTTTATGTAAAGACAAGAGGTTCTTCCAGCAAAAACCATCTAATTTGAAGAMAACATTAAATAAAAAGAACTATGGATTAACAAAACAATTTCCAAGGTGAAATAGATCTCTCAAAGGTCAGTAGAGCATTAAGAATCAATTAATTATGTTTTGAGTCCCACAGGAAGAAAGAGTCAATAGATACCTGCRTTTTGGAAGTAATTTTCTGCAGTGTGGGTGTTTTACCATGGAAATAGGACCATTCCCTAACTAAATGTCAGACTCCAAAGGAAGATGAAGGTTTGGTCTCTGGTTCAGATTTCTGCAAGAGCTGTRTGCTTTCTTTGTTACTTACTTGAAAAAAGAATTCAAGAAAAGATAGAAACCCTGAAAGGCTTTGTTGGATCTTTTACATACATTCAAATCTACTGGCCACTGACCCCTGCTAAATCATTGATTAATGAAGCACTGTCAACCACAAACATGTTAAAACATGCTAATTATGCCTGCTTTTTCAACAGATCTTGCTGAGACATACAAGTTCTCTGCCTTTCCAGGGTACGCTTAAAACAGCCTTGAATGAGATTTAGAGAACTGACAGAGATGATAGAATAGATGGGAATATTCCAGCTGTGACTGAATTTATGCTGCAAATTAGAAGATACTTTCAAACTACAAAATAGCTTTGCTCACATGACTAGGACACAATCATCTCAGATATTATATTTTACACTTTTCATTCCATCTTCATTCCTAAAGCAATGATACTTAGGCATCATAACATTCGCTCTTTCAGGATCATTCAAACAAAAGCAACTCACATCAGTTCCATTTTAAGAATAAAAGGAAATCTACTATTATTAATAAAGTTTGCAGAAAGGAGTCCAGCATGTTCCGGTGACCACAATGGATATCATCCAAGAACAGCGATGACGGTGAACTAAGAAAGAGCTAACAAGAACTGAATGCTTAGTTCACTAAAAGGGCAAAGTTARCAGATAGATCTTAGCAAAGCTGAAGTCAGATTGAGCAGCAGTCCAAATGATCCAAGGTTAAATAAGGGAGCAGATGTATAAGGATGCCTGTGTAGGCAGGAAAGCTGTTTAGCTAGGAGAGTCTCACTGAAGACAGCAAAAACACAAGGGATTTTTATTTTTTTTACCCTGCAGAAAATGAAAAACACTGTGAAATGTTATTAGAAACCATCCATATCATAAAAAATTGAAGTGTTTCTAGCACTTCTTAACTAGTTGTGATTATAGTTGAAAATGACACATTCCTCTAACTAAAACCTATGGTATAAAACCCATTAAATAGGAATAGTCAGAAATAAAAATCGAAATTTTGATTTTTATTCTTACATATTCCCACTGCCTACATGGGGGAGTTAAACATACAGCTATCTCATTCCTGACACATTAAAAAGGTATTTAGATGATGATTTCTTCTATATATAGGCTTTTCTGCTGCTGCAGAGAACAGTGTAGCTTTTACAGGTATATATTAGCATAAAAATATTAAATGTTCTATGTGTTTTGAATTTTGTTCATCTATTAGTGCAATTTTGGGATCACATGACTTCATATGTTCATTAAAAAAAGTTCATTGTAATAAAAAGRAACCAAGCCATTCCATAAGGGTTAATACCTTCCATCTTGGTGTCCCAGAGAAACATACAGACATTAAGGTCTAAGAGGGAAACTATCTAGTTCGTATAAGGTTTAGGCACCTCATTTGCTTTCTCTCTTTAACRCTATGTGCCTTAAACTATGTAGAATGAAAGCATTTCCCTCTACTTTTGCATATCAGAAAAATTKGAATGTGATGTATTGGAGGGTTCGGGACAATTAGAATAAATTGAAAACAATTTCAGACTATATATATATTCTTTCTATCATGGTGAGATGCAACTCAGTTAAGTTTTACCTATATAGAAAACCATGCCACAGCATTTCCGATAAAATATTAAGAAAAATCACTGTAGTCACAAGTGTGATGATTACAACTGGAACAGGTTGCCCTGAGAGGCTGTGGAATCTCCCTCCTTGGAGATGATCAAAACTCAACTGGACAAGGCTCTGAGCAACTTGATTTAACTTTGAAGTACAATTTAACCTCAAGGTTGGCTCTGCTTTGAGTGGGAGCCTAGAACAAATGATCCTCGGAAGTCCCTGCCACCCTAACTTGTTCTGTGATTCTGCTTTCAACATCAGCTTATGAAGCTGAGTACAGCAGCACCTTTTGAGTTTCATGAGTGCAAGCTGCAGTTATCACTCTGCCACGATGATTCTTCACTGAGCTACACAAGCTGTTCTTTTGCAAAGTCTGTTTTCAGCACACATCTTAAACTGCACGACCACCTCCTCCTGGCCTATCATCCTCCAGGCTCCCATATATTTCAAACCTCTCTAGCTTATTCTAAGAGCATCCATCTTCTCACACACCTTACAGGGTCCTGAAGAAGAAAGGACCCCGATGAAATTTTGTCTATASATGGAGCTTCTGTGCTACTGGAGMAAGGAAATGCCCCTTTCTAAGACAMACTTCTATTGAAGTTACTCAAAGTATATACTAGTGAACTAGTGCCCAAGTCCATCTTTATTTGTTCAGCTGGGACTACCTGAACTTCTCCTAGAGTTTTGATTGAACCTGTTCACCCTCCTGGATCACAGACAGTCAACGAGTTGTATGTGCACCAGAATCAGGAGGACGACAGATGTGCCCTGTGGTTCAAATGGGTGACATGTAGGTACAGAAGTCAGAAGATTATGAGTCTATGACTAGTTGAGGAAGTCACAAGCTAGAAAGTGAGACAAGAGACATGTCAAGAGGTATGATATACATCTATAGAATTTATGCCAATGCTCTCTTTAGCTTTGCAAGAATTTTTCTTTTAAGGGATGAAGGTCATGATCTGTGTAAAAAGACAGTTTATGCTTGATTTGAAAACAACTGATGAATCTGATGTGACAATTGTCTTCATATAGATAATATATTTTACTATCAGCATCCTGGAAACTCTGTTAGTTTCCCGAGATCAGCCTCACTAGGAAGCCTCAAATTTCTAAAGAGAAGTAGCTAACAAAACTTTAGATGTGGGTGGCAGGAGAGAGGGAAACACACTCAAGGTACAGACTGTCATCATCATAATGCAGATAATATTAACAATCTCTCCCAGGAATGCAAACAATCTTTAGAATAAAGTAAATCATTTTTTTTCAGATACTCACTGGGTGCACAACTACTAAACCTAACTCCAGTGTGAAAAAAATCATGACGACTTCTGTTCGCTGATGCTTCTGTACACTTGATGTGCACTTCTTGTCCATTTTTTGTGCTCCTCCTAGACTTCATGTGTCTACCCCTATTACAGGAGACTTCCACAATTCTTAATCTCACAACCAGATAGAACATAGGCTATAGGACAATCCACTAGGCCTAAGAGAGATTCCTATAGTTTACTCCAGCTAGGGGTTCGTGACCAGTAGTGCTGACTGAGAAAACAGCYTTCCGAGATCCAACCCTTAAGTATCTGCTGTGGAGTGGATGCTCTTGGGCCATTCTTTTTCCTGGCTTGTTTTTGAATCTGGATGGCTCCAATTAGACTAAACATGGCTGTGTAGTAAATACTGATACAAGCTAATCAAAATACCATTCATAGCATTAAGTCTATCACACTACTCTGAAATTTTACTCCCTAATTATCTTGAACAGCATATGGAAGTAAAGTAGCATAAGGCAACACAAAAAGTACCATCCAAATCCTTTCTAATCAATCAGTGTAAAGATCCCTCCAGTGACTTTATTCTTTCTGCTTTAAGGAAAAATGTTACACAAATGCAACCAGCGTGGACTTTGCTGCCACTGTTTCCTAGAGGCAGTGTATGGATCACTGATGTTTATTAATTAGTGCTCCAAAAAATCCAAACAGAATTTTCATCTCAAAAGTTAGTCTGTTTCTCTATATAGCCCATGCTTCATGAACTTGTTATGGTCTCCAAAAAGAATGCAGAGACCAACTTTCTAATTCAGATGCATGGGCACTCATGCACACACACAGAGGAGTGCATAATTCTTGGTACTGTTGAAGTGTCAGCTCCTGCTCTATTTCATTATCACCGAGGAATATGTTTCTCTGACTTTATCTGACCTTTAAGAGAGTTGTCTATTAATGCTAATAGTGGACTACTGTGTCAGAAGCACACTAGAAAGGAGACTGGCTGCTGGATATGCCTAATAAACTGAAGCAAGGAAAGGCACTTTAACTCCRAACAGTGACAGTCAAACCACTGGAGGCTTGAGGTTAAGTACACCAAATGATGACTATCCAAACCTTTACCAAACCTCTTTGCTCTTTTCTCTTGAAAGGAATCTTTTGATAGCAGGTTTGGGAATTTACATATCTTGCTTACGTGTGYTTGGTTGGTTTGATTTTATTTTTCTGTGGGGAGGTTTCTGGTCCCTCGCACACCTGATCCAGCTGGAGTTACCTTCCCTCCCATGATGCAGACTTTGCACAGAGGGCCATCGATAGAACAAGAAAGTGCAGAGTGCACAAAAATGAACAAAAGAGGATTAATTTTAAGAGCTTAGCAAAGTGAAAGATCAGAGTCCTGAATGAATGATTCCAATTAAAATCTGTGAGAGTTTTGCCAGTCACTTCAAAAGTAGTCTGATGTAAGTTTAGTTCAAGGACTTGGTAAAGAACAGTCACTTCTAATTTTATCTGGACTGATTTGCCCATTTGTAATAGGTTGTCCTAAGTGCTCTGCTAACACAGTACTGTGGATCATATACCCACACTGATAGACAGATGTCAGATTTTTAAGATCCTGAAGAGGATTTTTTGCTGACAAGCTGGTAGCCTGACCAAATGAATGTTATTAGCTTCTACTAAGSGAGGTTAGGGAGGTTCCCTAAGGCAAGCTTCAGGACAGCAGGCAAGACAGCATGTTTCATATGAAAAATGTAAATAGCAGCCAACTCAGAATGCTCTTTGAGCATCCACCGCGTTTACTGTATTTGAGTTAAAGATGTTGAAACCACAAGCAAGTGTTAGAACAAAGTACATAAATTGCAGAACATGTCTGAGAACACCCAGAGATGAAACACTATTGATACTACGGTCTACACTACCGATAAGGAAGGAGCGTAAGAATAATTGAAACATCAGCTGACAGGAGAAACTCAGGACTGTAGAGTTCACTGCCTTTCTTTGTGTTCCTTCCTTTCACTCTCATTGAATTTTAGTTTGGGCAAAAATGAAGCTTTTGCAGAATTAGAAATGAAGGTTTTACCCAAAGAATATCTACAGCAATACTCACCAAAAACCCCCAAATTCCTTACCAATGCTTTTCCACATTAGCAAAGAGAAACTCCTTTGAAAGGCATTGGGGGTGATCCGGCATGAACATGTTCACTCAGCCAATTATGGTCAAATGTTAGTGGTGACTTTTCTGATGTGGACATTACTGATGATTTATAGACAGACTATTACTGTAGCAGTGAAACATTTACTAGAAATTGGACTGGGGCCACCAATTCATTTCACACAAGCTATTGAAGCAGTAAAATGTTCTCTCGTCCCATTACTAATTTGAGCCAAAGTTATTCAGTTCCTTTAAATCAATGTTTCTCATTAGCTGCTTTGGGTTCAAAAAGGCTGCTTACAATCTCAGTGACTATTTATATGGCTTTTAAGTACTCAGTTTAGTGTAGCTCATTAAATAAGGGTTAAAGTGATTGAAACATCCCTGTGGAACATACACAGTCCTCCTAAAACTTTTCCTGTGACCATACATTTGCGGCATTTCAAAACAAGGAAGGCAGTTTAGTAATGCAAACTGTATTGGTATTGTTAGTGGCTTTCATCATTTTTTCTGATTATTTTTATAGGGACCTGCAAAGATAAGCCAAATATAACAAATAGTTTGGTACACAGATGCACATCCTTTGTCCACAGAGGGTCATAAAGAAACAGCAGCAGCAGAACACCGACATAAAACTGAGTGGAATGGAGCCAGCCATTATCTTTAACACTGAGACATCATGTAATGCTCCATCTAGAACCAAACAACTGAATCTAAGCATGAAATAGTTTCCTAATGTAAAAGTTTTAAATTAAGTGAAACAAAATTCTTCTTATACATGAGGATGTTCTGGAGTTCACATGAAAAAAACAGAGTCCTTGCTTTCAGCATAACTACCAGTAGCCATGAGGCTGATAAAAGCATTCTTCTTGGATTTGGGGTCCAGATCTGTACTCCACTGGTTTAAGGATGTGCATCTTAATTTTAAAAGAATTTGTAAGCAACCAGATTACAGAATCTCTCTCTTCCATGCTTTCCTGTTGGAGCTGCCCCATTTTGTGTAAATCAATAAATATTCATCACAGTCCAGACTTGAATCTGTTTCCCACATCTCTGGAAGTTGTCCTAACCATGGACATGAATTTAGTACTACTCACCTTTTGTACTCTATATGTAATTTTCTATAACTTGGTGCTGCCCATGTGGAACAGCCCATAGGGATCATCTCCTATCCCTCCACTGTAATTCTTTCTCCCCTACTGCCAAAACCAAGACAATAGACCAAGAGTTAATAGTGACAAATGGAAATAAATAAATACACGAGTATCCCARATGATCCCTTACTGTAACACGGAACCTTAATATTTAAATGTTTGATCTGAAATGTGACTGAGCAACAGTAAGTATCCAATGAATTTACACATACATATTAGTAATAGTGTCTGTGCATATAAGACTGGCAATCATTGGCTCAGTCAGAGATAACCTACATGTATTTCTCATTGGATACTTGTTTAGGGAATAGCCAGGCTCTAATCCATAACATATAATCTTACAGGTGCAAGTATTATTTAAAAMAAACAAACAAACAAACAAAAGAAATTGAATTTCAGTTTGGAGTATAACATTTGGGGAAATTGAGTTGATCAGATAACATAAATGTCAAACCTCTGTCGGGTGAAGTTCAATAACAGTTTGAAAGAATATTTGCAGAAGATCTCTTATCACTCAAGCAGCACGCTTCATATGACTCATTGTAATACACCCTTAGCTTATATTTGTACTGCATCATCCAGTCTCTGAGGGCAGTCTCCTGAAATGTATTGTAACTGCACAAATAGATTTTGTTATTTGGTGTGATGGTTAAGAAGGAAAAAAAAAAAAAAAAAAGATAACTATGTAGGTGGGGAGACTGCGGGAAAGAAGTAAAATAAGAAAAGGCCCAGAGAAGAGGAGCTTATAGGTAGGTTGCTCCCCGCCCCCACCTCAGCTAGGTTTTAACATGACAGCTAGGTTTTCAGACAGTTACAACTTAGTCCCATTGAAATCTGTGGAGTTACACCACTTTACGCAGGCTGAGGATCTAGCTCCAAGACTGGAGCCTTTTTACTGTAAACCAATTCATCTTCACAGATAGTTCGTCACCATCAGAGTCTCATATGGGCAGAAATGATCTCATCTCACTAGTTCTCCGTGAACTGTAATTAAATAACTTGTAGTAGGAGTCCAGGGGCTCCAGACTGGTTTTAATCGTGTTTTCATTAAGGTAAGTCCAGCTATTGTCCAAACGAAYGGAGAGCTCTGAACGTGGTCTGAGCTGCCTCTGCAGAACCCAGGTGAACTACAAGTTCCAGCACRTGCTAGCTGATACAACACTGTAATGAAATTAAATGCAATGGCTAGCAACGTAGCTGGTCAATTTTAAAGCCAGTTAATTAAAATGAAGAAACAACACACACAGCTGTTCTTTCCTTCATTTACTTTACTGCCAAGAAAAACAGTAATGCTAAGCCACTGCTGAGGAAAGCAGCCCTACGCAATAGGCAAATGGCATTTGGCGAATGCATATTCAACTCTCCTGACACTCTTCAAGCAAGACAGGTACAACAMCTTCCTAATCGAGAGAAAATAAAGGGCAATATCTGAACAACACACCTTCCAACTGAAACCTGGCGAAGAAAGCAAGTAGTTTGCACATAAGGTCTGCGCTATGCAGCTTTGGTTCAACATCTGCTGCAAGAGTAGATTTCCTCCTAAAGCTCCTGCAGTTATTAATATTGAAAAAATAGGATTATTGTCTGAACAGCAGGGAGATGAAAAACTGCTTGTATCTGCAAGCTGCCTTCTTATTTTGAAAGTATAATTTGGAGTAAATAAACCTTTTGGACAATTTTTTGCTTTTTTCCTCCTCCCCACAGATGACCTGGGATTTGTTCTAAGTGACAGAGAGCACACAGCCTCTTGCCTCTTCCCACCACATGCATAGAAAGGGTTTCCAAGAGATTAAATCCAAGGATTCCAAATCATAATATTAGAATAATAAAGAATGATTTGAAGAGCTTCCTCCCACAGCAAGCTTGTCCTGAAGTACGTARAAATCAGCCATTGCTATGCAGAGGTAAGTGTCTCTCAGGCTGTTTTTATTTCATATCCTAGCTAGGAGAAACTGGAAAACACTTCAGAGAGAAAGTGGATGAAAATACAGGCCCTGATGACTGTTGCTAGGCACCAAGCAATGTACAGAGGCCTACAACAGGCCAAATTTCAAGCAGATTTAGATATTGTTCTAATGAACATAGAGTGYCATTAAAAACCAAGAGGTGGTTTCAGCAATTTTGGCCAGATTRCTCAAAAACCAGAAAAGGCAAGGTTTTTGTCTTGAGCTACTCAGCCAGAACAGATACGATACCTGCCTATGTAAACACACTGACAATTAGAAATACATAGCGTAGCATACTTAATTCCCAAACAAAGGAAAATTAAATAGTATTCAGCACTCCTACTGAACACCAGCTCAGCGGTTCACTTGCGAAGTACCTGTTGCAGGATGGGAATCTAAATCCTAATTCACCTATTCTCACTTAACTCCTGAAAGTGTTTATATCTTGACAGCTCTTGGCTGTACATCAGACCATCTTGGAAACCTAACCACCTTGTGCTGCCTTGCTGTGGGGCTCAGGCCCACAGCAGACATACTCCAGGGCACTCTCAGTGCGCTCCCCATGAGAGACACTTCTGCACGGCAAGTCGCACCCCCGAAAGAGTTAATGCCAGGGGAGCCTGCAACCTTTTGGGCTTATCTGGCACAAGTGCAGAGGACAATTCATCTCTAAGCCTCCTGCAAAACATACTACAGAGAACCAAAGAATCACAGAATAATCTAGGTCGGAAGGGACCTCTGGAGGTCATCCAAGTCAACCTCCCACTCAAAGCCAGGCTTCGGACTCAGAGCAGACTTCAGGTGTTTAAAAAATTCCATCTTTACATAGATTCAGCTTCAGAGTCTAACCAGTTTGGAGGATATATGTGTATATATATATATATATATTTTGGCAAGTTTGAGTCTTTGATCACAGTTGTTTTTGTGGATGCATGACATCTCCTCACCCGTATCTGCCACCCCTTTTCATGCTTTAGATCTTGAGACTGACTGGAAATAAAATCATGTCCCAGATTTGGGGATATAGAGCCAAACTTCTCAGTTGCTGCCCAGCTGATTAAAATGTTTACGTGAACACAATTTGATTCTGGTGCTTTCATTTTTTCACCTATATTCTAATTATCATGACCGGTAGTTAGATAATGATAACTACAAATAAGCAAACTACCACCACCATTGCCCCAACCCCAAAAACTCCAAGCRATCTTGAACCAGTAAGGGAGCTAATCGGAATGCAAATACATCAAAAACCATGATCTCTATTGAAAAGTTTCATCTTCAGTTAAGGCCACACTAAATTTCACTATAAAAAATACATTTAGAAGAGCAATTTCCTAAGTATTTTCTGCAATACAAAGAATTCTCTAGGTCATCTGCTACTAGGACAGAAACCTCTGTTTATACATTCAGTTATCTTGCATCACATCTTCAGAATATTTTATTGTTTATATTTATCTTCCTGTCCTTTTATACCTTTTATTTTCAGGTTGCATCATAACTTGCAGCATTTGTGCTCTAATCTGCTAATGGTGCTTGGACAGAATTTCCATTTTTAAAAGTTAATGAATTAGTTCTCTTCTGTGATTTATTGCTCCAAACTTATTGCCTCTATTTAGTTATTCAATTTACTCTTGCAGCAAAATGCATTTAAATGGCCTTCTCTGGGATGATTCTATGGTTTAAAATTTCTCTTATTTTTCCATCTAACTTTCAACCTCATTTTAACTATTTTCCTTCAAGCCTTACAATAATGAAACCATTCAAGTTGCCATAAAAAGCCGCTACATATATAAATTACAGTTCCCTTATTTAACAGCTGATTTACTCCTAGCTTTCTGTAGCTCGGGCTGGCATATGAATTTCTGCCATTATAAACTGGTAAAAATTACTGTCATCATAACAAATAGCTGTTGGCCTACTATCTCCAGCTCTTCAGCTAGTTCTTTCATTGAAGTTGCTATCGCAGTATATTAGCATGATTCCCAAGAATTAAGAATTTCTCTTCACATGCCAAACTGAACCAGAGTGACGGAGGAAATGGCACATTAAACCCATCATTTGACAGCTACTTGTGATGCCCTATTTGTCTCTGCCCGTCCCCGTAAGTTTTGAGTCCTCCCTCTTCCTTTACAGGCTCCAWAGGCAAATATTTATAATATTGCCATTTATATGCTAAAAAGAGTATTTCTTCAAAGCACACCCTCATGTGTTGTTCAGTCTTTTAATAGCAGGTTAATTATAATAATTCCCTGACAATTTCAAAATCGATTTTACTCTCTTATCAAACAAGTCTATTTACCAYTTGGGTTCTGGCAGATGCAGAACACTTCTGCTATTTCCTGTATTCACTAATATTTGTAACCAAAGCCAAGAATTTGAAAAGTCACTGCTTGAAGTTAGCACTGTAAGTCCATATTTAAGCACCTAAAGCAGTGGCTTGATTTTCACAGGTGCGGAGCAAATAGTTCCTGCTTTAACTTTCAGGGTGAAGAATAAAGGCCAATCTGAAATTTGGATGTTTTCTAGAAAGTGTGCTCCTCTAAAGTTGACATGCACTGCTTTTATTTTTCATGATACAGCTAGGCAATCTGACAGGTGAAGCAGAAAAGCATCACTAAATAAATAAAAGCTTTTATAGCAACAGCAGAATTCACTGCAGAACTTCAGTGAGATTTTAAAAGGAATGCCCATGAACAAAGCGTGTTTTAGAGCCTAAGCCAAGTGTATGAGGCACAATATTTTCCTTCTCAGAAAAATTTGCACATTATAATGGGTTTTACTCTGTTACTCTTCAATTCAGACACTATTACAGTCCTCCAAAGGCAGGACAGTGAACTAGAAGCCAGCTAGGTCTTTTGTAATGTGAGAACTGCAGTGTTTCCRTGCTCTAAACCTCACTGTAGCACTACTCTGTGCTCGTTCTCGAAACTGTATGTTCCTATTCTGAAGCTGAAAAAGCCCTCTTAAATTGTACCATAGGGGCATGAACAAAAATAGCTGTATTCTTTCTTTGGGAGTTAATACAAAGGTACATCAACAGCCCACCAAAAATACAGATTTTGACATTCCAGATAAGAAATAATAATATTCAGACCACTAAACTTCAAATACAGCTACAGGGTGAAAAGCTCAATCATCCCTGATATGTAGGAAGTTAGAGAAGAGGATCACAAACTGATCCTAAATATTCATATAATACATAATACAGTCAAATTATGAATCTAGCCTGACAGGCTATATTAGGAAGGGGCCTGTTGCTGAAATTTCGTACAAAAGCACAAAATCTCCATCATACACTTGGCTGAAAGTGGAAGCTTGTAAACATGTGGAAAGCATTTAGATGCAAGGAACTTCACCGATTCCAACAACCGTTATATCTRCATACAGATATGACATAATTAATCTAATGATCATGTCACTACATTATTGTATTAAAGTCCAGTCATGACATTGTTTTATCAGTGAATCCCACAGTTTAACATCTTTATAAATGGTTTCACAAATTCCCACACACAGTCACATGAGAAGAAAAGCAAATACTTCTGTTGTTAGCAATCACATTAATCCTTAATAAAATCACATGCTATGCAATCTGTGGAAAACAAAATGAAGGTAAATCATGTTCAAGGTGTTCTTYGTTATCCTGACATGAACTAGAAGCTGCCCCTAGTAAATCAATTAATTTTACCTAATGTGGCTGGAAGAGTGTCAGATCAGTCAAGGAGAAAGACGCCCTCACATCTCTTTCCTGCCAGCTGCACAGTCCTTCCAAATGACTTGTTCATGAAGAAAAGATGGAGGAGTCTGTCTTAATCCACTACTCTCTCAGAACATAGTCTTCAGGACAGTGACTCACTGCAATGGCTGAAGTTGAATTATTACATTTCTTATTCGATCTGAGTTACTTTATGTCTAGCAGAAAGATCTCATTCTCTCTCCTGTTCCTACACCAACTAACATTTTACATCATGTAAAGGTGTAATAACAAATCTTTCTAAGTTTCAAGCTTCAATGTTTTTATTTCAGGAATGGGATGCAGAATTTAAAATACATATATATTCCATTTCCTTGAAGAGATGGGTGGAAGGGAGGAGAAAGCAGAATTGCAAAGGTMACACAGTAAGGATGCAGCTTATCTTGATGACTTTAATCCTACTTGCTAGTTAGAAACCAGTTTTTCTTAATACCAGGCATTCTTACTATTTTTGAACAAAATTATTATAATCAAGGTTCACAAGAACCTATGCTTCACGCAACCTGGAATTGTTGTCTCTCTGTAAAGTATCTGAAGGCAATGAGGGACTATTGTCTTCATGCCTATTGTCATGCAGGAAAATGGTCATGCGGACCATTTTYCTGATTTCTTTTTTTTTTATTCTAGCACCACAAGATTGGAAACTTTTGGGAAATTAAAAAAGCATGAGCCTTTGACCGCAGTCTCAAAACAAGCACTTACAAATTAAYTTCAAAATATTGTGGCTATACATATGATTCTTGGTGCTTAAACAATGGAAGTTATGCCTTCATTCTCAAATATCAAATTACAAAAATTAAGTAGCTTTAGGCTCAAGGAGTACCTGCATACAAAATCTAAGGGGAAATTTTGTTGTAAGAAGTGGAGTGGCTATGATGCAAATGCTCTTCTCTTCTAATCATCTATGAACCAGTACGGATTAGATGCAAAGCAGAGGGCCAGAGCACTTGTCAGCTCTGTAACATACTAGTGTCTSAAGACATTTATTCCACGCAAAGCGGAAGAGTCAGTAAAACCCTGGCAAAATCCCATTTTAATTTGCTTTGTCCCTCCTCTGAAAACTAAATTACGTATTTTTTTCTTCCACTGTAACAGTCCTATGCTGCCATTTTATTCTTATCTCACACACAGGCTGATTAACTTTGCAGACYATTTTAGGAAATTCTAAGATGAAAAGCAAGTAGATATGCCCACCTCTGCYAAAAATCAAATTCAGGCCAGTAGTCATGTGTATCACCCTAGCCTTTCAGARTGGTTGATATTTGGAATATTAAACCACATAGAAAACAGGTGTAAATATGTAGAAGACCGGGGTCCCCACGAGTTTGTATCAGCAGTTTCAAAGCACCAACCCACTTCGTTCCAAATAAGGCAGCAACAACTGCACGTGCCACTGACGGGAATCGCCGAAGTAACAAGGCTAATGGTGCGTGGAAGCAATGCCATCCATCAAATCTCGTCCTGCTGCCTTTCTTTTAAATCTGACATGCAGTAAACACGAGACAAAAACCGAGGGATATCAGATATTGCACCTGCTAAGGATTCGTCTGCTGGTGAACAAAAGGAGCATAATTTGAGTAAACATGGGCAAAAGACAACGGTAGCACCAGCTTCCTTCCTCTTCACAAAACGGGGAGCATATGACTTTGCCTATAAGCTATTCCACTGGGAACATTTTAAAAGCATTGGAATAACATATATTTTCTGTTAAAGATTTCATCTCCCCATGTGTTTTGCCTTATTTTCATCATATGAAAATGTAGCTGTCATAATTTAGAACTAATTTTACAGAGTACAAAAAAATTACAGTGACTGTTTACATATTCTTCTTTATACATGTATTCTGTTTTAAGGCAATGTGCTTTATTCTACTTCTAGACATGGAAGAGCCACCAGACACCTCTTCTTCTAATTGTACCATTTAAGAAAGTGCAGCCTAAAATCAATATTACAGTGCTATGACAGAGTAGTCCAAAATCTCCCTCATCCTGTTTTGGTAACTTTGCACTGCTAAGGAAAGTGGAAATGCTATGTAAACTCAAACATTCTTAAAAATAGGCATGTTAAGCTGTAATTCCCTGTGATGTATGCCATTTCCATAGAGACCGTTCTTGATACTCAGATAAAGATACCAGCTTGCAGTCGTATATTTGTTTGCTATTCATATTCAGGAAAAGGAATCAAGCACTTTGAGAAAATTTAGCTAGATAGGACTGCTTCTTCCACGCAGTACGCTGAAAGATTTGGGACAGGGTTCATCTTTTATTCTCTGTAATGCCAAGCACAGTGGGGGCTAGCCTACCACCAAAGCTCCTGGCAGCTTTGATTCTCTAAATAACATTTCTGCAGCCTAATGGCATAGATCACTTTGACAACTATTCTGTGCTGCTAATACAAACACTCTGTGACATTCAAGCGTTGTTTCACAATGTGGCTGCACTGACTCAAGACAGCAAACCTGAGATGACTGCTTTAGCTAAATTTCCACTGAAGGCTTTTTCATAAAGATGCACAATGCTTCTAGAATCAATCCCMGCCTACTGAAATCCAACCTACTCCTCTGAACCACAAACTTCTGTGTCCCAWGCGGGCTGCTACTATATTGCTCTCTCCTGCACTGTGATGACCGCAGACTGAATCTCCTCCACCCTCCCGAAGGTGCATGTAGACAGGCTCTCCTAACCAGCAAACACTGATACACATTCAGAACGGGTATCTGGATAGATAGCTGCACCAGAAATGCAGGAACCCGTTATAGAAGGGATATAGCATCTCTGAGAGCATCAATAGCACCAGACAAATAAACCAGCATTTAGCGGTAACAATTCACAAGTCAGTACATTGTCTCACCTATGTTATCCGATATCCCATGTTGCCTAAAAGGAGTGACTCAGATAAACGTTGGTAAACACAGCTTCCTCAAATTTTCCAATAAAGTTCTTTCAAGGAAAAAAAAGCAATTTACATTGCCAGCGACAATTTTTATGTTAACAACATAGTTTAATTTGGAGAAGAAAATAAAAACAGCTTTTCTGCAAGTCACTTTTAAATCAGTCTTTTATGATGTGGTTACCAATGTTTATACTCAGAGTCTTCTCATGTAATAAGTATTTTTCATAAAATTTAGGTCATGTATACATTTTTACTTGACTTATTTATGTTGGTTGAAGTAGGACTATCAGTGTGAATCACTTACTATAAAGTTTCAGCTCAAGGATTTTTATAACCACTTTATAATTCCTTTGTTCCATGTACTACCAAAGTCTCTAAAAGTGCCTGATTAATGCTCCTATTAGAACTGAATTGCTTTTATTCAAATCACTGTGTTAACAATTATTGAAACGAAAAAGGCATTGTCATAATACATACACTTGTAATCTACAAGTGGAAAATACTATAATACCTTTCAGATGATAGTACTTTCGGTTCTGTGACCTTCTCTTGACATTGTTAGAATTGTTCTCCTGCAAAAGTAAGTGCCAAACAGGAGCTGCTGTCTGTCCTAAATCCAGTTACTCAAGCATATATGGTAAAACAATTAGTATAGTACTCATTTACTTCTCAGTTGTGACTGGATGATTATTTTTTCTGACAGTTCTATACTTAGGAAATCTGTGAAAATGAGGGGGAAAAAGATAGAAATAGAAAAGGAAAAAGAAAAAGAAAAAGAAAAAGAAAAAGAAAAAGAAAAAGAAAAAGAAAAAGAAAAAGAAAAAGAAAAAGAAAAAAGAAAAGGAAAGAGAAAAGGAAAAAGAAAAGGAAAAAAAGAAGAAGAAAGAAAAAGTGCTTCTGGTCAAATTTCTAGGTCAAACATCTTCATCCACACTTCCACATGGGAATTAAACCTAGACTACATCCAGAAAGAAGAAGTGACCTTATAACTGTGACTCCTTATAACCCTATGTCACATGTTCCTATATTTATGTCCTCTTTGGAACCTGAACTTGCCTAAAGTTCACAGGAGTTCAGATCCAGAAACTAATTTCTACTAATCACTATTACATCTGCTTATACAGTGGGGAAAAAACAAAAACAAAATACAACGTCATGTTAGAAGATGAGTAGATTGAACCACAGATTACGTACCCCGCAGTTTTGTTTTGTCTGTCTTTAAAAGTTCAAATGCTGCAACTGTTCGGTAAAATAACATTGTCAGGAAATCAGTAGCAACCACTTGTGGTCCATAAAAGAAACTTTATCAACAAAAGATAAATATAACACCCAGATTCAATCAGACGCTGGAAAAATACAAGAGTGTGTACAGAGAAAAGGATCTTGATTTTGATAGGCATCAGCTCTGGATTCGAATGGCCTCCTGATATGTCAGTGTGTTAAAAAAGTGTTTTCAGCTTCTTTTTCTTGGCTTTCAGATAATTTTGCTGAACAGCCTTCCTAGAAAAACTGGGAAATGCCAAAAATACATGCAGAACACAGCTATATTTTCCAATATAAAGAATCAGCCTCCAGACCTTCAATTCAGACAACACTAGAGATTGACTTAGAGCTTTTTCCTAGCCCAGGCTACTTCCTGAGCCCAGAGAAATTCCTTTTCTTTGTTAAGACAGTGTGATTTCAGGTACCTCAAAACTGACAGACCGGCTATTACATACCCTGCTCATGGCAGGATAAAGTACAACCTCTGCGTTGTTAATAAACTGGCTCAYGCTCCAGCTTTGTCTACTTTCTCTCAGGTACCACTAGCAACCCTTGGGGATGGATTTTAAAAAGTCTTTTTTTTTTTTAATCGAGAGGTTAAAAAGAAATAAAAGGGGAGGGAGCATTTTTTCCCAGCCAGTTGAAATTCAGCCCCAGTCAAACTTTCAAGCACTGAAGCAGCAGCAAAGGAACAGCAACACAACCTTACATTTGTTAGCTGCCTTGGAAAATGTCAAACTAGCGCTGGGCTTCGTTTTCATAGAAAGTGGAAGGACTAAAAGGGAAGCAGGTATCTTGTGAAGATGAGGTAAAATATCACTATGTAATGAGAGCTGGCACTTGTTGATACAGTGCCTGAGTAACAGGCATTGCCTGTTCCTGTAAACTGTCTTCTAAGAAAGTAAGTTCCCAATCAGGAACTTTACTGGAAAGACAGAGGATTCTGTTAAGGCAAGGTTTCTGAGGCCTTACAGAGATCCATTTTTCGGATATCTGGGACACTTATATCTGGACTCAAATTTGCTAGGGAATTGATGAAAATAGGGACAGTATCTAGACCRTGCTGCTAGGTTTGTTCTCCTTGGAGAGAGGCTGCAATGTCTTGGGTCCTGCCACCTCCTTTATAGTCCTTGCATGTGACTCTCCACTAAAAAYTCCTTGAAATAAAGGTACTAAAGGACAGCATGAACAGAAAAAAAGTGTCACAAATCTGRTGGCATGTTGTAAAAGACTCTAATGCAAGATTCGTCATAGCATTTCACAGGTTTCTGGTTTCTCTTGCCTAACAATGTGAGAACAAAATTAGATTAAAAARACATGCTGCGAATGAAGGGCTATAATACAAATGAATAAACCAACATTCTGATATTATTTGCCTTTCTCCTCCTCAATTTCTACCTACTTTGAAACACCTTAGTTAAATCAGATGAAAAGCCACAGAAACCCAAGATTGCCATCTCAACTTAATACCGCTCTTCCTACTTTGTCATCTTGAGATGAAGAATTTTTGCTGAATACTCATTCACAATTACCCAGCTCTCAAATTGAAGGCCTCTTTATATAACAGGAATACCACTGGAAGGCAATTTCATCTCCAGGGCYTGGGACAGTCCCAACAGCATCCTGAGAGATTCAGAAAAGCACAGAATTTTATTTTGCAGTTAGCCATGCCACCTTAAAAGAACCTGGCCAGCATTACTGCATAGCAGGAATTGCTATCAGTGCTGTCAGATTCCTWGCCACAGCTTTAATGACTAGCTGAATTAACCAACCAGCAAGAGGGTATTAAAATAATGTGCTTGGGAAGAATTCTCCAGCGAGAAGGGATGTAAAAGAAGAAAATCCCCTATGAATAGTTTCCCCAGTCATTCAGATTTCATTTCCCAGTCTCATTCAGATCCAAGTCCAGAACCCGTATGAAGTCAAAGCTCACTGCCCTTCCTTGAATCTAGCCTTTATTAACAATGAAATTAGAATTTTGAGGTGAAAGTACGTTTTCAGATGTCTGTCTGAGTTTGGCTGCTCCTACATTACTGTCTCAGAATGGGCTTCTCATCTGGGAAGCTGAGTCAGCTTCTCCTCCTTTCTCATTTAATTACAGTAACAAGCCCTAGATCTTCAGCTTTATGTACAATCATTTTCCCTATTAAACCAAATTCACTAAAAGGCAAAGACTACTGGCATTAAAAGACAGTTTCAGCATTATGAATCACTGGGATTCAAAACACATTAATTGATCCGTTTTTCTTCCCATCTATGCCAGCATAAGAGTGGCTACAAAGACATGAAACAAAATATCTTAAACTCTTTCTGGATTTTGAACCCCAAAGTTCTGGGTTTCAAGCTGTTTTCTTTTCCCCTCCCCTCCTATTCCCTTGCAACCTCATAGGCCAGGGAAAGAAAAAAAGTAGCATGAGATCATTAACAAGTCAATTGGTTCAAAGCAAGGACTCATGTAGCTCAGTACCATGCCTCCAGCAGCAACCATAATGAAAAGTCAAAAGTCAAAGGAAGCCCAGTAACAGGACAAGCTGTACGTCTTCCAAGCACTCCTCTAGCCTCCTATTATTTTCAGATCAGGACACTTCCAGAGCCTGATGCTGTTTGTCTATTTAGGAACCCTCAATGGACTTCTAAAGTCTTGTTCCATTCTCCCCTTGAGTTCATGTGAAATTTCTGTATTCTTATACTACAGTCATACTTCAGACTAAGTTTCTTGATTGTTCGTGAAGTAATGTCAGAGGGAATGGTACACAGAATGAGTCATTTCTCTCTCCTGACTCAACTTTTGTCCAACAATGCTGTTTTCCTGTGAGGCTACAGGGAATAGATGGAAACTACTACTATTTGCAAAAATCAGTCAGTTCCCAAGTGCAACAATTAATTTTAGTAAGCTAGCAAAACAAAAAGGCTTTAATAAAAGTCATAAAATGCTTTTCTATATGTTGGTCATTTTCAATCTTTAAAGTCTATAGACTCTTCTGTGATTCACTGAAAGCAGTCTGGAAAATGAATATTTGATGACTGAAACAAAATATCACTGGTAGTAGGCATATTCTATCAAGAACACAGTCTATTTATCAAGAGTCCAGTTTAAGCTTATTTGACTTAAACTAGTCTCTTGTTGTCACAGGCTTATGAACATTTTAATATGAGAAAAATTAATAGGGTGAGATGGAGTCATCATAATCATCATATCTGATTCATGAAGAGCACAGACTATGTAATTTCAGATGAAGCTAGGAGTCTACCCAGAAAATGATGAGGCAATGAGATGATTTTAATACATTTTAATTTTTAAGTAAATAACATGCCTGTAATGATAGTTGATAGGTTTTTTTTTTTTTTTTTTTTTTTTTTCCTCCTTCCTCTTTCACCCTATTCTGGCATTTAATGATGGAAGCAAAAACAAGTATAAATCACTATATGCCAATGCAAAATTGTCCCTGGGAGTCTGGCATCATGCCCAGATTTTTACTCACTCTGTGACAAGTGGTGTTCTCTTCAGCTAGGATTTATCCAGCCTCATCAATAAATACCTCGAGCATGGTCATTTGATGGACACAATGAGACTAGATTCCAAAACATCTCGGGCTGTGTACAGTATTTGATTATTGTAAAGCAAATGGCAAATATCCTGAAGCAGGAATGGTTTCYTTTTCTGACATTAAATGCCTGAACAAATTCTTTTACAATCCTGGTGGCCAGCCATAACAACAAGATGTTTTAAATATGACTTTTTTTTCCTTCCTGTACATTATTCTACCAGCCATTTTCCCTTTTTCACTCTACTAAAAATGACCACTTTTCTCACCTCTTTATGATGAGGGAGAACATATTCTGATCTGCATCTTGAGAAGCAAGATCTGGATCTGTTTACAAGCTTTCAGTTCCTGCTTTTTTGGTGCAAGCTAGATCCAAAATAATAGTTCTGAATGTGGCATGTAAATGAAACAGTCAAAAACCACACAGCTTTCTCTTGCTCTCTAATCCAATTAAATGTACTTATTGATAGCAGAACAGGATAGCTATGTAATTTTTTCTATACAACATGGAGCTCCAGCAGGCAAGACAGAGAGAAGATGAAGAGACATGACAGGAGAAGCCAAACAGCAGAAGAAAGCACAACACGTTGTTCACAAGCTGTTCAAATGAGACTCRCTGACCAACTGATATCAAGCTGAATGCTTCTCATTTTGCTAAAGCAGCRTAAGGTTGAGAATATTTATGAAAGAACTGGGAGCTATTGACCAGTATGTGATTTCAAAATAGCCAGAAACGGATATGCCTGGGGACAAAGAACATAGGCCAAATATGATGACATATCAGAGAGCAATTGTTTTGCAAGGTGGCTTTCAGATTATATCCAAGGTCAGCTGAACTCAAGCATCAAGRTAATGCTTTTGCCTAAGATCACTAATAGGATTCTAGGACACAGAGACAAACTTGAACAGAAACAGAGAAGAGTTACTACCTCTGTATAGCACTGAGAGCACTGTGGAAAACKATCTATTTCCATTGTATGTCCTTCTAAGATGATGCTGATTAGAATTTTCAGGAAAAAAAAATATAAGAAAAATAATTAAATTTTAAAAAAGTTATGTTCTTATCGTGGAGAGGATTAAGTGATGCCTCAAGCAATTTGTCAGAATTTACATGGAGTTAGCAAAGAAGTTTTCATCCCTGATGCAAATTAATAGTAGTAGGACAATGTACTGAGGAACGAAAACCATTATCATGGGGTTTTTTAGGTTATATTATTCTTAAACATCTTTAAATTACMGTTTAAGTTGTCCTTAAAAATATACCATAGATCTTTACTTTTCTTGATAGAAGAATTACAGCAYGCAATTACACGGTCAGTGGAAGGCAAGACCAGTTGCTTGAAATAGATCATAGATCACAGAATAGTAAGGTTGGAAGGGACCTCTGGAGRTCATCTAGTCCARCCCTCAGCAGAGCCCATATGGGGAYTGAACCCATGACCTTGGCATTAGCAGCACCACACTCTAACCAACTGAGCTAAACCTGCCCCCATCATCAACTCCAACTTTACAATATAATCTGCTCTATGGAATTTGGGTCCAAATTCAAGTTTGTGCACACCTCTGGGTTCTGCTTTTGCCTAGTTCATCTGGTCCTCTCCCGACTCCCACAGGGTGAGACATACTTTCAAGAGGTCATAAGCCACTTTATTTTAAGCAGTTCAATGAAAGAGGAATCATTTTCAGCTCAGTATAGATTTTCATGCTTTTGAAAGGTCAGAGGCTCTGCTGAGCCCAGTTTGCCTTCTGGGCTGGAACAGTAAAGGCACATGAGTTTCTATAGCCAGAAACACACAGGGAATGATGYGGCTCTTAAGCTGCCTTCAGCCCTCTGCTCTCAGTGATTGTATAAACATATGCAGAGGCACTGATGAGAGACAATTTTCAATACTGCTCCTGATCAAAGCTTAAACTCTTATCCCTGGGACACTAGTCAAGGGCCTTACCTACTCCGTCACAATTTCAAAAGCTGAACAGACTCCTCCCCTGCACAGACTGTCAAGTGGACCTGCTACCCATCCCAGCGAGACAGGAGGGAAGGTGCGAGGCAGAGGAAGAGGCACCCCTCCTACGCACGCAGCTGCTGCTGTGTCTGTGCGCGGAGACAGGGGAGAAGCCTCCAGGCTGGTGCCTGCTACCCTGAATGTCTGTGTCAGTAGGAGCGTGTACTTTTTTGTCAAGAGATAG
This sequence comes from Rhea americana, assembly GCF_003343005.1. Taxonomy (NCBI): domain Eukaryota; kingdom Metazoa; phylum Chordata; class Aves; order Rheiformes; family Rheidae; genus Rhea; species Rhea americana. Next base: position 6,272,672 of record NW_028187088.1, read on the forward strand.
CAAATGACAGGAAGAAGGCATGCCKCTGACAATTTTACAGCCTCTCGGAGGTCCGACTTGCTCTCGTCACCACCCAGAAGCATCCATAACCATGGCTCCCAAGGAGATCCTAGAACGGSGATGCAGCACTCCTAGTAAAGCTTTGCAAGTTCTGTTTCAATGCATTAAGATCAACAGAGGCTTTTTTAAAAAGCCAAGAAGTACTATAGATTCAGCAATTCAAAAAATCTTCTTTGGAAATGATTATTCTTTTAAGAAAAGGATAAATGCGCAGGTTATTAGAGCTTATCATCCAATGAAACCTTTCTTTGTATTTTACTGAGCATCAGCAGCAACAGCAGGCACWCTGGCTCGGAGACACGTCAGTTCAGGTCTGGGTGGTGGAGGGAGGGAGAATGAATCACAAAAAACGCCAACTGTTTTAAACACACACTTTAAAATTCATACTGGAGTCCAACAACGTTACCTGCCTACCATGGAAAATGACTTGAGTAATTGATATGAATAGAGCAGAGAAGCACATGAGCAGCATCTTGAATACAAGCTGTGATCTCTTGTCCTCTGAAAGGAGGATCAATATCTCTGTGGTATCCTTTTTCAATACAGTATTTTAATGTGAAAGCAGAGGTAAACATTTCCAAAAGGAGCTGTCAGCCAGGACTGAATTTATTTCAAGAGATAATAATCAGAAATATTTCCACAGTTGTACCAGAAGTTACTTCTCTCTAAAATATTGCATTGCATTTTCCTTAGATTGGTTCCTGCTCTTCAAAATCTTTAAACCCCTACGTCCCTCATGTAACCATATCCTCTGTAAGGTGACTGCTATGAAAATGCCCAGAACTTAGCAGAAGCAGAACTTCTGAACATTATAAATACTTTTCAACATTTTTTTGTTCACTCCATAAGTATTTCAGTATGGAAAGATCATTTGAATGACTCAAACACATTCTCATATTTCACAGCCTCTGAAAGGCTAAAATATTCAACTCTGCTTCATCCGCTTCTGCCTTTTTTCCCCTGTGGACTGTCAAATACTCGCATGCAACAGCCTGATACCTGAAAGGTGAAAACAAAGTAGCAGCACTGGTTTTATAACAGGGACAATGAAATACGGAGACAAAACTGGTTTGGACATTAATATTTATATCTGATATAAAGAAAAAGTGAGAGGCAGAAACAGGAATGTAAYTTTTAAGCAGCCTGTAAAAGTATGTTAGACATTTAATTAGAATAAATAAAAGGTAATGCTGGGGTTAGAATTGCTATAAACTAGAAATTGCTTATGTCAGGATGAAACCATCACATAACGTCTTTTCCTGAAGACTGATAAAAATTATATGACTGTCAAATGAGAATGAGAATACAGTGAAAATGTTAAATAAGGTAAGAACTAAAAAAGGTCAGCAGCTTGATTCACAGGCAAATCTTGGTTTGAGATATGATCAGGGAAGAATAAATCATTGTTAATGATTTATAAAAATTAGGATTTGGTTGATTTAAAGGAGATGTATCAGTTTCTTTTTGCAGAAGTAATGCAACATCAGGTGTACACCAGTTATGCATCAAGCCCAGGATGTCTACACAACACGTCAAGTATTACCTACAGCTTTCCTTACTTTGATGTATAGCATTGGATTTTAAAGAAAACTCCAGGTGAAAATATTGTATTTCTGTATGCTCAGTTGCTATGGTTGCATATGATTATTCAGTATCTACTCAAGTAGATGCTTAGTTTACTTGTAGGACTCAGCAGGCAGTTGAGACATTTGATAGGAAGTTGAAGTTGGAAATACTTTTTTCCCTTCCATTTGTTGCAAAGACAGGAGTGACTTAAAACAGTGGAGGCAGCTGAATTCCTTGTTCTCCAGAAAAAACAATCAATAGTTAAATGCACCAATAGCTGCCACTACAGTGGTAGTTTTATATGTGTTTGAGATCTTAGTTTGTCACTGCTGTGATTCAGTGCCAACAGGTAAAGGGGATGAATAGGCGCTGTTAATTCTCTCAGATGCTTGTTTTGTCTTGCACTCTTCCAACTCAGCCACTCCTGAAGGGCACTAATGTGCCTTTTGTTCAGATTCAGACATTATCTTGGCATCCATAATGAGAAGGGTTTTGTTTGTTTTTTAAATAAAAGTTTAGATTGTGAAAAAATTATGTAACTAGATCTTTAAAAATCTTATGGGACCACGTTTGACTTCATAATCTCATTTAAACAGGGATTCTTACTTTAAAGCAAATAACACACAATAAGGCCACACAAGGATAATATCACTGTAAGTAGTTTTCAATAGATGATAATAACAACAACAACAACAACAACAACATGCAAGTGCCTCTTTTGAGCAAGGTTTTAATTTTGAAGGTATGTAATAGAAATTTTTTAATGTAAAAATAAAAGCATTCATCTTGCTTCAGATCAAGGAGTACTAGTAATAGAGATTAAGCTAATTTATGGCTAACTAGAAAAATATTTCAACGTAAGAGATGAAAGTAATCATATACAAAAGATGACTGCTTAAGTTTCTAACATAAGCTACGTACATAAAAGCTTCACAGTAGAGAGCCAGTAAGAGGAAGAATTCCAAAATCTCAAACTCTCCATCAATGCGTGTTTATCAGGACAGCCTGAAAAAAGTTGCACAGCTGCCAGCACAACAAGCTAGGCAACCACATAAATGCTTCTACAGGAAAGCTTAYAATATGGGAGTCGGGCATCTGGCTCCTGCCACTGCCAAATTTAATTCATGTGGCTAAAAGTGTTGACACCACTGAAGAGAATGTAAAGCAACTACTATAAGCACTATCAGCAACCGCAGGAGGGGAACACAGAGGATTTTCAAGGAGCAGAGATGCTCCTTGGAGCTTCCAATATTATGATTCTTAATAGAAAACCGTCACTGATAAGCTTAGTCTCTTCACGGTTAGTGTATCCAGCGAAAAAGATTTTATTCCATGGATTGTAGATAATCTAAAGTTGTCCAGCATTTCTCAATAGTGAAATTCAAAGATAGTCTTAGCCAGCTTTGCAGTACAGACTGTCCATCATCCAATCAGGAGGACTGAAGGGCTGCTATGACATATGAACCCTCAGGTTTTAGAAGTCAGAAGATACAAAAAGTATAAAAAATAGAAATTGCCCCTGAGAGGAAGAGCCAGTCAAAACTTTGATAAATATACAAAACATTTTCTTCTTTTCTGGCAATTTTGCCCTATGACAAGCACCAAATTTTCTAAGGGAATTATTAAAAGTTGTTGGTTTGGGTTTTTTTTTTTTTCCTTATTTTCACCTGTACAAGCAGTATTGCCATTTAAATTTATTTTGTACATGCCAGCAAGGCCTGAGGTTCCAACTATTTGTCAATAGCAGACAATCAATTGGTGGATGAATTTTGGTGATTTGGTCAAGTAAACTCCAGTGAGGCCAATGGGAGCTTTGCCTGATTGAAAAACAAAGAATTTGACATAACAGGAACTATGCATACCTGAAAAGCATATGTAAAACTATCCATCAGATTTCTAAGTAGAGATGCTTATTTCTTAATATCATTAATGGGATTTTGAGGAACTCATGAACAAAAGTCTAGCATTCCACAGGCTTAGAGAGAGATAAGCATACCTGTACCAAAAGGGCAGCACAAAAAGTATCTATATCTATTGTTTTGGATATTTAATTCCTATCCTTTGCGAGGATAGGAATTAAACTAGAGTGAAGAAAACAGCACTTAAAAATCTCATTTGACCTTCATCCATATTTTTCCTATCTTTCCTGAACAGGGAGGGAGGAAAAAAAAGAAAAAAACCCAATCATATCCCAACCATACTGAGATCTGACAAACAACTACTACCTGAAAAAAAATTAAAAACACACTTGATCAGTCAGAAATTTAGAAAGCTTCCACATAAAGGAGGGATGAATGGCAACCAGAGCTGTCTAGAGAAATGAGATAAACTATTCTATATTTGGGCAAACCAATGGGCCCACCACCAATTAGAACCAAAAAATACAGTTAAAAATTCAAAATCATTTGAACAGAAACATACAAGCTGCAAATTTCAAGTGCATATTTCCTTGGACTTGGACCAGGTGGCATAGCCAAACTCTTCTTTCYCAAGTTGTCTCCCAGATTCCTACTGAAAGTGAATAGGTCTCCTCTTTCTTTCTTCTAACAATTCTGATGCTGTCTGTACAGCTCCTCTGTAGCTTTCTGTTGCTGCTTTCCTCTGCTGCTTCTCCAAGCCAGGACAGGTTTTTTGAGTAATCTTTCCTTTTTTTTTTTTTTTTTTTTTTTTCCCTCCCTCAAAGACATGTATTTCTCTTTCAAATTCTCTCTGAAACCTACTTTTTCTCTTGGCCTGTATCTCTTAATCCTCTTCTTTCTCCGCTATATTCTATACTCTACAATATAAAGGTACTTGAAATCATTACAGCATTATATATAATTCATTCTTCAATTCTGGAAGTCTATTATGTCACTTTTCAATATCTCATTGATTCAGTGAAGCACTGTGTTTTAATATGGAAGATATTATTGGAGGTGGAATTCTGGCACTACCGTTTTTAAGATACTCTTTTCAGTTGCTTTCAGTTGTGACTTTAACAATTTAACTCCAGGCCAGTTCCTGCCTCAGGCTGAGTATTTTTGTGCTTTTTCAGCCAAAACACTTTAACAATAGCCATTGTTTTATCCTAGTTAAAAACAATTCTCAACATCTATTTTCTCTAGTGACATAATACTTTGTAAGAAGAACGTAAGAATGGGCAAGCTAACAGCTCGTGTGTCAGGGATTCATTTTGTTTTTCCTACCTACTCAAATTTGGCCAGGTTTTCAAAGGCCAGTTTGGCTCTTAAAATCTCCATCTGTGCAGGCGCCACAGAGACGTGCAAGAACTTAACATCCAAACTGTCACTGCAAATACTAATCAAGCATCTTAGAGCTTCTGCATACTAGAATGCAAATATCACCTCCACAAAGCTGGGCAAGGGCTACAGAGTCTTAAAAGTATTTGTAATGACTGTTCTCAGCTGGCCTGAATCAAGGTGGAATAAAGCAACTGAACTTCAAGTTGGGGCTGCTCTCTCAGTACTCCATCATTGGAGAGAAGATTTCTTATTTCAAAAGCAAAAGGGCCAAAAGTCAGGGAAAGACTAAGACTGAGAGAACARCATGCTGAGAATGGAATTGGAAAAGGGGGATGTGAAGGAAGACTGGGATTGCTTGTTACAGAGACTTGGTTTASGAACTGAAAGGAATTTAAGGCTGGGGTGGATGAGAGAAGCAGTTGTGTATTTGAAGTTGAAGACAGAGCTGAGATCAAATGAGAAGACAGCTGAGCAACGTACAGAATCATTATGAAGAGGAGACTGCAGTTAGAAGCAAATAGAAAAAAAAACAAAGAAGCAGGAAGGATAGGTTTGATGGAGAAAACTGATTTGGCCAAGCRAAGATAACTAATAAAACAAGGGAACAAAAGTGATGGCACAGAGAGATAAGAGAGCTCAGAGCAGATGAAGAGCTGGGAAAAAATAGCAAACACAGGCTGGATGAGGACACTGGAACCACTGGTACAAACAGAATGTCTGATACGGGCAATCAGCAGTAAGGACAGGGAACCAGATGACTAAATGAAATGGTAGAAAGAGAAACCTGAAGTATGGACTCTAAGTCCAGTTAAGCAAAAAGAATAGAAATAGCAGAAGAACTAAGGAAGAGTTAGACCTCAAACAACTGCAGCTAAGCAGAGGAAAGGTTCAGAAGGAGGCATCACTGGCAAAAATAATCCTTTTTTCAAAGAGGCAGAAGAGTCCTTTGAGTATATTCCCTTCTAGAGCCTGGAAAAAACCTTGCGTTCCTCTGCTGTGGGCAAACATCTGCGAATCTCTCTGCCAAGCCTTCCCAATCCTCTCTTCACCTGATCCACRCAGAGAGCAACCTCTTACTGCTGCTCATTACCGACAGTTCAAGTGGCAAAGATCTGTCTAGGAAATCTAACAGTTCTAGCCTTGCTAGGAACACATACAGGTGTTAATCTCTGCTTTACCAGTTTCACTTTCACAAAGCCTAGGAAATTRTACTACTGTGTTAAAAGGCTGCAAATTTAAGCATTCAAAAGTTAAGAGGCCTCCTCAAATTAATTCAGTGCATGTGAGCATATTGTGATGATATTCTTCACACTTGCTTCTCCACAGAAATGTTGCATCCTCCATGCACAACAGATGAGGCATCTGTCCTACATTTTTGCTTCATAAGGGTCTGAGTGGTGTAAAGCTAATTATTTTAACCATAGAAGCACTAACTCATTTTACAGATGGGCAAATTAAGCCAGTAGATCACCCAAGGCCACACAGCGTGCTAACAGCAGAACCAACATATAGGCCTGAATGTCTTAATCTCAAACTCAGTGCTTAKTCTTCCCCCCGGTGCTTCAATACTGTCCCAGATACTGAGTATCAATCAGCCTCTTTGCCAGAGGAAGGGATCCTGAGGACTTCTGAATAACAAGCCTCAGTTTGACCACCTGGAAAATGTCGAGATTAAATTTTATCATATCCAACTTCCTTAGAATCCCACAGGTCAATGGTTCTCAAGTGTCTCTGGAGCAAGTTCTCACTGATTTTTTGGAACAATTTTTTCTTTTCCTCCTCCTCCCTTCAATCACTTTCCACTCTCCTCAGCCTCTCTCCTCCAGCCGGTTACTTATTCCTCACTTTTCAAATTCTAAAACCTCCTCCCAACCCAGCTGTGTTGGGGGATGGGTCAGTGATGGCTTGAGGCCTAAGCTAATAGACCTACCACAGCTTACTAGCTTGGTATCCACTCTAACCTGCTCAGCACCTCACCTTTAAGGTTAGTACGTGTCATTACAGTATTCACTCACTAGTTAGGAACTGTCACATAGGAGGACTGCAGCAATGACAGAAGAGACACAAGAGCTTTTGTTTGGTAACCGTCCTTACACACAAAAGCCATCCTTTCTCTTCCTGAACCCTCCACTTTGCTCTCTAAAGCTTTTGACTTTTGACGAAGAAGAAGAGATACTGCTCCGTGTTCTGACATCAGAATTCCCTGATATATAAAAAGTTTGTTATACCACTATCTAGAAATACAGTATGTATCTAGCCACAACTACATCTATCATATCAGTCTGCTGCAAATGCAAAAATATTAAAAATATTTCTTCATTTTGTACAGAGGTCATCCACTCATCTGGATACCTCGGTAACCACCAGTTAGTAAAGCAGCCATACCTCACCGAAGGGCAAGCCCTGCTGCCATAGGCAGATAGTCACACAAACACAGGCTGCCGCAACCATGGACAAGCAAGCACAAATCCCATTTTTTTCTTTTCTCAGGGTCGTATTTAACAAATTAGCCTGAAAGTGACATCCAGCTATAAACTCACTTGTAAATGCTGGAGATCTTTTTTTTTAAAAAAAAAAAAAAAAAAAAAAAAAACAAACAAACAAAAAAAAAACTTTTGTACAATAGGATTTCCTTCCTGTAGTAAGGACAAGGGAGGGAGAGCAGAGCTATCAAAACTACACAAGGAATTTTCTCCTGCTATTTCTCCAAGGCATAAACAACCAACTGCACTGTGTTCCACGAAACCTGTTGTAGACCTTGGTCTTAACCTCATTATGTTTTCGTCATGCTGTGACATTGACCAGGCTTGTGCCATTTGCAATCGCCAGTGAAGTGACAGAAGCATTTTCCTCTCAGCTTCCTATCTTAKGCAGTCTATAGTTTTATTCCTAAATGTACATTATCTCTGTTCTAATGCATAATTGCAGGGATAACAAGCAGAAAGTCTCTCTATCAGTTACAGCCTCTCATGCAGGCTAACGTTAATTCCCCTCGAACTAGCTCCAATCTTCCTGACTCCATCAAGAGAATACATAGCACTATTCTTTGCAGAGTCAAGCTTGAGCTTTCTTTACTTGTAAATTCAAGCAAAGCCTCAGCAAAGTTCATTAATATGAAAACACTTTTACACTTAGTACAACTCCCCTCCATTTGCACAAATTTAAAGCTTTCCAGTGAACATAGTACAAAATAAAAACATAAAAACTACAGAAGCCAGTTTCAAGCATTTATTTTTACTACATATTATTGTTCTTAAACCCAGTAGCAAAAATACTCCAATGAGCAAAAAATTCAAAATCTGGGTTTGAGCATATTTTAAAAGTGCGCATTTTAAAAATGAAAGTGCTTCATTGCCCAGCTACTGTAGCTAGACCTGATGCAARTGGCTTGCTGTTTTATAGGTATTATTATTAAACAAAGTCAGATCACAAGGAACCAGGCAATACAGCTGTGTGGTATTTGGCCTAAACKTCTAAAAGATAACAGTTAATGACAATTCCTCACTAGCGCAAAATGACAAGCATTATTTATTGGAAAATTCTGTGTTTAGTTCCAATATGCATGCTAACAACAGCCACGGCATAATGTTGAATAACCTAAAGGCAAGATTTATTAAGAAGGAGATAYGAATATATATTATTGGGTTTTGTAAACACTAATGAGGTATGTGTCTCCAAGACTTCTATGAAAGCCATTGACCAATGGCTGCTCACATSTGTGAAATTCATACAGATAATCACTTATCAAAATATTATTCAGCCATCATTTTCCTACTTTTACACAAAAAGGAAGCCACTCTCCCCGTTTAGAATCCTCTTCTCTTCTCTCACCACTCTCCACTTCGTGGGCTTATAAAAAACAGCTGTTTGAATTTTAACCCAAGCTCCAAAAGAAAACACTGTTTGAAAAGTTATGATGAAATCTTAAAAAAGGAATACTCTGACCCTAAGGGAAAAGTGGTTGTTTATTGGTGTCTGCTGTTTTGTGTCTCTTTCAGACCTTGTATATCAGTTACTATCCATCATGTGTTTCCTGAACACAGTTTGTCCATATCTCAGGAGCTTAAGGATGTCTCAGGAAAGCAGGAATGTGGGAATGACTATGGTAACTTCATCCTCCAAAGACTAAATTGCAAAGTGGAAATGAAACAAGAATTTTTACACATGTGAAACTTTCTCTGGGCACATTCTCTATATGTTCAGACTTATASTGATGCACAAGTACACACATCCGTACACACTGTTAACCTGCTTGCACACACTGCAACACACACCACTTTCATGCTTCTGATTGTAGCCTTTGGAGCTCTAGGCTTCATGACTAYAAAACAAATCTGATCGCAAGATTTTTGCACACAAGCATTGGAGGAAAATCAGGCAAGTATCCCAGATCTTACAACAAGAGCATATTACCAACCCCAGCTTCTTTATAGTCTACTCTAGTCTTCCTCATACRCTTTGGCTGTTTGAGTGTGAGGTTTCTGCAGTCGCTGCCATATGGAACAGCTTTCCTTTAACTCTGCATTTCATCTACTCCTTCATCCCATTCCAAGACACAACTAACACTTTTTTTCATCCTTATCTCACCCTTTTGCCTCCACTCTCCYCTCGTTATTGCTCAGTACTTCACTCACTGATCACAATCTATAATTCTGTGAAGTGTTTGGGAACGCAATTGTATGACMTGTGCTCTAAAAGCTTGTTTCCTAACAGCAGTATATACATGCAAAACAAATGCATATCAACATAAGGGAAAAAAAAAAAGATATAACAGGTGATAGTGCTGCATTGACTTCAATGGAATAGTTCAGTGACCTGGACTAACCATGTTCCACCCTGTCACTTGCATGTTGAAAAGGAATACTCCTTTCTCAGGTCCCAGCAGGAAAGGCTACTGGGCACTCAAAGCTCCAGAGCTTGATCCAAAATGTAGGACAGAGTCTTAAGTCCACTCTGAAAGTCTTGCTATTTTTAACGGTTTTTTCATTGAGACCCAGAGAACAGAGTGTAGTAAAGCAGATTACCCAGTTTACTTTCTTCTCTCCTCTCCTAGTGAAACAGCTATTCAGGTAAACTAACCACACTTCCTCATCCTCAAGGTTACAGCATTTCTAAGTTTTGSGGGGATGATAATTCTCAAGTGTTTGTTTTTAACCCTACCCACAAATAAAGTAGGTATTCTGAGGGATTGGTCAAATGAGGTAAAAGATGCAAGAGATGTCTTGGAAAACATATTTAGAATAGCAGTTCAGCTCACAAGGTGAATATGTTTTCTGATAATAGAACAGTTTCAATATACCTCATTCAATTACAAAGTTATTTCAATATACTCCCAACATGGTATTAGCCAGCAGTCTCATCACTGAAATAAGGCAAATACTCACACTCAATTAAGCTCAAGACAAATTAAGAGTCCTCTAACCTTCAACTCTACTTCACTTCTGTCTTTTAACCTTGTTAGTGAGGATGTGTAATGAATAACACAGTCTTTTACAGTCACTGAGGTGCAACTTAATGTGCATTTTTAATATAAAATATTATTTCTGAAGTATTCTAAACATACATATGACAGATCATTGCTGTTCCACMCTAAGTCAAGCTAGCAAAAAGATGGCAGGAAGAGATGACACCAACTCATGAACTCCTTTGTTATAAACCCCGTATGGGCTTGAAATCAACCATAAWTATAGAAAATACTTCAAGTGTAACACTAAAATTAACCACTTATCTCCTCCTGTTCCCATTTTAAAATTTCTTTAAGGAGTTAGAAAAGTATGACACTAAGATTTTTTTTAGCCAGGAGTACTGTTCCAGCAAAGTCCTGAAGTTTGCAGTTTGTTTTATACAACTTCAAAGGATATTTAATCAAAGAACTGACTTCCAGAGAACAGCATAAATCATTTTAACTACAGTGTCTGTCAACTATCCCAACTATCCCTACTTCAGAAGGGATATTTTCCACCTCTGTTGCTCTAAAAATTCTTATGCCCCAATAAATTTCAGTAAGAAAATAGTGTCCCAAATCTTAAATTCTGGCAGTAAGTTTTTATTCCCATTCAACCACACAAGTAGGAGATTTGTTCACATATTTGGGAAGAAAGAAGAATGTTTTCTACTAATTCAGCRGCTTGCATTCCCAAACTGTTTTGTTTTGTGCCTTACTGAACAGAATTCTTCGCTATAACTTCATGCTGAACTAAAAGTAAACTCTTTCCTTGTTCCATGGACAACGCTATCCCAAAGTACCAGCATTAGCATCACCAGCAACAGGGGAAAAGCTATCTTTCCCAAAAGGGGGGGGGGGAAATAGTTCTACCAAATGCACATCTCAGTGTGGAAAGCAAACATTAATACACTCCTAGGAACTAGTCATCAAGCTAGCTCATATGTATCACCCAAGAGGAGGACTGTATCAATTTCACTATGGCACTTCATAAGTTTAACACCACTTCATAATCCACAAATAAAAAATCTCTTCTGCAAATACCCACACTTTCAACTTACCAAGCACTTTTACAGCATGCAATTTTTGCTAACCAAGACTTCATATACAGGACCCCTGCAATTTTTGGAACATTCTTTTCTAAAGTCAGCTCAGCCAAAACAGGTGCTAACCTGAATGAAAGAGACGTCACATTTAAACCCCAGATCCAGTTTATTAYGGTCTCTTCGTCAGCAGATAGATTCATGTTCCCTAGCTTCAAAAGTCACTCTAGTCACAGTTTAGAAGGACTTTCAAAGTAGTTAAGACTAGACACCAGTAAGGACTTACCAGATTGGAATTGGTGGCATTGGAATCATCTTCTGGAAAGGGGATATAGATAGCTAAGGCCACACAATTGGCAAAAATAGTCAGTAAAATAATTATTTCAAATGGTCTGAGGAATGGAGTTAAGGGAATTGTTCTGAAACGTGCACACACAAATAAAAAAATAAAAGATTTATAAGAATTCTGTTTAAAGAAAACATTCCAAGTCCCTTATATTCTGAAAAGAAACATATGCCTTTTTAAGTGCTCTTAGGAGCTCCTAGCCAAGAATCTTCCTAATATGTCAAAAGCAGTGTAGGCCAGTCGCGTGCCAGAGTAAACACAGATTTCTTAAAAGTTTTTTTCTTCTTTTATTTATTTAGATTGCATTTTCCCTATTTTCCTTCAAGTGTGCCTGCACTATTTTTAATAATAGAAGTCTGCTATGGAAGGACTGTCATCTTTCCTCTTACAACTACAGTTTGTCTTGGTCTTTTCCACCTGCACTTACAAATCCTAAAAATGATTTTTAATGAAAGTTCTTATTTTATCACTCCCTCTCATATCTCAAAGTTAAAGGAAAGGATTGAAGAAATATATGTATATACTTAGAAGACACTGAAAGCTCTGATAATATAATTTAAGGTAAAAAAATAAAATAAAAAAGGCCTTTGTCCAAAATGTACTTACTCTGCATATTGCCACATATACGTTTTTCCCCTTCTCTTAAAAGTTATTTGCAAGAGTATTACCTTCTTTTTTATTCACATTTCAGTTGGCTTCCTGAGCAAAAAAATGYAGCTACCCAGTATGTTAGGCACACCAGGAAAGTAAGAGTTCTTGATGACAGTGAAACAAGAACAAATCCCGGGGTATTTCAGCCTATCATCAACTTCCTTTAAAAATAAATAAATAAATAAAGCATTCCCAAAACCAACAGCATTAGGGATGTTCAATGAACAAACCCAATTGCACAGTGGTCAGCAGACTGCCGTTCTCAAAACGTCTTAGCAGAGAACAACTGGAAAGCCAGATGCCCAGCAGCCTGAACTGTAAGATATACACAGATCCCAGGCCACTGGCCCCTATGCTTGTTCTACATAACTACATCTCAAATATGGAAGAGTCAAAGGGTTCCAAACTTGCTGCAGTACCATTCTTGAACCCATGAATAACAGAAGATATATGATAATACAGAGGAAGAAGATAGTCCAGKGGGCCTTTCTAGAAGGAGCTCAATTCAGCTATCAGTGTGGCAAATAAGGCCYGCAGTCACATGAGAAATCAGAACAAATAGGGTAACAAGGCTACCAGAGACCTGGTCTTAGGAACTTCCTGACCTAAGGCAACAAGAACCTTGCAGATCAGGGCAGATACATTACAGGTGAAGACTGGAAAGACAGGTGGTGGAATTGCTCTTCATATGAGAGAGCAACTGGAATATATCAAGCTCCGCATAGGGGTGAATGAAGAGTGAATCGAGAGCTTGTCRATAAGGATTAAAGGGCAGGCTAGCATGGGTGACATTGTTGTGGGTGTTTACTACAAGCTACCTGACCAGAAAGAGGAAGTCATTGAGGCCTTCTAGACAGCTGGTAGTAGCCTCACAATCACAGGCCCTGGTTCTCATGGGTGATTTCAACCACCCTGATATCTGCTGGAAAGACAACACAGCTAGGCACGGACAGTCTAGGAGGTTCCTGCAGAGCACTGATGATAACTTCTTGACACATGTGATGAAGGAGCCAACCAGGTGACGTATGCTGCTGGACCCTGTGCTAACAAACAAAGAAGGACTGGTTGGAGATGTGAAGGTGGGGGGCAGCCTTGGCTGCAGTGACCACGAGATGATGGAGTTCAGGATCTTGCAAGGAGGAAGCAAGGCAGTAAGTAGGATCACAACCCTGGACTTCAGGAGAGAAAACTTTGGCCTCTTCAAGGACCTACCTGGAAGAATCCCATGGGTTAGGGCCCTAAAAGGAAGGGGGGTCCAAGAGAGATGGTTAATATTCAAGCATCACTTCCTCCAACCTCAAGATCAGTGCATCCCCATGAGCAGGAAGTCAAGCAAAGGGGGCAGGAGACCTGCACGGGTGAGCAAGGAGCTGCTGGCAAAACACAAACAGAAGCATGAAGCATACAGAATGTGGAAGAAGGGACAGGCCACTTGGGAGGAATATAGGAGCATCCTCAGAGTATGCAGGGATGCGACAAGGAAGGCTAAGACCCRTTTGGAATTAAATTTAGCAAGGGTTGTCAAGAACAACAAGAAGGGCTTCATATACATCAGTAGCAAAAAGAAGCTGCTGAATAGGGTGGGCGCCCTGGTGACAAAGGATATAGAGAAGACAGAGTAAAGAAGACCGAATGCTGCCTTTGCTTCAGTCTTTACTACTAAGGCCACCCCTCAGGAATTCTAGACCCTGGAGATAAGAGAGAAGGCCTAGAGAAAGGAAGACTTTCCTTTGGTTGAGGAGGATAGGATTAGAGGCCTTCTGGGCAGGCTAGACATCCACAAATCCATGGGCCCAGATGGGATGCACCCACGGGTACTGAGGGAGCTGGCGGATGTTGTTGCCAGGCCGCTCTCCATCATTTTTGAAAGGTCMTAGAGAGCAGAAGAGGTGCCTGAAGACTGGAAGAAAGCCAGTGTCACTCCAGTCTTCAAGAAGGGCAAGAAGGAGGACCCAGGCAACTAYAGGCCAGTCAGCCTCACCTCCATCCCTGGAAAGGTGATGGAACAGCTCATTCTGGAKGTCATCTCCAGACATATGGAGGAAAAGAAGGTGATCAGGAGTAGTCAGCATGGATTCACCAAGGGGAAATTGCACACAACCAATCTGAYRGSCTTCTAGGATGGCATGACTGGCTGGGTAGATGAGGAAAGATCAGTGGATGTTGTGTACCCTGACTTCAKCAAGGCTTTTGACACTATCTCCCATAACGTCCTCCTAGATAAGCTCAGGAAGTGCAAGAKAGATGAGTAGACAGTGAGGTGGATTGAGAACTGGCTGAAAAGCAGAAATCAGAGGGYTGTAATCAATAGCATGGAGTCCAGTTGGAGGCCTGTGGCTAGTGGCATCCCCCAGGGCTCAGTACTGGGTCCCATCCTGTTCAACTTTTTCATCAATGACCTGGATGAGGGGACAGAGTGCCTCCTCAGCAAGTCTGCTGATGCTACCAAGCTGGGAGGAGCGGGTGACACACCAGAGGGCTGTGCTGGCATTCAGAGAGAGCTGGAGAGGCTGGAGAGTTGGACAGAGAGAAACCCCCTGAGTGTCAACAAGGGCAAGTGCAGAGTCTTGCACTTAGGGAGGAGTAACTCCATGCACCAGTACAAGCTAGGGGCTAACCTGCTGGAAAGCAGCCTTTCAGAGAAGGGCCTYGGAGTGCTGGGAAGGCAATGGCCTCCTAAGGTGCATTAGGAAGAGTGTTGCCAGCAGGTSGAGGGAGGTGATCCTGCCCCTTTACTTAGCCCTGGGGAGGCCTCATCACCAGTACTGCACCCAGTTCTGGGCCTCCCAGTACAAGAGAGACATGGAGCTACTGGAGAGGGTCCAGCGTAGGGCTACAAAGATGATCAGAGGGCTGGAGCACCTGCCCTCTGAGGAACGGCTGCGAGTGCTGGGCCTCTTCAGCCTGGGGAAGAGAAGACTGAGGGGGGAATTTTATCAATGTATTTATTATCTAAAAGGAGAGTGTCAAGAGGATGGGGCCAAACTCTTTTCAGTGGTGCCCAGCAACAGGACAAGAGACAACAGGCAAACTGAAATACAGGAAGTTCCATCCGAACATGAGGAAAAATTTCTTTACTTGGTTGTGAAGTCTCCTTCTCTGGAGATACTCAAAATCCACCTGGACATGATCGTGCAACRTGGTCTAGATGACCCTGCTTGAGCAGGGGGATTGGATTAGATGATCTCCAGCAGTGCCTTCCAACCTCAACCATTCTGTGATTATGTGAAACCAGTGAGACTTCTCAGATGACTCAGGTTGCATACACAGTGTTTACCACATTACCTACATTTCCAAAGGCTTTCTTTCTCCTAATTGCTTTTCTTCTAGTCCCCCCCTCCCCCTTTGACAGGAGTATTTTCTATAAACTTATCACTGTTTATGCCTTTTTCTTTTTTCTCCTAAACCTCTTTACASTGTAAAGATAAAATTGTATAAAATCTGCAAGGATACTGCAAGCATAGCAGAAAATTAAATACACATAAATCTCTGCAAAATAAGGTAATTACTTCRTTTCACTTTATATATGTATGTAAATATATACATAGTTGCACTTCCAAGCTCTGAACACCATAATATTTGTGTATGAAACACTGCAGAAGTGCCATTTGATATTCCTTTAATAGCCACTGTGCTTAGAATTTAGACATTCAGAAAATTAAGCTCAGCTTTTCTTGGTAATTCTTAGTGATTAGGAAGAGTCAGTACAAAAAAAATTAAATCTTATCACAGCCCTTTGATGATATTATTTGTTATTTAAGTGTTTCATGCTTATAAACACTAGATGTCCAATGAGCAGTTCCAACAGAAGAAAATATATATTTCCACTAACTCATCTAAAACCAAATAAATATTTAAAAAAAATGCAAGCACCAGCATCTTTGGATTGCTTTAATCACATTGTTTGGTCCTCTCTTGATCTCAGCRGTGCTGTATCCTGTTTTACAGCACATCATTCATTGCTGATTGTATTCATTTATCAAATGTCACTCTGTGCTCTTTCTCTAAAGACATGTGGTTACTGAGGTACTGACAAGTAAACCAATATTCAGCTTTGTCCTGTTAGTCATCATCCATCATCTCATGCTTAAAGTATCAGGGTTGTGCCAGAAGGGATAGAAAGTAACAAATCTAATCAAGAGGATTAAAAATTAGCATCTGAAGAAGAAAGGAATAGGCAGGTACGTACTTTAAGGACATCAAGGAATTGTCAGGAGTATTTTTAACGAGTTCTTCATCTAGAAGAGATGTCTATGTCAGCAAGACCTCATACATTCATTCTGTTTTCTTCTTCCTAATGTCTCACCAGATCCCCAAAGAAGCAATATTATCACTTCTTTTTATTATTATATTAATGGCTGTTGAATTCTGTACTGCCTTCCCTTAATGTACTTATCTATCCCTAGCAGYGTGCCGCTTCTTTTGTATTTACTGAAGAACACTGTTAGCTTGTGATTTACTGACAGTTACTGTTCAGGGTTAGTTTTAGTTTCTTTGGGGAGGCAGGGGGAGGTATTTTTATTTCAGCTTGTATTTCATACCGAATTGTAAAATTCAAGCCTGTGCTCCTTTGACTTTGCTGACTAAAGCAGCTTTGCTCCTTCACTTGATGAAGTCAACGGCCAGACTCGCTGACTTGCCAGGGAAGCAGAACTGACCCCTGCGTTCCGCAGTTCTCGGTCGGTGGTTATCATCTATCATCTGTGACACGGTCTGCTTCTTGTTCAGACTACTAGATCCAGCCCTCTGCTGCATTTGTACATGTTGCAGGATTACTTTAACTGTCTTTCTCTTTCCCTGCTTCTAGATAATCAGAAGTTTTATCTTCCCATTAGTGAGTGCTATTGGCTTCAATGGAATTCCAATATAATTAACAGAGCTTAGCCCTATTTCAGGGTTTTATCACATACAGTTTTTTCTATCCCACTCCCTTTTTTGCAGAGGCGCCACAAGTTAAACAGTTCTGGTATTTTGAATCATACACATTTTTGTTAAAAACATGCCACCCCATTTTCACTGTATGGAAAGGAAAGCCAGCAGCTGTTGTCAAACCTGTAGAGTCAGTTCAGTTCCAGCTCTAGAATATGTACCTTGATACACCTTGCATATCTCCCATCAGCTTCAGCTTGGGTTGCATACATTTGTGCAAGGGCAGAATTCAACCCTTAACCTTTATAGGATTTAAACTTTTTGGTAGCTTCTTACACACTAGAAYGGGTAAGGCTTCAGTTCTAAACCATTCCCCCCCCCCAACCTTAAGTGATCTCAATTAAGATGTCAAATGCTACTTGTATACTTTATGCTCCTACCAGTACCCTTCAACTTAATAGATTGATTTCTCCGCAGTTATGAATAGTGCCTAATGCACACTAACAATTTGCTATTTTCCAAATAAGAACATCAAAAAGGATATTTCCATTCGACGATGCTGATGCATGCCCTCCGGATGGGATTTTTCAGTGTTAAACACAGCAGCGCCCGGGGAGGACGTGTAGCTGTGGTGGTACCCTGTTTTTTCTGTTTTCCATACTGCTGCCGTTTTCTCTGTGTGGAGCTAGCTGTGGATATTGTTGCATTGCCAGCACTACCCATCAATTTGGCCTGCCTGGCAGCATCAATCGCAGCTTGCCAGGACAGAGCTGCCCCCGGAGTAGGGATGTGCTCTGGAGCAAGCCCTGCAGCCGCATTGGCATTCATGTTGGCATGAGCTGGACGGGGACTCCCATAGTTGGAACCTGTGAAAGAAAAAGAACAAAGAGAAAATTGTGGAGACATTTAACAGCAGAAGAGAATGCATTTAAAATCTTAAGCATCAGTTAAAAAAAAAAAAAAGAAAAAAAAACACAACACACACACAAGATCTGAGGTTTAGAATAAGTGCAGGGTATCCACTCACTAACAGCTTTTTCCTCCAATTCAGCCTCTTCATTTTAAAGTAATACTATTGTGCAGTCATTTGTCTTGCAACAGTCTCCCAACAACAATGGGCRCAGCTTGTAAGTGCCTCCAACCAACAATCCCCAGGGAGCCAACACACAAAAAAGTCTTTTTTCTTTCTTTTTTAGCCACATATTTTACAAGTTGTATTGTTTGAAAGCTCAAAAGCTGAGGCTAGTTCTCACTACTTTATCACACAGACATATGGCACCATGCTGTGTAATATGTGGCAAARAACCCAGACAAGACTCTCAAGTGCCATCATAAAGATCCGTATGTTTTCAACATTTCCTCAGTGTAAAATGAGAATTCAGCTGAGTTAAATGCTCTCTGCAAACAGTACATATGCATACGTCTAGGAACAGGCTGACTAAAAGGAACATTGAAGCAGCAACGGGAACATAAAGGCAGGGTTCATGGCCATTGTACCCTATAGGATGCTGGCGCAGGTAATTCAGGCCAACCAATGTACGTATTTAGAAACTGGAACAGATTCCTTATCCTGATAAACTGATGAGAACTGAACTGCTGAAAKCAGTGGAATAAGACTCACTTTAAAAGCTATCACTGGCAAAAAAAGATCACMTCCAACAGTCTCAAGTTTTGCACATATTTCAGCCTAAACTGCAGCAGTGTGTGTATAGTCACCCAGTCCTAACACTGGAACACGTCAGATGACCGTTTTCTTACATGTGTCTGATGTTTGGCAGATTTTGGCAAAGTCACCCTTTCGAGATAGCGCAATTGTTCCACTGCTTCAGTGAAGACAGTTATTAAGCCACCCGCGTCTCTGCAATGAGGCTTCTTCAGCGAGTGAAATTAAAACTTCTRTCACTCCAAAACGAGTGAATTTTGAAGCTTCAAACCCGCTTCCCTGACTCTTTGTTGGAGTACACTTCAATTAAGATATATGAGAACTTGGGAAAGTGAAATTAATTTTTGCCACAGACAACACCTCATAGAAGAAGATATAAGCCATGCTAGAAAAGTGCAATGTAAAGCCAAAACATGCAAACTTTAATTAGGAAGAACCTCTTGCTTAGCTACATCCTATTCAAGTCTTAAAATCCTATTTAACTTTCTCGTGGACATGCGAACATGCCTGGCACCTATATTTTGGGATAGAGGTAAAAGGAAGTTGGAATGGTTTATAGATCTTATTCCTTCATAGGCTAYAAGAACTCCGTTTCCAAACACTGCCCATCCTCAAGAAACTGTTTCTCTTACTTCTGATCAGAAGAGTTTATGCTTTTCTGAAGCATACGTCTAAAGTGCAGATAGTAGAAAACCCAGTAAAAGACTCAGATCACCTTTATTTCAAAGCAAGCTCAAAGTCTGTCATTGACTGTTGTCCACTTTAGATGAATGTGGTGTTATCACTGGGCTCCTGTAGACTACAGGACAAAGCAAACAAAGACCATGAGAATCTCTCTTATCCTTCAGTAAGGGATATTAGATGAAGGACAAGTTAAATTAGGGACACCAGCAACCGTTTCAAAGTCTTGAAAAAAAATCATTACTCAARATGCATATTTTAAGGCTGCACATGGAATGGCAAGATATCACAGCAATGACTGTAGCACAAATGAATCAGAGCAGACAGAGAGATGGGATCACATTGAGAGATGCAGTGCAGCAGGCTATGACCCTATCCAGGCAGCATGCAAGATTTTAAAATTCATCTCACTGAATCTCAAGGAAGGACACAATAGAGTTAAATGTTATTTTATGTCAGACATTGCCACAAGATTACCAGGCTGTTGTAGTTTCATTACACAGCAGGAAAATCTAGAGTTCGTCATATTCGCTGAAAAAACTTCCTAGTTACAAAAGCAGCCAAAGGAAGCTGGTGAGTAATATCACTCCGATATGTGAAAGGGAAAGCAGAAAGAAACACGAAACGGGAACTAGTTAATTCACATCCCTAACATTTTCAAAGTGAGAAAGAGCTTTCAGAATTGCACAGTCTAAGCAGATTTTCCTAGCTGAAGCTGGCAACCAACTCGTGGACAAACTTAGTTAGAAGTTTTCTAAGACTAAGCAAATTGTACACAGCACTACTCATAGGATACATATTTATTTTCAGACTCAGTTTTCAGTTTCTCTTTTTTTTTCCAGATTCAGTTTCTCTCTTCAGCACCCATTTGACCTCCCTACCCCGAGGCACGCTGGAAATAAAAAAAATAAATGGAAAATTGCTCTAATTATTCTCCAGCTCTTCTTTAATACTGAGCCATTATAGCGGATGAGAAAGATGCCTGCGTTTTCCAGTAAAAGCGAACTTGCTGATCCATCGCCACTGTGTTCTTATCATGCAGTCATGAAAATAAACAGCAGCTGCATCTTAATGAGGACTCCTCTGCAATTTGGGAACGTGTCAAGTTTCTCCATTATTACTGCTTTCGAGTTCGATTTCGCATGAGGATGCGATTCTCTGCGTTTTGACTTCGATGTGCCAGTATAGCTAAGGATACAGCTTCTGGGGGGAGGTTCGTTGCTTTTACTTCTACCACAGTCACAAGGCCCATAAAGCCTTTTATCTCAATTTATCTTCAAAATACAAGTCAGTAATGATAGATTTTATATTAACAAATATTACAGATATTGATTACTGATAAAGATCTGTGTTTTATGAAGCTCAGAGGCTGCAGACACTATCTGCACTAAATAACTAATGGCAGTGACAAATGACTTATCTACCGGCACTTTATAGAAATAGCTTAAATTAAAAAGAGTAAAGCTCAGAGTTTTACACAAAGTACACCAAAGAACTGAGCAAAATATTTTCAAAGATAGTATAGCCAAACTTTCAGGAATTTCTCTGGAGAATGAAATTCAGCACAATAATTTAGATGTGTAGTATTAAAATGAGACATGTTCTGCTTACGTCCTAGGAATTGAGCTTGTGAGGCACCACAATAAATTTTACCTATGGCAGTCATTTCTCCCTTACCACAAAACTTTGCCGTAACCTGAGATTTGCAGTTACTGGAACTGCTATTTTCATTTTGAAATGTGGCAATTAAAATGCTTCATTTGATTTCCCTGCTACAAATGAAGCTCCATGATACCTAAATCACTTTAATCACATTTACTTATATGGTTTTAAAGCTGGAAGGTGGCCAGAAGCAGGAAAGATATTTAGCCCCTACCAAAACAGAATCACTCACTAAAGCACTGCGATCTGCAGCAGCATTACCCAGCTAATCTCTACCACCCTTTAACAAGAATTTGTGCTGTTGACTATGTCCAGCTGGTGCATAAAACTAAAAGGTTTATGAATCTTTTTCTCTCTCTCAAGTACTTTTGTGCTATGAATCACGAATTTAAATGTTTGAAAAATAATTAAACAGAAAAGTTCATATCAACAAATGAAGTCCTTGAGATAGACTTACATTTCTGCAAAGTTGCAAAGTTCTAGAACTGTCTCAATAGTGAAATAACAGAAATACATTTCAAAATTAAATACTGAAAAGTAACAGATAAAGTTGCTACACAACAACAAAAAAAARAASMACCAATTTCCACAAAACACACAATGTTGTAAATTTACAGCTAAAACACCAAAAGAGTTACAGTAATGACCACCAAAGCCTTAAAGCCTTTACAAGTGCAAATATACATGCAAGTGTCATGAGATGTTAACTGATCCAAAAGCATCTTTGTGGTGACCACTCCATGTGGAAGTGGGCAAGTTAATGGAATTGCACCTTTTCAGTTTCTTGATTTCATCTAGTTATCCACAACATTATTTTATGGGAGTTTTGCTTAGATTAATTCTTAAAAAGAAATTAGAGCTATGCCAATGCTGAATGTTACTCTTCTTTTTTCAGTCAGTCTATAAACATCAGAACTGTAAAACTGCACACACTGAAACRATGGTGTTGCACAACTGTATTTTTCCCCAAAGGTTAGTATAGTAAAAGACAAACACTCATTAAATCATATCCTAATTGATTTCAAACACTGAAGGAAAGCATACAGAAATTAGGAACCTGGTCACACTACTAAGATTGCGTATAAGACTACAAGCCAGGCACAGCACACAAGGAAACACTTACAGAAGGATGGAATGAGAGGTGCCCAATTAGAAACATGAAGAATAACACACACACACACACACACACACACACACACACACACACACAAATCAGTCTGTGAGGATATCTGTTAGTTAGAAGAAGAATGTGGAAAACATTGATCCATTATCTAGTGGAAAATGAGAGCATCTGACAAATGTCAAGAAGAATAAAGTGTTTCATGTCCTTTTTTCAATCAATCTTCACTAAAGGGAAAAAAATTAAAAAAGCAAAAGCAGATGACTAGCACAATTAATCCTAAAATGGGTACAATTACCACCTATGTTAGAAAAAGAGCAAATTAGAAAGTACTTCAATAATGTACGTGCTTTCTGCTAGCACTCGTTAAGTACTGCATCCTCAAATATTTCAGAAAGCTCTTTAAATAATCTCAAAGCTGTTGGCTGCAGTTTTGAACTCATGGAGGATGGGAGAGAGCTGAGAAGACTAAGAAAGGGCAAATGTAGTCCCCATTAAAAAAGAAAAAAAAAGTGAGAAAGGGAGAAAGTTCAAATCCAGCTTAACATCAGTCCCCAGAAAAAATCTGCAACAAGCATCAGCAAGTACTTGGAAAACAAAGAGAAGTAGCAGCAGAGAGGGAGCTGTCAGGAACGCACTGTGTCAAAGACAACTTTATTCCTTCCACAACAGTGCACCAGAATTCACAGGCAGCACAGAAGCTGCAGGTGCCAGCTCTCCTGACTCCCTTAGCACTCTTGATAGTATACTAAAGACATGAGCTAGAGAAAGGAAAAAAAGAAAAAAAGAAAACCCTTGTTGTTAAAACACCTGTGCAAAGTCAGTGAATGCCCAAGAGCAGTTATGCTGGTACACAGTCTAAATAGAGGTACGTGGCACATAGAAGCTCCCAACTTCCCACTCAGAATCTGCTTCTGTCCAACACGTTCCTTAATGATCCAGAGGATGAAGTGGGGAACATATTATTAAACAAGCAAGTAACTATGAAACTGGGAGATGGAGCAAATACACTGAAGGGCAGGATTAGAATTCAAAATGAGCTTCATGAATTGGAGAAAAGGTCTTAAAAACAGAATACAGTTCAGCAGGGACAAATGCAAAGTACTTAAGCACGATGAATCATCTGTCCAAATTATTTTCAGAAAAACCTTGGAGRTTATATTGGATTCCCAGCAGACTGGGAGTTGACATTGCCATACCGCTTGCTCCCCACAAAAGGCAATCATCGCGATGCAGTGTATGAGCAGGCACACAGTCCACACAGCACATCAAGTAATGCTTCCTTCCCGCTCCGTGCCATCAGGGCTTTGGCAGGAGCGCCGCAGCCAGGTTTGGGTTCCACACATTGGGAAAGATGTCGCTGAGGCAGCCCAGAAGAGGGTAACAAGTGCAACCAAACACCACAAAAAGATGGCCTACATGGCAAAGAAATGGAAGTGGGAATGCTAGAACCAGGACTGCTTCCCCTGAGGATATGAGGAAAACGAGGACATGATAATGATCTTTAAAAAGCTTAAAGCTTTAAGACAGTTCAGAGAACAAAAAAGGAACAATCTATGCCCATACTCTCTGCAAAAGCAAGAAGTGATAGCTTTTGCAGTAAGAAAAAGTTCAAGATGCACAGTAGGAGAAAACTTTCTAGTAGTAATGACAATGAAGTATATGTATTGGTTGCCTGGCTTGGTGACAGTAGCTCCTGCACTCTAGGTCTTTTTGACCAGGTTAGAGAAACATTTCTCTAGAATCATATATATGAGGCAAGATTTGTAAGAGAAAGCAGTATCTGAAGAYACCACTGCAAGTAAGCCCTGCTTGACTCAAACCTTTAGATCATCGCAGCTCCATGAGCATGTTATAAGACATATTTACACACGCTTATCCCTGCTATGGCAGGTGAGGGCCCTCTGACCTATCTTCCTGTAACTTCATTTCTTTAGTTTTAAAAACTCATTCTGCAAATACATTTTTCCAGAAGTCTTTCGGTGTCTCAGGACAACARCTTATAGAATCATAGAATCAGTAAGATTGGAAGGGACCCCTGGAGAYCATCTAGTCCAACCTCCCTGCTCAAGCAGGGTCACTTAGAGCATGTTAGTCAGGGTTGCATCCAGGTGAGCCTTGAGTATCTCCAGAGAAGGAGACTCCACAACCTCTCTGGGCAACCTGGTCCAGTGCTCCGTCACTCTCACAGGGAAGAAATTCCCCCTCACGTTCAGGCAGAACTTCCTGTGCTTCAGTTTCTGCCCATTGCCTCTTGTCCTGTCACATGGGACAACTGAAAAGAGTTTGTCCCCTCCCCTTGACACCCTCCCTTCAGGTACTTGTACACACTGATAAGATCCCCCCTCAGTCTTCTCTTCCCCAGGTTGAAGAGGCCCAGCACTCACAGCCATTCCTCAGAGGACAGGTGCCCCAGCCCTCTGATCATCTTCGTAGCCCTACGCTGGACTCTCTCCAGTAGCTCCATGTCTCTCTTGTACTGGGGAGCCCAGATCTGGACACAGTACTTGAGATGAGGCCTCGCTAGGGCTGAGTAGAGGGGCAGGATCACCTCCCTCCACCTGCTGGCAACACTCTTCCCAATGCACCCCAGGAGACCATTGGCCTTCTTGGCTACAAGGGCACATTGCTGGCTCATGGTCAATCTRTCATCCRCYAGCACTCCCAGGTCCCTCTCTGCAGAGCTGCTTTCCATCAGGTCAGCCACCAGCTTGTACTGGTGSCTAGGGTTATTTCTCCCTAGGTGCAGGACTCTGCACTTGCCCTTGTTGAACCTCAGGGGGTTCCTCTCTGCCCAACTCTCCAGCCTSTCCAGGTCTTTCTGAATGCCAGCACAGCCCTCTGGTGTGTCACCTGCTCCTCCCAGCTTGGTAGCATCAGCAGACTTGCTGAGGAGGCACTCTATTCCCTCAACCAGGTCATTGATGAAGAAGTTGAACAGGATGGGACCCAGTACTGAGCCCTGGGGGACACCACTGGCCACAGGCCTCCAACTGGACTCCACGCCACTGATGACGACCCTCTGAGCTCTGCCCTTCAGCCAGTTCTCAAGCCACCTCACTGTCCACTCATCTCTCTTGCACTTCCTGAGCTTATCTAGGAGGACGTTATGGGAGACAGTGTCAAAAGCCTTGCTGAAGTCAAGGCACACAACATCCACTGTTCTCCCCTCATCTACCCAGCCAGTCATGCCATCCTAGAAGGCCATCAGATTGGTTAAGCAGGATTTCCCCTTGAATCCCCTTGAATCCATGCTGACTACTCCTGATCACCTTCTTTTCCTCCATGTGSCTGGAGATGACATCCAGAATGAGCTGTTCCATCACCTTTCCAGGGATGGAGGTGAGGCTGACTGGCCTATAGTTGCCTGGGTCCTTCCTCTTGCCCTTCTTGAAGACTGGAGTGACACTGGCTTTCTTCCAGTCCTCAGGCACCCCTTCTGCTCTCTATGACCTCTCAAAAATGATGGAGAGYRGCCTGGCAACAACATCCGCCARCTCYCTCAGTACCCGTGGGTRCATCCCATCTGGGCCCATGGATTTGTGGATGTCTGTCTAGCTTCCCCAGAAGATCCCTAATCCTATCCTCCTCATCAAAACCCATATACAAAGTTTAAAATCTTGAAGTGATATAACCCAGCTTATTTGTATGAGAAAACAGTCTTTTCTGGAAATGTTTATTAAATTTTCAGTGTATTTTCCTGGAAATTTCACATAAYGAATGCAAGACTGCACTCACATAAATCTCCCTTTCTTTAAAGCATGATTTGGACATTTTTTGGACATTTTTCCTTATTTAAGATAATGGACAAGACATATTCTAGCAGAGTTAATGTCTAGTGACAGTTCCCCTCCCACACCCCAAAAAAGAAGATTTTTTTCCTGGAGGTAACATACAAGTAGAAAGAGTGGTTATAATGAAAACTGGACTGCAACCTGAACCACAGCTTTTGCTGTAACAAAAATTTATAATATACACATACACTTCTAAACATCACGTCAAACTAAAACTCAGCATGTAGTTGTTAGCCCAGATAAGAGAGTTAAAGAATTTTTGCTGTAAATTGTTTTGGGTCTTCAGAACACACACATAAAAGACACATGATTTAAGACAGTTCATTYGCCACAGCTGAGACTAAACATTTTTTAAAAACTAAACACAAAATCTTATTCGAGAATTATGCTTCATTTGCAACTAGAGCTCTTTGTTTTTCTTTATATCCTCCCTCCAAACAGAGCTTTTTTGCTGCATGTCATTAGTCTAAGATGCAAAGAGCTACTACCAACGTGTAAAAACGAGTTCGCTTCGATGAAGAGAGCAAGTGCAGAAGCTCCTCTCATATCAAGTAATGAATGCCTCCAAGTTTAAATATTTACACTTGAAAGTTAGCTACAGATTCAGCGTAAGTTTTCATAACTTGGTCAACATTATGTAGATTCTGAATTTTCTAAGGAAGGGATAAACTTTTTTCTGTGTTAGTACAAAACATCTACCAGAATTGATCCCTGGCTGATAAAAAAGGTTCAGAGACCCAAGAAGAATACAAGTAATAATTCCTTATCAGTACCAAAATAAATCATGGGTCAATTCTTCCYTTCAGGGTCACTGCATATATGGTTTTATCCATGCAAATATATCTTTTTTTCACCAGAGTATACTGGAAACCTGTGGCCTTTGGAAAAGATGCTTCCTCCACATGCACTCTCCTAGACATGCAAAATGTCTAGGCACAGAAACAGAGATTTCTATTATTTCCTTCCAAGTACTGGTGAGCTCTTTGAAATTGCTCTCAGGCAGACATGTGCATGCACAAACAATAATACAATTGATCCTTTTGGCATGCAACTTGTCTGCATTTTGGGATAGTAAGTTGGGCACAGGAGAGATCCTAGTTTAGCGTACCTTGACGCTACTACAGCTAGCAAGCTGTCTCACGGGACATTTATGCAGTTAGCTGTTCAACTGGGGAGATATCAACAAATCTGAATCCATGCAAATCTGACAAGTTTGGAAGTATTTTGAGAGCTAAGCTTGGCCTTATGGGATAAACATGCCCAGTAAAACCAGATATCACAAGCTGGYAAGGTTCTTCCAGCATCACATCCCCCATATGATACAATTTGCCATCTTCTGACATRAAAAGGAAGGGAAAAAAWATATAYATAYACCACACACAGAACAAGAAATGATGTGACTTAGAGTATATGCTTGTTCGTACTCCAGCATAGCTAAATGTTATTTTTTCAGAAATCCAGCTAGTCAATAAAGAACCATTTTACCAAGACTTTTGTTTGCATTTAGTTATGAAATGTAGATAGGTCCCTTTAAAAAACAAACAAAAAAAAAAGCAATGAGCAAATATTAGATTCACTWCATTATTGCTATAAAAATCAGTAATTAACAGAAGGATGACCTGAAATTATATTTCCTTTCTTCCTGATAGTCTGCGTATTTTATTTGAAAGCTGAGCCTTTGATAYACACATGCAAAAACACCCCAGCACTATGGTCAGAAGTGCAACTAGAGTCTTCCACTGTCAATCTTATCCAAGATCTCTTTCCTGTTTTAAAGTGCAGTGGTTTTCAATTAACACAATTCAGACTTATTAAAAAAAATATGCTGCACTTGAAATAAAAGCAAATTACATTCTTGCTGTCTAGTTTGTTTTCTATGGCTCAGTCTACAATGTCACAAGTGATAGAAACTCCTTCTCCCCCTCCTAATTAGCAGGAGGATAACAAGTTAGCATCTGCRATTCACAGCTCCAGTGCTCCTTCTTCTCTTTCTTAGTTTGTTTCGTTTTGTTTCCTTTCAGGGTGGAAGGATACAAAGCAGATCCTTCTGCCTTCTTCACCCAAAATGTGTCTCATCAAATCTCTCTGGAATAATCTAGAAAGCCAGGCTTTAGAAAACCTTCAAGGGTCCCCCCCCAAAAATACAGCTAACTCCTGACTTTTTCCTCTGTGATTATTCTGCAACTGTATGGTCAAAGGAAAGAGAAGACATCCAGAACTAGGCAAGGAAAGAGTGCCCTGTTTAAGAAACAGGTAGGAGGGGGAAAAAAAAAAGCAGTGAGCCTACTAAATATTAAGCTTCTCTCCACCCAAAAGCAAGTCTTTAATATGAAATGTTTGGTAATTAATGTGGGTATCAGGAGAGCCACAGGAGTCTGTAACATAACCCTTAGGCTAAAAATTCTATTGAGAGAATTGTACTAAGCTGGGGGGGGTGGGAAGGAATTCCCTTTGAAGGATTCACATTTTCTTGCAGCTTTCCAGTTACAAAAAATTGTTTAAAAATGCACACAAAAAAAAACCCACAAGCAAGCCTCCTTGATTTCTCAAGACATGTTTCTGGTGGTATCCAGACTCAGCGCTCAGATGCTGAGCCAGGGAACACTTTTCTTTCAACTGCATCTCACTGAAACAGTCATGAAAACTCAAAACAGAGGACTAGTGATGTAAATATGCTTTGACTAACAACAGTATTTGCATTCATCTCAAGAGAGCCTGACAGAACCCGATTAGCTATGGATTTGAAGGACCGGCTAGTAGGAGTTTGTATGCAGTGCTGTAGTTCTGCTGGGGTAACACAATCTTCCACAGAATGCAAAGCATAATGCATTTCTAACACCAAATGGAATATAAATTTAAAAAAGCATGTTCTTCACTTGTAGAAATTACAGATGTATGTCTTGTGCACTATACATCTATTTAAAATCTTTCAGGTTACCTATTGTTACAAGATTTTTGCAGGAACATGCGCTAATAGGTGTATGCATGTCATGGTAAGTGTCTCGGAAGAACATCCTACTACTTAGGACAAACTCCAGGCACAGATCCACAAATGAGAAGACCTTGAGAGAGCTTTCTTGCTTAAACATATCTTTTTGCTTTCATCTACAGTGAATACAGGTACCATAATAAAGGGCACTGGATCAAAACACACTTGGCAAAGTTTCCTTGACTTCTGTAAAGTTGTTCTAGAGATGAACTCAATGGACTGGACTCTTCCTCACAAATTTGTCAACATAACAGCTTTTCACTTTCTTATTGGTGAATAATGATTATTCTTCACTTAGACAGTAATAAAGATATACCTAGCTTAAAAGTAACAAGGCTCTTAAGAGTTAAAGCATACTAGATGGTCTTAAAATTCCTTATCTGAAGAATGCACAGAAGTCAATACRCAAAATTAGAGGTACTGCATATGTAACCTATCTCACCTTACTCAAATCATTTTAAAATAAGGATTTTGTCTAAGCTCCCACTATAGGCAATGCAGAGGACAATTCACCCCYTTCTTAAAACAGATGTGTAACATACAGGGGAAGTCAGCTGCTAGAAATGCCAATCTCTCTTCAGAGTACACAGAAGTAACCTAAAAAAGAAGTCTGATGTGCAACTAAACTTGAGCAGATAAGATGAGATGCCATGACTCCCACCCGTATGTSGGGAGCACATGCATGCACATGTGTTTATACATTAGGTAAAGATCAGCTCCGTAGCTGCTTTTCTGCAAAAAGCACATTAGATGCAGTTTCCTATTTTGACCCAAAAYGTGTGACAAAAGTCTGGAAAATGCATACAAGCATATGATATCTAAATAACTCAAAGCTTGCCATTTCAATGGTTCTTCATTCTACCAAGTCAATCGCATTTCCTCCACAATTTAAGCTCTTATCCATCAAGAAATCGAAGTCTCTTCACAGTTGCATCATATAGATGATGGGCTGCATCAGGTGGATGATCACCAGAAAGCATGAAATGAATCCCTCTGAACTGGTCTATATCTGAGTTAAAGACAGTATGAATTTGAATGAAGGCAGATCTTAAAACACTGTATCTTTCAGCTCTTAACACAGATCAGCACTGATAAACAATACACAGTGCAAATTCTTTCGGCTTCACAGGCTGAGATTTCAGCTTCCTCTTGCTGTTTATAGGGTCAGTGCTCAGATACACAAACCCAGACAGCAGGTAGAGTTTGTAAGAAAGGGCTTAGCAAGTGTATAAAAAGAAAATATATTTCTATCCTTCCTCTGCACAAGTACCCCCTGCCAGTCCTCCCAATGGAGCTAGCTATATCAGGAAGCCATTAATCCACATTTATCATAGAATAATTTAGTTTAAGAAGGACTCTGGAGGCCAACCAGTCTCTGCCTCCCCTCCTTATTTGACGCCTCATTCAGCAGCCCCTCTGGCTACCTACCTGCACCGCTACTGTCTCCAAGGCTGTGGCTAGGGGTGCAAGGACTACACACCCAAACCAAAGGTACAGGAATGGGCAAGACTTCACACACAAGCTTATATTAAAGCATTTCTCTCCCAAAGAGCAAAGATAGATTGCTTAGCCTTCAGGATCATCAGGCATTCTTGTATGGAGGCTTTTATCCAGTCATCTAGTTTTTAAATTCACTTTCTAGTCAGTGTTGCACACGCTGCCCTATCRGAAAATAGGGACAGCTTTTCATTTTCCTTACATTTCTCCAAACATACAAAGTTTTAATGTCTTTTACTTTTCTGATAGCTATTGAATAAGATTTCTTTGTTTTCTCCATAAAGCTAATCACATTAACATCCAAAGCAGGGCTCCTGAACTCCATTAACTTTTAAGATGAAACCAACTTTCAGATGCATTCATCTTGGGTAAAATAAGCTCAGTCTAAATTTTCAAAAGTGACTACTGCTTTTAGAGATACCAGGTATTGTGCATGCAAGAAAATAAAATATAGCTAATTTTCAGAAGCATTTAATACACTAATTGCAAAAAAGTTACCTGTAAATTATATCATTACCACCCAGCCAAAAGAGACACCTAAAAACTAAATTATGCATTTGAAAATGAAAAATTTAGAAATTTCCTTTAAGCAGCATTTACCTAATGTTTAGATCATGCATGTATCATACTAATAAATAAGAGATGCATTATTTTCTTGAAATGCAGTCAGTTTCAAAGGAAATACGTTTTTTTAAAAAAAGTTTCAAGTGTCAAAACTGAYTTTAATTTCATCTGTTAATCTCAGTGTTTTAACCATCACATTTTTCTATTTTAAAAATATGATTTTYCCCTGCTGCTTGGAGCAAGGCCAACAAAACATCAGAAAAGAAGCAACTATAAGGAAGARTCTAGAAAACAACTATACAATAAGTTCTACTAAATCCAAAGCATTACATGAAAATAAGGTTTTTTTCTCACCCTAACTTCAGTAACCCCGTTACTGCAATCTTAGTTTTAAATAATTTTATACCAGATAAAAGTAYTCAAACAGGAGGGATCTTTTTAACTTGGCACTTTTCAGATGCTAGAAAGAGATCAGGCAGAAAATGGCAAAAATTGAACTGAAGAAGAAAAAAAAATGCTGTCTCAGTCGTATCATTCTATTTTCTTTCATCCACAGAACCTCAAGAGGATGTTCCATATGCAACAGACTCTTCAGGAAGAGAAAGGCAGCCTTTTCATTTGAGAGCCCCCATTACAACAAGCCCACACAAAATTACTAACCACATGAATATAAAACATGATATACAACAAAAGTGGCTCAAGTTTCAAATTCTATGTCACCCTGAAAGGCAGTCTGAAAAAGTTATTCCTACTCAGAGTAGGTTCATTTGATATAGAGACATTGCAACATTAACAGATACATATTTATAGTCAATTTGTATGGAGAAAAATAATTTTATTGAATTGTCTGAGTATCTAACGCAGTATATTCTGCCTCTAACATGCAGATATTTCTCTAATGTATTTTTGTTTTTACTGGTATCCACTTGGAAAATGTTCAAACTCTGAACACTAAGTATGTGTAATATTCAGATGCAAAAACAAGCTCTCTTGACTTTCTCTGCTGATTTCCAACCTAAATAAGGCCCTAAATCAGAAGGCTGCAACTACAGCATAAAGCAAAAAAAGTACAGGAAAAAAACTATGTTGGCACTAGAGGCAAATGCAAGAGATAATAAAATGTGGGGAAATTTAGCAAGACAATCTTTGTGAGCACCTTTGCAGGAAAAAAAAAAAGTGTCTGGCTTGCACCTTCTGTTGAACACCAACGCATAACCATGATACAGTTATAGACAATTTCAGGGTAYAGTTTGTATACAAACATTATTAACCAGCTTCTCTGTGACCTTTTCTGTAGCAGATGCAGGCAAATGTTTGAAGAAACAATCTATAAAGACTGTCCCAAAATATAAAATCTTTATATATAAAAGCAGATTCATTGATCATTACTGAATTTACATGTACCAGAGAAAAGGTGGTGACAGCAGATGTAGGGCAGGTTTGCAGAACACTTGCTGAGAAGCTAGTGSCCAATATTCATGCTCATAGCATGGAGGTAGTACTCCAATCACTGATCCAGTCTCTAGCTTTTCTATAGTTCTTGGATCGCACTGGAAGTGGTGGAAGCTGAGGCTGTTCTGTACCTTTTTGGGGGTGCTCTGCACTTTGTAGGATCAGGATCACCAAGAGGGCAAGCAATTCCCACAAACTGTTTCCTTGGATAATATTTGAAAACCAACTGAGACATTTCTACTGCTCATCGGGAAGAAGCTGAGCCTGTTTACAAGAAGGACTGAGCACCTCTGATCACCTCCAGAAACTCCACGTACCTGTTGTGGCCTCCCTGCTAGTAGTCCAGGTAACATGCTGTATAAACAAAGCCATAGCACTGCTATAGAAGACAGAATTACAAACTCCAGTTTTGGGAGCCATACCTCAAAAAGAACAACAGAAAAAAAATAATAGAAATAATAGAAAAGAGTACTCTGAGAAATAAGCACAAGAAAGCACAGAGTGCAAAGAATATTTTATAATGAGGAATTAAAGACACATCAGTTATTTAGTCTTACACAAGAGATGGTTAAGAAAAAGTGACCATAATTTACCAGTATGTGCATACAAATTTGATGCCATGTGACCCTGTAATCTAACTGAAAAAAGAAAACCCTTATGAAATTAAATATTTTGTAGCTGAAACTAAGCAAGCAGAGAGATCTAGTAAGGTATACATTACTAACAATAAGGGTGCCTAACCACTAGAAAACTTAACTGTGCAATGTTAGGGAATCACTTTAACTTTGGGTCTCCAAAATCAGAGGCCCGGACGTTTTTCTAATTTCTGTGGGGTTTTGATGCTCAAGCAGAAGGATTCAGAAACTGCTGGGGGAAATTCTTTGGCCTGTTAAGTGTCCCTCCTGCCCTTAAAATCCATTATCCACAGAGACCCCAAGGACAGTACGAAATAACACAATTACAGTAATATTTAAAATACTATTTTAGTTTTCCAAGTGGTTTAWCTCTTGCAACATATCTAGGCCTGTAGCAAGATAAATTCAGCATTTTCACACACAGACTGGGGATCCCCATTGTTGTCCTTTTGCAAGTTATTTGCAGCACAATGGTGAATAATCAGAAAACTAGTGTTACAGAAACAGTTACGATATTTTAAGTAAATTACTCCCACTTAAATCTATACATTTCCTGAAATTCCTCTTGTCTCAAGTTTTGAGTCATTGTATCATTACTAGGCACTGGCAGTAAAAGAGCATTCAAAAGCAAATGGTGATACG
The DNA here is from genome assembly GCF_003343005.1 of Rhea americana. Lineage (NCBI taxonomy): Eukaryota > Metazoa > Chordata > Aves > Rheiformes > Rheidae > Rhea > Rhea americana. The sequence continues at coordinate 6,306,591 of NW_028187088.1, forward strand.
ATGACAGAAAGCAGCATAGACAAATCTATGCAAAATTATAGATGAGCTTCCCATAGAAGCATAGCRTACGCTTGTGATTTTTACCAAAAGTTTAAGCTGGAAGCCACTGATGGGAGACGCTGCAATTGCATTATTATTAGTGGAAAGCTCCCCTCGTTTTCCATTTTGAAAATTCATATTTGAAATTTGAAACCAAAAAGTGGGAATTATTACAGAACCATCTCACAATAAAGAGCTTACTCCAGGAAGGACAAGTATCATTTTGAACTGATCTATCTCACTGGGGACGACAATTTCTGTGAGCAGAATTTCTCGCTGATGTTTTTAAGCAAGTTATAATGGTTGTTGCACATCTCAGTTGCCACAGCACACCCTTTCTCCCAGGGCAAGGCAGATGTTCTGTCACTGTATCACGTGGAGAGTAACATGATAAAGTCATGGCTATAAGTTCTATAAAAAGAGGCTCTGAAGAGATAAGAAGTTGATACAGAAAGAATTCATATTCCTGCTTGGAGCAGTGAGGGAGGAAGAAGTTTCAAAAAAGATACGCATTTCTTTATAAAAACTGCATTATCTTGAAGAAAATGCAAGTATCACCCTTTGTTCAGGTCAACAAAAGCTTGCCCTGCTGCGATGGCTTAAGCTTTTTCTCCTTACATCACCCGAACAAAATCCCTTCCCAGTCCTTCTCAGGGTGCACCCTTCACCAGATGGCTCTCCTTCAGGCTGGACTCTCACCACCAGCACCTCGCCTGGTACTCCAAGCTGTGGCAGGTGGAAGCCAGTTTTCCAATGTTAAGTCAGCGAGACCAAATGAGTTTCGCCCCTTGATTTATCTTGCCTTTGGGGCCTGTTTCCATGTACGTTTGCAATGATTCAGAAGTAGCACTGTCAAAACCCAAGCATGCTATATTTTTCCCGCCCAAAAGCACAAACCAARGAGTTAATGCAAAACCTCTCACTACATTGTTATTACCTAACTGCTAATCTTTCTGTGTAAATTTTGTACGTTCCAGTTGGCCCAGCTAACTACCCTCTGTAGCTAAGAGAGGCAGACTGAACCAATTACAGTACGATTTCTCTGACGCTGTGTGTCTTCTGGCACGCTCATCGTCTTTTGCTGACGCTGCCTGGAAAGCCCCTGCTCCTTCCTGAGGCTACCTACTTTGCCTTCACAATACTCTCCAATCCTAAACATAGTGTGTGGGGGGGGGGGAAATGAACTATTTTCACCACAGATGGAGACAGATACAGATATTCCTCAAGAAACAGCTTCTCCAGATTTCCTAAGTTTCTCTCCCTTGAATTACTGCTTTTCCTGTCATACTTGTTTGCTTTAACAAGTCCTTTCATTTAATGGTATGCATTCAGGCAGAAGTGTACATTTAATGTATGCATTCACACAGGTCATCTGAAAGACTATATACTTMTTATAAAGTAACATAGGTATATTTATACTTGCATTGTCGACAACTAAAATTAGAAATCGACACCTGCAGAAGGTGGAATTCATTTCACTAGTTCCAGCAATCTAAAAGCTGGCATTTAGTCTTAGTCAAAGTTCTCTCTATACAGTCAAGGCAGTTAAGTACCTCCAGAAAAGCACTCCATCCCACTTACCTTCGATACCCAGCGTGTTCTGCGGCCATGCCTGCCTTCCTCTCCACTGACTACAGAGGGAATCTATATGATTAGCTGAGACTAGACACTTCTAAATACCTACAACGAGGTAAGACAAAACCTATGCCAACTGATTCATTTTACTATATAWAAGAGAATGACGATTTGAAAACATGTCTCTGAAAGCTTTTATTGGATACCTTAAAAATCTCTGTAGCTAAGCTCTTCCTATTGTAAGGAGGTGAYCTGGATCACAAAATACTATAGGCCCTTTCTCTCTCAATTCATATTATTCTGTTTCTTTCCAAATTTTTCGTAATACAGCTAGATCCCTTTCAGTCACCATCACTTATCCATTCTGCCAGTCCTTTTAGCAAATTTCACTTCTGCGTATATATACACACATATGTACACCCAGTGCAACTGCATACATCTCTGAGRCATTCTAATGACTCTAGAGTGTAGAAAATGTTCCCCYCCTCCCCCCACATACACACAACTATTTGGGCACAAAAACACCAGTGTCCTGTGACATACTCACTGGAAAGACAGCAGATAAGAACAGAAGTCCCTATATAGATGGGTTTCTATTCAAGTCCCAGTCCAGTCTACTGATAAGTATGTCTAGGTGGAGATGGAAAGATGACAGGAGCTTAATTCCCTCTTACCCATTAGCACCAAGCACTCTGCACGCACACTRTGTGCTACTGTGTGCAGTCCCCCATTAGGTAACACAGATTCTTCCATGCCCATTAGTCTCTGTCCCTTCTTTGCATCATCTACGAGTTGTCAGATCCCTGATTGACTTCAAAATTTGGTGGCTAAGAATAAAATTCTCATTCTAGTACAAAGACAGAGTTTAACTATCTCCTTACCTTTCAACTAAAGGCACTGTCTGCAAAGCGGTGAACTGATCCCTTAGCTTATCTATCCTACCAGAGTCCAACCTAGTCATTAGGTAAAAGATGTCTACCTCTATGTGCAGGAGATCAGAGAACAGTCTCCTTTTCTATTAGACTCACATTTGCCCATGGTGGCACACGCCCAGATTTTAGATTGCTAGAACTAGTGAAATTAATTCCACATACAACAGAAGCACACTTGATCACTTACAACTTACCTGCAAGAGTGAAACCATACACATCCTGAAGATCAAGTTACTGAACATGGCAAATAACAGAGTGAGAAGCTGATAAAGTTCACAGATAGCATGAGAGAGGGCCAGGTTTCACTGCGAAAGTCAAGTATTGGGGACATTTTAGGGAGTATTGTAAAGCCAGCAGTGCCTAGGTTAACTGCATCAGTAATGCCACATAAGGCCAGAATTACCCAGGTATCAATGTCAGAAATACCAAACTTGGGTATAGGTGTAGCACAACTGGGACAATTAGGGAAAAAATAGGAGTATTTTTTATTTTGAAGAAGATTGAGGCAGAGAAGAGAGGTAAAAAAAAGCAGTAAAAAAGGAGGGTCAAAAAACAGGAAAAGGGATAAGCTATGCACATCATGGGATCACAGCTGTCCAGGGACACCTCGGAAGTCCTGCACTTGAACACAACATTGGAGCAGGACAGCAAACTAATCCCTTGTTCTGACCATACCACAAGAGTCTGCAGCTTCTGACAGCTTCTGCAGTCAGGAGGACTGAGGWACAGGGTGCTTTCTCTGGCTTGCTAGGGAACACCTAAACAGATGGATCAAGCATCACGGTATCACCATGTTATAGGCCTGGAACAGGCACTGGCATAAGCAACTACGCAACGCTTCATAACACTCATCTCATTAAAATTAAATGCTAAATTAATTTCTTCAACTGCATTTCCCAAATTAATATCTTCACATGAGCATGACATTTTATTTTTTAAGAATATCAACTTTCTAAGCCTACCCACCTGGCAGGTTAGGAAGAGTAATAGAATGTTTAACATTTGGAAGACATTATTACTACAGGGATGATGACCATGTAAATATATAACGACATAAATAGACAACTTCCCAGAAAACATTTCTTTGCCAGCCTTACGAAAGAAAAGTAGTATACCCTTCATTCAAATATGACAGATTTTCTGGAAGCCCATATCCTAACATATAAATAAATTAAAATACTGTCTGATCCTCCAAATGTTCATACTCTAGCCTCTACATTAATCTGCCAGCAAGCACTTGATGACATGTCAAATCTCTGTTCCAGGCTTTGTAGCTGCAGAAGCAGGTTTAGATCCTTTCTATGACTGTTATTAAAAAAAAAAAAAAAGTGTTACATGGACTAGAGGCTTAAATCCCAAGATGACAAGTTGAGCTTTCCATCTTCCACAGTAATTCCATCTTGAAATACTACTTAAAAGTACTATTTAAACACCAACATTGGGAGACAAGTACTAAAACTCACTAATGTATATAAGCACATCTAGATGGCTTAATCACATTCCTTTTGAAATATCAAAACACCACTGATATACACCATAAGAATATGTTTCCTGCCCTCCGGTACTCGTAGAACTAGCTCCAAGTAAGATTTCCTCATTCATATTTCTGATAAATAATGCACCATCTAGTCTTACTGAACACATGCCAAAAACCTTTACAACTTTCAAACCTACATCTGTACTCTGTGCACAAACTCTCTCTATGATAAGCCACCTTAAAGCACAAGTGATCCAGGGTGGGGGGAGAAAAAAAAAAGAACTTAAAATGCAAAATCTTAAAAAAAGAAATTATATACTCCAAAATCAAAATACAAAGGTGTTCAGGGGAAGAAATATTACCAAAATCAAGGCAAAGAAAAATATCAGCAAAGTTATCAACAAGAATGCTACACAGAACTGATAGAGAACTCCTGACCAATATGTACCATCAAATCTGAAGAATTTTATATTTATTTCAGTACATGTTTTGCATTATATCAACAGCATGTATGTTCTACCTGAACAAATTCAGCTGACAGAAATACTCTAAGTTGTTGCAAATTACAATATTTCAGAAGATGTCCAAGCATAGTGTTTCTCAAGAAACAATGAAAGTTGCCTTCCTTCAGTTTAAAAGGCTTTGAAATTTTTGTTGAACTTTTCATACTTTAAAATCCGATCCTTTTCAAAGGGTTTCAAGTTTGATCATGTGCTAAGATGCTTTCCAGTGGCTTCCAGAGATTCTAGCAACTGCCTGTAGAGCTCTATGTTCATCGCTTCTGAAGACAGAAAACCAGCTTTTTTGTTTTTTAATTTGTTTTAAACAATAAGTTGTTCTTAGAAACTCCTTATTTTCTGCTGGCTTCTGTTAGGCATACAGGCATGACAGCTTTTATCACTGCATATGAACTAGGACACAAGTTTTCCTCTCACRTCCTTCCTCTACACACTTTGCCTTTAAGCAGATAATAGCCTTCAAGCCCTGTTCATCTTAATCTTCTTTTATTTCTGACTTTTGCTCTAATGGACAAATTTAGAAGAGATATTCCCTTTAACTCTGTCACTAATATGCTGCTTCATTTGCTTTCAAATCCAGAATTTCTCTGTTCCTCTTTTGGTCACAATTTAAATCCCAAAACCAAATTAAGGAACTAACTTCAATATAGTCCCTCCTAAACTTCTCTGGAATTCAGGATTTCTCCATTTTTGACTTAAGCAATAAGTTTATCATATTTAACCGATAACAGTCAACAACTTTCTTCAAAGAAAACCATAGAAATATGCATTTGAAAGCTCTACACAGGATTTCTACATCCTAAAACACCTATTAGCAGTAAGAAGTATTTCATATTCACAAGACTCGGGCAAATAAGCCAAAGCCAGAAGAGTCTCTGACAGACAAAAATATTAGATACATATCACTTAAACTATTCATTGATTTAAGAATTCAAATTTGGCACTGACTGTGCCAAAACTAACTGATGTCTGTGAATCTAGGCTTTTGTACTTAATTTAGCTCAAGATGAGGTAAAAATTGCATATAATGCACTCTTCCCTGTGGCTTATAAGTCATACAGAAGTTCCATTCCTATCAAAGTTAAATCCGATCGAAATCAATTTCCATCGATTCTATGAATCAGCAGTAATAGATGATTTAACCATCACTTTGGGAATTTCAGCACATAACTGCTGAAATTTTCCTCTSTACATGAAAGTTGATTTGCATACAAATCAGGAAAGCAAAGAATGCTACGATTTCCTGTTTTCATACTGGTGCTTGGGTTTATTTGACTTATTGACAGCAAAGTTAACAAATTATGTTAAATGCCTCCAAAGAATATCAGATCCCTTGACACTTAACTAAAATCTAAGTTTTACACCTATTTACACCTACAGGGCTTGCATGGAAAACGCAGCCTGCTGTGAACTACATGAAAGCTACAATATAGAAATAACAACAAAGTCTGAGGCTGTGTACCACACTTAATTTTCAGCGTCACAACACTGTCAATCAGTATCAGACTTAAACATAAAATTCAATATACAATGCAGCATATTTAAGTGTAACATTTTCCCACCACCTTCAACAAATATCAAAATTAATTCTTGAATTCACTTGAATTCCATTGCCTCTCACATGAGCCATTGTAGTAGATCTGTATCTAAAATTCATAAACTCTACTAATCTAGTCACAGCCACCTATAAGACAAGTTTCAGTTCCAAATTATTGTTGTCAATAATGCATGAAGCAGAAATAATAAATACAGGTAACTAAGAGAGCTGGACTGGCTGGCAAAAAAAAAAAAAAAGGCATGCCTCTCTTGTATATTTAAAAATAAATTTCATCTGACAATGTACAAGTTGGATATCACATGCACAAAAAAATATTAAATTAAATAATGAAGAAATTTTTTAAAATTTTACTTCCATCTGGCCATAATGAAGAGTAGAAGTATTTTTTCTCCTTTGGAATAAAGGATCTGAAATCTGATCAGTAACATGAATTCGTTCCTACAATGCCTGTAGGAAGAAATGTTGAGTTAATTACTCAATTAGAGCATATTTACTTTGTAATTATAATGTCATGTTCAGTCATTTTAAATTGTTTTTTCCAAAATACCCAAAGGCAACCATCCACATCATGGTCTGAAAACCTGAAAAATTTAAGATAAATAACAATACCATTCAGAGAAGCATATATTAGAAGTATGATACAGCATCCTTTAAGATTGGACAGATCTTATCTAATATTTTCATTGAAACAATTAAGTCTAAGATTCATGTACAAGATGCAGAGAGAGTTCCCATGGGAGTAGCCAGAGTTTTGGTCTCATTTCTGGGTCTGTTCTGAAAATCATTAAGTCTCCAGTCACCCTTGAGAATGACTTAATTTTCATCTTGTATGTTTTACCAAAGGAGCAAAATTTCCCTTCATCATATCAGTGCTGGCTTAATCTGTTGGTGCCCAGCTCACGACATTGATTAATCCTGTGGATTTCTTTTGTTTCCTTAGAGGTGCCAGGATAAATAACTCCTTCCAGCTAAGGCTTTAACTCGTACTCTGATAACTCCTCCCTACTGTTAGGGAAGATTAAACTTCCCAGTCTGTTCTAACAGATTCTGATTGTTTTAGCTGCCTGGACAGCCACTGAGATTTTAAGTATCATATCAGGGATTAAAAACACACATATGGGAAATTTGCAGAAGTTATCTACTCAAATCCAACACACAACTACTCTTTAAATTCCTCTATTAGCTTCCACCATTCCAGAGAACACCATCAGCACTTATCTTAATTGTCTCAGGTCAGTGGGGAGCTAGAAGCGCCCAGTTTTACAAGTGGGTGTATATGTAGTCCCACAATAGTCAGATTCAACGGGACATTTGTGAATTATGGCAGGATTCATCTATTGACCTGATGCATTCACAGGTATTGAAACATTAAAGTGAATTGCCTAGAGACTTCTGCTTCCTCTCCACCATCAGTGCTGGTCACCGCCTCCATCCACAATTCTTCAGGAGAACCGCTGTACGGCAGTGCCGGGACACAATGCACTTAAACTTAGCGTGTCTACTGGAATAATGGTGACGCCAGGCTTGTTTCTTCTCACTTTGGAGTGACATGACGCTCACATAAGACCTTCAAAAATAAACTATTCTTCTACTCTGAAAGTGGCATGAGGCATTGAGGCCAAAGTCCCTCATACCCTCCATCCAGAGGCTTCAGAAAATTAAAAGTACAGAAACATGGTTGCAGTTCAGCTATTGGCTGAATAGCCTTCAATCTTTAAATATACAGATTAAATAGTAGGGGGAAAAAAATCTTTTATTTATTTATTTATTTATTAAATCACCAGTGTGGTCACATACTGGAACAAGTTGCCAAAAGAAGGTGAGAAATCTCTGTCCTTGGAGGTGTGAAAGACTTGACTGCTTTTGGCCTCCAGCAACCTCATCTAATTAGACCTGTTTTGAGCAGGGAACTGAACTAGATAATCTCTGGAGGCCCTTTTACCCTAAATTATGATTSTATGATTCTATTTAATCTCCACTCCTTAGGCGTGCAATTTTTATCAGTGGAACACGTACCAGCAAGGGCAGCATCTCAAAATCACTCCTTCTTGGGAGGATGACTGTGAAGATAATACATGGAGCAGACCAGTATCACAGCCATTATAAATGGTTTTCCCTCAATCTAAACTTCCGGGGATGAACTACACTAATAACCTCTCAACTGTAGATCTAAATAATTTGTCTTTATATCTGAACATATGACAATATGCCAAAATAAATACAAAATGGGATTCCATCAAATCTTCTATCTTATTCCATCAAATCTTCTATCTTATATCATTAATCATTTCTCTTTTTTTTTTTTCCTCTCCCTTCCCCCAGTCCACACTATACAAACTACTAATTTTACATTTAGGCTTCTGGGAGAAATGCAGCAGGACAGTCTGTTCTGGAAGTCTCTATGCACAGTACAGAAACAACCACAGTTCTTCTAGCCAAAAGCAAACTACTCTGACTCCCTTTCAAGTTCGTCACAAAGTTTATACTCTCACCATCGTTATGGCCGCCCGCCTTCCCCCACCCCCCACGCAAACTGATAAAGTCACTTCAAATATTCTTTAGGACACAGATTTATACACACTACAGACTTCACCCTCATTTATTCCATGCCAATTTTACAATACCAATATGTGTTCTTGTGACTAGGAGCTTTCCTCGCTGTTTCAGAGCTCCCAGAAGTACTGCTTTACCTCCTAAAACTAGTGCCAGTACTTCAAAGCACCTGCTTTCTGGCACAAGCACAGTATGCCCATCACCTGTGTCCTCTGTTCTCTGTACAGAGGACTGAGTCTTGGGGGAAAGGGAAGGAAAAGGAACAAATCCTCAAGAAGCATAAGCACACAGTGTCTCATTTACTCCAATAAAACAAAAGCAGTCTAAAAATGGTAAATATTCCATGTGTTTGTAAAAGTGATAACTTGCATTTGTAAAAGTGACAAGAACAAAAAAGCCAATTTTATGCAAGATAACATATATCAAAAGGAAAACCATTCAATAGTGAAAATAAGACTGAGCTCAATGTCTTCTATTCTTAAAATTAATGATACTGAAATCCAGTAATAAACATTTTAATTACCAAAAATTCTCTCAAATTCATCTCATCTCCACTATGAATCTAAATTAAAAAAATAGTGTTTTCAACAAAACAATAGACTCAGAAATATATTGGGCTGCTCTAGAGCCCTAGAAGCAAGATAAGCAATTGAACAATTTAATAACATTGTGTTTTGTAGAGCATATATCTGCCATTGATAAAAGCTTTCTTTAGTGTTGATCTGATTTGTTGTTTTCAGTAATTTAAGAGAGACTTTTACTGCACAGTCATATCTGTTATGCTCGTTGATAGTCAATAAATTTTCAGATGTAATTTGTTTGCTATTCCTGAATATCAGTTCCTTGAACCGATTCACCAAAAGGGTTAAATGAAACAGTTTCTTACAAGTAAAATGACAAGCTGATGTTCTCAACCGCCTTGTATAAATAGTGAAAGTTCCTTTAAGAAAAAAGAAATAGAGGGGTAGGGAGAAGAAAAACACAAGTTTAACAGTGATTGCCATTCAGATGAATACTATCCTAAATATGGATGTGGACTGATTTTCCACAAAGCTGAAAGAAAATAAAACAAATAGAAACATTCATTGTAATATTGTAGTTATACTGCATGTTCTCTAAACCAAAGTGTTCTCAGGAAGTTTTTTTTTAAAAAAAAACGAGAATAAATAGCTTAAAGTAAATAAATTGGCAGAACAAGTTCATTCTGTACAGCAAGGGTGCATCACGTCTCCTGCAATGAATTACACAGATGTAACCCCCCAAAAATATTTGGTGGCACAGCAGAGATGCAGCTAGGAGGGGTTTCACAAGGAACGTCTCGGTTACAGAGAGCTCTGGCTAGATCTGCACAAGTGAGTGCTCACGATGGGAGAAACTCACAAACTTTAGGAAGAGCCACTCAGCGGACTGACATACCTTTCAAAGAAAATCTTTCAAAAGTGTACGTTTTAAAATTCCATGCCTTTTGCAGGATACTTAAATACTCCTTTTAAGGACTGGAAATGGCTGAAAGCACTTAAATACTTTTCTGTAGGCTCTACTGGTAACTTCTACAAGTAAATGCAGAACACTATTATGCAGGCTGCTTAACTATTTTTATTTAACATTATGTTAAGAATATTTTATACTRCACTGCTAGTTCATATTATATTAAAATACTTGATGCTTAGAGCATATTCTGAGTACTTTGACATAAAAGATTGTACTTTATAAATACAAACAATTATTGTTAAATTGGTGGGGTTGGAATTGTAGTGCTGCATTTTAAAAGAGTGATTCAGATTTTTTTCCCCTAAAATCCTGAAGGTAAATATGAGATGCTGTAAATCTATTAGCAGGATTCATTACGCCCCACAAGTAATGCCTATTCCAACAAACGATAGCACACAAAAATAAAGTGATTAGATTGGCAATCTGATTCTTCACCACCACAAGAAGAGTGGAGTTTCTCCTGCCTGCAAAAACACAGTCCCCCCCMAAAAAAATACAGGAAAAAGAAATGGAATTCTAAAACATAGCAGAAAATAAAAGCAAATATCCATTTTAGTCCATATCACCAATGGTTTTGTCTCATAGCACAGCATGAGATAGATCTCAACCCTTAAACTGAAATCAACTGTGAAGTGAACACCATCATCTGTTATATATACCTGAAAAGTTAAGGGGAATATTTCTCATTTTGACCCTTACTTCAGGTCAGAAAATACATTAGGGATATACTAGCGATTTGACTGTCACTATCAGTAGGCTTCTGACAAATAAAGGGAATACTAATTAGTTGCTTAATTTAACAGATACCGAAGATACAAGGACTATGAAAAGAACGTCTTACAGGGAAAGATTTCAAGAACAATATATGCATAGGTTAGAAAAGGAGGTTGCAAGAAGACCTAATTATGGTTGTCAAATACCTGAGGGGGTTTCTACAAGAAGCTGGTAGAAATCTGTTCAAAATATGCAATAAGGACAAAGCCCAAAGGCATTACCTGAAACTCAACGAAGGGTAGTTGAGACCTGGCATCAGAAATGGTTTTTTACTCAGAGGATCATTACTGTATGGAACAGATGACCTACGAGGGGCTCTTTAACGCTAATGAATTTTATTCCAGGACAGATACATATCTATCAGTGCTAGGTCTGGCCTTTCCTCCTGAAGAGCAGGGGATGGATGAAGCAGACCTCGAGCCGTCTCCCGCCGAGCGCCTCTCCGGCGCCCGGGCTCCGCAGCCCTGTAGTGCCACCTTCCGGGAGAGGCAGTCCTCGGCCACCCCCACCGCCTCCCACGGCCGCCTCCTACCGAAGCCCTGCAACTAAAACACAGAGCAAAAAATCCTAGTTTTATTCCATTTCCTGGCCGATCACCAAGTCTCACCGGGAAAGGTCCCTCCGAACGCCGAAGTCTCAAGCAGTGAAATTTAACGGGATGTTTAAACTACATTTGAGAGTCCAACTTGCAGCCCCGAAGGCCGGGTTGACTCATTCTGCTCCCTCCCCTGGGGGGGGGGGGGGGGGGCTGTAAAACATAGTTTTGCAAACTGATTTTCCATTTTATATTACGGGAGGAAATTTTCAAAATATTATGAGGGAATGCATTAAAGATGCCCATCTAGGCTTACACTAGGTCCCACACGTGCATTAGGTGTGATGCAGTGAGTTTTGAAAGCTTTTTCTTGTGCTTGCTGGTTTTTAAATTTTTCTAAATAAGCATATGCTCTGTGGTAACAATGAATAATTAATTGTTATCAAAATATATTCCATTATGTAGGAAAAATAAACATTGAAAAGTACCTCAACATCAAGAAATAATACTGTTAGTCTCCCTCCCCCTGTRTAACATAAGACTGCAAAGAAAATGTAGCAGAGTCTCATTTTTAACATCTTAAAGAGTCAGGAAATTCTTATTTTAGGGCAAAACATTCTTTATGTGCTAAGTCACATTCAAAAATGTAAAATAAGGATATTGCAAACCTAGACTAAATTAGTAGTGAAGAAACCAACAAGCCATTTTCAGACAAAATTCATTTTCCTTCCCATCATTCTCTCCCTTTAACTAATGGTCTCCAGTATACTTTTCTTTTTCAAATAARCAATTACTATTTTGGCTTACTTACTGTATAAGACTATTCAGGTGGTCCAATAAGCAGTTAACTGAGAGCCGACATGTGCAGAAAGCAACTACAGGCAGCGGCCTAGTCACACCACTCACATTTCAAGAAAGAGACGTAAAAAATTTTTCACGCCTTGGTAGCACCTGGACCATCCAGCCGGCTGCCAGCAGCTGAGAAGGATGCAAGGCACTGATTACCCTAAACCCATCCTCCCTCCACACATGCGAGGGGCAGACCAACAGCACGGCCCTGGCCTTGCCTTCCTTCCGCTCATCTTTCTAATCTCTTTCAGCTGAGACCCTACGTTTGTTTTTAATTACTCCCTTCCCCAGCGTGATTGGTTTGCTCTCATCTCCCTGCCACCAGGTTTTCCTGACTACTGATCAATTTAACCTTTCGAGCGCTCTCTCTTTACACAAAATAAAAAGGGAGTGTAAATACAGGACAGCCCTGGCRCTCCCGGGGGCACAGAACTTTCTTCCATCTGGCTGATTTTCCGTTTGCTTTGCGAGTTGCGCTTTCACCTGGGAGCAGCGACGATCCGCATCAAGAGACAGATGCGAAACTGCTCCGCCAATTATATAATCGCTGCAGCTGATAAGCAGGGAGCCGGCCGCGGGTTGCCATAGCGCTGGCGACCCGCTAATGGAGGCTGAGCTTCCCCGGGCGCCCGTGCCTGCGCCGGCCGCGCTCCGCGCTGGCGGCCGCTGCCCCTGCGCTCCGGGCCCGCAGCAGTCCGCGGGAGCCTGGGGGTTGGCTGGCTGGGTGTTTTTTTTTTTTTTTCCCCTCCCTTTTCCACCGTATTGAGCTGGAAGCTGGCGGGGGAATGACCGCTAAAACCCCCTCCGCCATCGGGCGCTGCCACCGCGATAGCCGGTGTCGCCGGTTGCGCCCCTGGAGGGGGCGGCTCAGCTGGGCGGGCTGGGAAGAAGTTGGCCCTAAGCGGGGAGGGGGGAGTCTGCTGAAAAAGACCCTTACACACACAAACACACACACACGCTGCCGGGCAGAGCTCTGCCCCTCTCCTCTCGCCGAGGCGAGGAAATGGCTCTGCCTGCGCTGCGATGCCGCTGTGTGCGCTCAGGGCTAGCCGGGAGGGGAGGGAGGAGAGGGGAGGGGAGGAGAGGGGGGTGACAACATGCAGGTAACACGATAAAAATAACTCCAGGAACAGCAGATCGGGGTTGGGCGGCGGGGTGGGGAGCGAAGACTTTTGGAGTTTGGAGGAACAAAGTTTTACTATAGGGAATCGCTGGGAACGTTTGCCAATACGGAGGAGCAGCAGCACGGCTGGGTATCCATGATGAGGGCGATCCCGAGAGGGGCTAGGCGAGAAATCGCTGCCCCGGGTAAAGCCTCGCTTTTATTTTAATACAGGCACTCACTGGTGTCTGTCATCCCCTGTACGTGCGTGTGTTCTGTGTGTGTGTGTGTAAATAGATAATTCCCCCCCCTTCCCCTCCCCTTTCGCGTGAGAGATTAGAAACAGCGTAAGGGAAGGGAAGGGCTCCCCTCCCAGCGTCTTAGGAAGCCGTATTGAGATTGGGGGTAGAAGGCCCGGGACGACATTAATTGGAAAAGCTCCCCTAATCCCGGCTGCACCGCCAGCTAATCTGCCCCTGACACCACGAGCGAGCTGCCCCCGTGCGCGCCGCGCAGCCCCTGCCCTGCGCGCCCCTTCCGCTTCGGCGGCGACTCGAGCAACTTTTCCTCGCCTAGGGCTTCGCATGAGGCACACATTCCCGGGGGGGGGGGGGGGGGGGGGGGGGGGGGGGGGGGTGAGGGATGGGGTTTGGGGTGGGGGTCCTTCCCTGCAACGCACCCGCCCGGTGGTATCTGCATGCTCCGAATGGAAACCGGTGTCGAAGCGCGCCGCCGGCTGTGGCAGCAGCGGGAGCAGCGAGCCGCACCGGGGCATTACAGACAATGGGGGCGGCGGGGAAGGGCTGCGGGAGCCTCGGAGGTAAACCTCAAGCTTACCTTGATGGTTTTCTTCTGGAATGTACATCCTCTTGTTTTCATTGACCATTTAAAGCGAGTCCAGATTAATCCCTCCACAAATCGGCTCGGTAAAATTCAAGGAAGAATGGAGCTGCAGAATTTCCTCTTTTATTATTACCTGATTCCCATTATTGCATCAAACACCAAAAACTGATCCTTTCCACTACTGCCTCCTTTAGTGAAATTGCAATGCATCCTCAGTACATCCGGGCCCCTTCCAAGAATTTAGCACAGCACCTCTGGCTGTTAAACCATAAAAAAGAACAGGAAGGGGGGAAACGAGAGAGGGGAAAAAAAAGAAAGAAAGAAAAAGCATCCAGGACAAACCTCTGAGGGTTAAATGTCTTTTTAAAAWCCACCAACTACAAGAGTAAGAAAAGGAGGAAAAAAAAAAAAGAGAGAGAGAGAGAGATGTTCAAACGCTGCTGCTCCTCCTCTTCAAAGCCATTCTGAGCGCGTTGTGTTGGCAGGGAGCTGTTTCTGCAGAGGAAGAGAGAGCACAGTCCCAGCCCCTTACTCCCTCCCCTCCCTCAGCTCGCTCGCTCCCTTCTCTCTGCCTCTCGCAGACAGACAGACACCCTGAACGCTTCCAGATGTTCCAGCTGCGGCGGCAGCGCGCAGCCCCCCGCGCACAGCGCTGCGAGCCGGCGGACTTGATCTGAAAGTTTAACGCGGCTCCCTGCCTTCACTGCGCCTGCTGAAGCCTTTCCACAGACATGACGTCAAGGAGGCAAGCCGGAGCCGGCTGCCTGGGCGAGTGGGGGGACCGAGCCGGGCCGGGCCGGGCCGGGCCGGGCGGCGGCACCGCGCCTCCCGCGCCTCCCGCGGCAGCGGTCGCCGCCGGCCTCCTGCCCCTCTTCGAGGCGATTTCTCAGTGCCGTGGGCTCTGCGCTGCGGTTCCAGCACGGAATGCAGTTGTGAGCTGAACTGAAAGGCGGGCGCGGTAATTCGCTGAAATACTGCCGCCCGCAGCCCGGGCGAGCGCCGAGGCGGGCGGCAGAAGGGGCCGCGGCGGTGCCGGCCGGGCCGCGGGCCGGGCCGCGGGGCGCCGGGCGGAGGGCGAGCTGCGCCGGCCACAGCACGCCCAGATGTTTGAACGGATTAACCAAGCTCGGATTTTCAAAATGCGTGGTGGAAACACTCGTGTTCTGCCGGTATCCCACCACTCGCCTTAATTATCCCTGTCGTTTGGCCCACTGTAATTGAAGCCTCCGCAGGGAGCAAAAATGACTTCTTTAAAATGAAATGTGAACTGAATGCTGTACACGCGAAATGTATCTGGACTCTCAGAGCTGCCATGTTAAACAAGAGAAAAATACCCCTCCGGAACCACTGCAGAAACTGTAACGACCTCAGAAACCAAAACGCTTGGAATTACATGTGGGCGAATGTGCAGAATATTGTGTCCCCTGTGCCAGCCTATAGGTGTGAATTCTCCTGATAACCGAGTATCCATTTAACATCACCTGTATGCAATACTATTTATGGAAACTAAAGTATAGCACTTCTTCCTTTTCTAATGGTTTTTCATGTAACCTAGAAAGACAAGAGTGTTTCTATTCAAATATGCTAAAGTTGGTAACACCATCTATGAAAGAATTACTTTACAATGAACTTAGTGCCTTCTCTACAAATGGATTTCAATGGGATTTATCAAATATCTGTCTCTCTTTGAAGCTTTTCTTCCCACCACTTTAAAACAGCTGTCTCTCGAGAGAAGCTCAGAATATAATAAGAGCAGCAACACCTTACAGATTTAGGGGAAGAAAAAGAAAAGAAAGAAAAGAAAATACAACATCCACTTGGAACTACAAGAGAAACTGGAATAGATGTAAAGCACTTCCCAAAATCTGGATGCAGCCAAAGCACTAGCCCTAAGAAAGGTCATTTAGGTTTCTAATAACCACTGATGATTACAACTTCTGCTTTAGATGTTATCCGAAAGGTAATTCACTAACAACATACTGCCATTCACAGCATGTAGCGATGCAGCTTTATTTCTGACTTGGTGGAAGAGTTCCTCCGAGCAATTAAAATACTCTGCCCTCTATTGCCTAGTTTTTCTCTAATAATGTCACATGCACTTACCCTGTTTAACTTACGAGATCAAGCAAGATCATACCTAGAGGTGGAATAGCAGTATATTGCCTTTCATTTGCAATTCCAGTTTTCTCTTGTTAAAAAAAAAATAAAATAACTCCCCCTCAAGCTGCTCTTCTGTTCGTTATTGTAAAAGGACTAAACAGCAAAGTATCCCCTTGCTAAATCTGTCATGTAAACAAGCATTTTATTTTTCTCCTCATGAACACAAATTCTTACCATTTTGGACTGTACTAATTCCCTTTTTTTTCCAAGCCATGAGTCAACCAGGAGTTGTATGATTCACCCTTGCATGGACATAATCTCTTAGGAAGTGATTAAGTGCTCGCTGATCATTCTTGCACAGAAATCAAACACCACTGGGGCACTTGCAAACATTTCTTTTGCCCTTACCAGGTCACATTGTTAGCTAGCTAAGGATTTATATACAGTATTAGTTAAATACTTAGCATCCACATAGCCTTGCTTTATGCCAGCTCACATACGTAATGCAGCTACATACACAAGCTGTCCCTGCCACCTACAAATCTTTTTCTCCATTCTTTATTCCTCTCTCTCTGCCAAGCTCCCACTGTGGGACACAATTTGGGCCAATTACCAAAAACCAAATACAGAAGAAAAATAGAACAAGAAACAAGAATATTAGCTGGCATTAATTCCTTTAACATAAATAAAATTGTACTATAACTTGAGATTTCCTTATCCAGCAAATAAATTTCCATGCAGAGAAGTGGAAAGAAACTGATTGTAGCATTAAGATGGAGCCATCTGCTAATGAAGGACAGTCAAGTGACATAAGAGTGAACATCATGCCTTCCCCTAAAACATTTGTACTGTCAAAGAGCACTAAGCAAATGTAGTTCATGAAAACAGGTTTTGATAAAAAGTGGCATTTGAAGTAAAGGTGCTTGTAAGATTTTTCTTAATACTGTGATTGCTTAAATTCACATTTAATAATAGATCTCTCAGTAGAGCACCCAAGGTGTTACGCTTCTCAGAAAATGAGAAAACTCAATTGCTCTAAAATACATTTGCTTTCTTTCTATTTTTCCTGGAGATAGTGATAAAGGGATGCTTTTAGGGATTCCTGAGCAGCAGCTTTGAGACTTCGGGGAGGCCAAGAGCCCTTCTCTGAATGGTCCTTGGCCTCTGAGCAGTTTGATCAGGTAAGTTCTGGGCCAGGACTCCAAAGGTGAAGAGTACGGGCTGTGGGAATTAGAAGACTTTCGATTATTTTTGAGTGACTGATGACTGCCTGATAGCCTGAAAAGCCTTTAGGCCTTGTGAAGGGCAGCACATTTTGCTTTCTTCAAATGGGGCGAGATAACTACACCTGCAGCCCAAAGATGAGTTTGCAGGTCAGCAAAAGATCTTAAAATAATTAGGAAAGAGTTATTCTTTCACTATAAAAACCATTAGAAAGTCTGTTGTCCCTTTCTGATGTGGTAGCCAACAGCTTTAGAGCTAAAATGGATGGCGTAATGATCAGGAAGGGTAAGTCTCAGACCAGCACTGAATTCCTCCTCAATCATAGATCTTCTTTAAGCAGACAACAATAGATTGGACAAATGATCCAACGTATGTTTGGCCTTAGACCAACTCAAAAGTGGAGATAGCAGTTTTCCTCCTCAGAGGAATGCCTGGAGGAGAAAAGTAGTTCTGCGACTGCTCCGAGAACGGCAGGAATGAAGGCCATATAAAGCACCAAGGCAGAGATTTCTGAGAAACAGCTACTGAAAGTTACAAAATATCGAAGATGATTTGTGGCGTACATAATTCAAACATGCAACAGCGCATTCCGCCGGTGAGGAATGTCGTCGTTCTGCGTACAGTCTAATACTCCTTCCCTTTACCCCGCCAGAAATAGAGTATACTGGGCACAACAGCTTCTTCAACACCCAGTTATCAGAACCAACATCCACGTCCAGGACAGTAATCACCGACTAGGCGGTGGAGGAGGACGATCCCTTCACTCAAAAAGGAGGAGTTGCTGTAATGCTGATTTTTATAGACAGGGCTAGAAAGTAATAGCATGAGAACAGACAAGAATATACAGTAACTCTGCATAACTCTGCACCGAACTATTTTTATAAATTATAAAAATTTTTGAAACACTCTTCTAAGTAGTCTCACTACTTTTTACGTGATCTAAGGTGTTCATTGGGCCTACTGCATAAGTTATCTGACTATCTAATTTTCATAGGTTATACTCACACTGTTTTGTCAGCTATGTCTTTCACTATAAAATAAAAAGATAAATTATTCAAAAGTGGAAAAGAAATGTATTAATCCCCAGAAACAGTATTAAAGCTCACAATACAAATGTGATTCCTTTCAGGGCCAGCTTGGAGAAACAGTGCCAGAGCTCTTCTACTTTGCCAAAAGTGATTTTTTTCACAGATTTTTTTACACCTCCACCAACTAACAGAGGAAGTTTCACATAAGAATCAGCACCTTGTTGCACTGAAAACTATGAGATTTTTTTGTCACTGGTTTAAATAAATAGGATCTAAACACTGCAATTTGTGCATGAAGAATTTGGTCTTTCTTTTTCAGAGCATTTAAATAATTGTTTTCTGTCTAGTGTCCATTTCCTTTAAAATAGTGTTCAAACCTAAATGCAATAGCCGGATTGTCCTGGCACACTAAAATAATCATCATACATGAATAACATAATACCCTTAACACAAGCTCTGCCATTTTTGTGACACTGCTTTGTTGGTCCATATACAGTGTACTAGAAACGCTGTTTGTTTGTTTCTTTTTTTCCAGTGTTGCATGAGTAAAATGTATTTATCTTAAATCAAATACTGATGACAGCAAACTCTTCTCATATATCAGGGCTGCTCTGTTTAGAATTGTTCTCAAAGCTAGTTGTGATTTTTCTGAACTTCATATCACCAGAAAATGAAATACCATCCTTTCCGTCTCACTTTCCTAGTTATTTTTTTTGGGGGGGGAATCACATCTATAATGAATATGGATTTCTAAAACGTGTTCTTTATTTGACAATTTTGTTTCAGCTCCTTAATTTTAATTGTAATGAAAGAAATTCATAGTCCTGTCTAAAGCCACTGGAAGTGTGGTCAAGAAACTGCAGACCTTTCAGACCTACCAATTAGCTGTAACCCAGGGGACTGTCTCCAAAAAAGAAGAGATGTGGGATGGAAGGGAAAAGGGATGATCAGGATTTCTAGGTGCTTTCATTTCTTAAAATCTGCAACAGTGCGAAACGCACAAAAAATTTWAAAAATTTTTAAAATCAGAAACATTCACTTTCAAAGTCAACTTGGGAAAATTAACCACATATTTCACATTGAAATTAGCAGGAGTTGTTGCTTGGCTTTGAAATTTCAGTCATTAGCGTTTACATTTAAATGTAAATGTGTGTTGACACAACAAAATGTGTGTTTGTGAAACAAAGTTTGAAGGAAAATGATATTTGTATGATCTCCTAAATCATATTATGGCCCACTACTGGGAAACGACACAAACTGTTAGAGTGAAGGAGAGAAAAGAATGAAGTCACTGACAACTGGAGAGGAAAATGGCTAATATTTAGAATAAACTGTCATTAGACATAGGAGAGAAATAAGTAAATGGAAATGAGAGCTGTAAAGTAAGTTTTGATTTTCTGGACTACAGAAGGTCCAAGAAGAGAAGCTGGATATCTAAAAATGTGTTTTTATTTAAATTTTCCTAGCTGTAATCTGTACAAGTTATTTCAATGGGTGGTGGCAGTGCAATTTTTTAATTCCCTTTGTAGAAATGTGAGCACTTGCCATTTTTTAATGTAAAGAGGTGGTTAGTTGCTTAATGATTACTATGTAGAATTGTAGGAACTCACGCACAAATCTGAAGTATAGTTGGAAACAAATGCTTAAACAGACTGAAACAATACAAGAGACATTTACCCTAAGAAAATGCAAATGCAAATATGCTTATCAGACTTGAAGAGAACTTGTGCCCGTCCTCAAGATCTGTAAAGTAAGAATCTGTATGCCATCTTCATCAGGGACACATGGCCACAGCGCTCATTAGCGCCTTGGGGAAGGTCTATCAACTTTTCACAGTTTCAATAGAGAAGTAATCTCTGTTCCTCAAAAGCAAAAAAGGTCAATTGGTGACTGCGCCATAAAAACTTAAAAGGAAAGACCTGAACTTAGTGAAAAACTGTTTTTCTATTTTAGAGAAGAAATAATAGGAGATACGTACTGATACAAAGACATTTAAACACAGCACTTCATTATTGGCAACTGCAAATAGAGAAACATAGAGAAAATAATATTCACCATTAACAATAGCCTACAATCACTAGTCAGATATAAGAAATAATCTAATAATGCCTACAAGGAAATCTACAATGAAAAATGATTTTTTATCCAAGCAGCCTACACTTGGTCAAAAAACAGCACCATTCAAGCTATTGAGTATATATAAGAAAGAAAGAAAGGGAAAGAAAGAAAGGGAAAGAAAGGGAAAGAAAGAAGCACAGGAAGAAGGAAGGAAGGAAGGAAGGAAGGAAGGAAGGAAGGAAGGAAGGAAGGAAGGAAGGAAACGAACGAGGAAATGGCAAGTATGAGGAAGGACTTCCTTACGAGATGGACTCTACAAAGACTAAATTTGCACAAGCTGTTGAGGAATAGTTTACAGTGACTAGAAGGATTACAGAATGTTGGCATCATGAAACCTCAGTGGATCTAATTATTAAACAATGAGAACTACACAAAGGCAAAATAAGAAAGCAATAGAGAAAAATATATTTAGCCAGTACAACCAATTCTAAACATAAAAATCATAAACTGAGCTCAGAAGAGAAAAACACAAAGGAAACATAGAGGATGGGAGATATAATATACAGTTCTTTCCTTCTCTTTTTGTATTTCACAATGAGTTTCAAGACTTCTAAATCTGCTTTTTCAACACAGAAAATTATTGATGTAAATTCATGAAAGACAATGCTTAAGAATTCTGTCAAACTTTGAATGATCTACAATAATCACTAATCAGTAATGAGCTAAAATGATCTAAAAATACATGGTCTTATGTATTAGCTTTAAGGAAGATGATTAGATTAACTCATTAACATAGTCCGTTACTGTGATACTGACCTTACATACAACGTCAAGCATTTCACTTTGCACTATGCGTCTTTTCATGCTGAGGGCTAAATCTGCTTAGTAAGTGTATCAGGTTATAATGTAAAATTGGGCAGTCCTTTTGGCTTTTTTCATGATTATTTTTCTTAAAATGGAGCAAATCACAACTCACCCAGCCATCAGCCTCTGTTTCAACTGCAGCACTTTTAACTTAGGGAATTTTATATGCTCCACAACTTGCAGTTCTCCCACTGCCTCCTGCTAAAAGACCTGTAACTGTTTTTAGCTGAATAATGATTTTATGGTGAATTAAAATGGACACTAAATTAAAGACATCTTGCATATAAAGCAATATTAGATTTCACCCCCAAATTCCAGAAATGGATGGTTAAGGACAACAGTTAATCCAGCCTCTGCACTACCTAAACCTTGCATTCAGGCAATCTAAAGCTAGTCTTTGCAAATCCTCCTTTAAAACAAAATTAGTTCCAACTAATTGCCCAAAATAGCTCTTTCTTTGTTTCCATAAAAATCATTATCAAAACACCATGAGCGAATGTTACACAGACCCTAATTGGATTGGTTAAATCATCAACTTTAAAACTGTACATTTCATTATGCTTCCATCTTGACTAATTGTTCTCCCAGGACATCCAAAAGCTCATTTACTGGGACTTTAATAAAGTGTTACAGAAGTTCTGAAGCGCGAAACAAAGTGTTATTTTGCTGGAGAGATATTAAAGGCATCCTGCAAAGGTTCGTAAATACTGTATTAATTAAATCCTCCCCAACCACATGGATTTGGGCTAGCACACAATAGTTATTCAAACGGCTTTTAATTTAAAAGTGGTTGTGCAACTATCACTGTTTGTAAACTCCAGGATTGCTGCAGAATATTCCAAATATTTGTACCAATATGTAATGGGTGGTCTCCTGAATATAAGCCCTCCAATGCTTCCTTAACTGCAGTGGAATGTTAATGGAACAGAGGCAGTAAAATAGGTGAAGCGACCAGCAGCAAACAATCGAGAGCATTAATTCATTTGGGCGATACTAAAGTTAGACAGGTTTCGAATCAACATAGTGTAAAAGATGCTTGCTATGTTTGCAGTTTCTTGAAAAAGGCTTTAGCATTAGAAGCTGAGAAGAATGTTATACTGTTATTTAATCTATCCCTCCAGCATGCAATCAGAACAGTTTATTTATATCTCCCCTTTCATTTCTTCTCATCTTTGCTAAAACAAGCAAAAGGAAACAAAAAACAACTCTGCTCTGAAGTCTTTACTCACTAATCCCACGTGTTCTGAAGGAAATATTTATATTTCTTTAACATAAATAGTTAAGAGTTCAGTTATTTTATAACAACATCATACATGTAGATTAGTTTGTAAGAGTTACCTCTCAAGAATTGCATGAGACTATGAATGACCAAGTTAAGCTCCTAACATGCACAAAATCAGCAGTTTTATCTACAAGGACTGCATCATAAGAAGTAAGCATTCCAGATTAGGTTTAATACATTCTTTGATTTAGGGTGAGCACGAGAAAGTTAGAGGAAGAAAACCTTTTGCTGGAACTTAATACAGTAATGGAATTTCATACTGAAAAACTTGTTAACTCCTCACCAACTATTCAAGACTACACTATTCTGCAAAGTAACTTTGGTAACAAAATTAATAAATTTAAGAACAGGCTACATCTGGGATTAAGGCTGGTTGAGCTATTATTCATAACTTACCTTTTTTTCAGAGCATTGTGGAATTTTTTAGTCCTCATTTAATTTCCCCTTTTACACTATGGGAAGAAAAACTATCAATTTTTAATAGAAGTGAAAAGAGAATGGAAAGCTGATGCCAATTATACATTCAGCAAGCATATATAATTGCATGATCTCATTCTTTGTCTTTTTCCCTCCTTTCAGTCCAGCTGCCCTTACCTTCCTGCATCGTTGTCCTAAATCAGAATAGGCAGGATTTACATCCTATATTTTTGTAAAGAACTCAGGCTCTGATCCTGATTAAGATTTTAGGGCATTAGACCAACAAACTGAAAAAATACAGTAAGACTTACCACAGTAATCTTACAACTGGGGAAAAAGAAAGAATAAATGTCTGGCCCAATGTTACACAATAAAATAGGCTGTGAAGAGAACAGAAGATGTCATGTTTTCCACTTTATTCCCTGACTGCCTCCTTAAAATGTCCTTTTCATCTCATTTACTTATGTTTTTATGAGACAGTTTGAAGCCTTCTGACTTCAGAAGGGAATTGGGCTAGTGGAAGTAGGATGAATATTTCAGACCTGGCTCCTGTACAACCAAATCTCTGAAGAAGCCCCCTGTCCAATTCCTAAATTTCTTCTTCTAAAATTCAGAGCCATGCCCTTTAAACAGGCACCCAGCAGACACAAATGACCACGGTCAAACTGAAACACGGGATGCTCCAACTTGATGTAGGGGAAACATTGCTCACCCTGAAGATAGCCAGATTGCTCAGAGAGGCTGTGGAATCTCCATCCTTGGAGGTTTTCAAAATGAGCTGGCCATGCTCCCTGCTTTAAGCAAGATGGTGGAGAAGGGGACCACCTGAGGTCCCTTCCAACATGAGCTCTTCAGATTCTAAGACTAAAAGGGACAAAAATGCCATAATTTTAAGACTTTCTAAATCCTGGTGTTTCTTTTATTGTAATCAGTGTAAAATGTCTATTGACAGACTGTGATTCTGAAACAAGATCAGGTGAAAGAGAAAATTGTTCATTGACTTCCAACAGTGCTTTACCATTTTCCTTTAGTCTGGAGGGTATTTCTATTGCATCCAAAGAACAAAAGGCTCAACATCTTACTCAGTTCCACCTGTATCATCACAACGCACAAGGCTTCATCATTCTGTTATTTTACTGAATAACTGTTGGACAGAAATGGGGATTTTTTCCCTTTTCAGTCTCATAGGAGAGTCTCTGACTTCTAAAATTACTGTATCATCTGCTACCACCTCCTGCAGAAACACAGGAGGAAGGAAGATGGAGATATTGACATCTGAACCTTCTAGTGGTCACTGCTGCCTGTCAATCCAAAGGGAAAAGAGTGGCCTAAGAGTTCCAGGCAGACCGAGCTTGTGAATGTAGACAACGAACAATAAATAATAGGGGACTACTTAGTCCCCCTCATTCTGTTTCTCTTCCATTCAAGTCCGCAGTGCTTACAACAATCACTACCATGCACAACAGGGGCTGCTGGTTTTCACTGCAGCCTAAGGAAGGAACACTTATCAGCAAAAGCACAACAGTGTAGCTTATGCAGTATATAGCAGAACAAATCCACAGTACATGGGATGCAAGAAGAATACCTGATTTAATAAGACATGTGACTGTTGTTCTAGCATGAATAGGCACAGACTTGTGCCCAAGGGACTGACTGACAGACTTCACATTTTGAACATCTGTATTTAGCTATATGTTACTGTACTGCTGCTTTGCAGCCTTTACTTGTATCTACAAGTGAAAGATATCTATTAATTTAAGAAGGAATAAGCTAGGAGAGAAATTCTGCTCTTAAAAAAATTAGTTAATAGAAAAAAATACTATAATATTCCTTATAAAAAGACACTGCACGGGCCAGTGACCCAAAGACAGACCAGTAAAATCATCCTGATCACAGCTAGAAATAATTCTTTATCTATAYTTACATAAACCTTCCTTTTTATGCTACTCTAGTATATCAGATAGCTTCAGTTTACCAGAAATAGCTCTACAGAAATAGATGTATAACCATGTATAAACAATTTTTTCTTCTGTGCTCCTCCAGTTTTTAAAAATCATTTTAAAATCATACAGCTATTTTTAAACTAGATTTCTGCAGCTTAACTAGCCTAACATATCAAAACAATGTAGTCATCAACAGAGTTACAAAGACAGAGGACTGAGCATACGATCGAAGACTGGCAGATGATATTATTGCCAAAATGGAAGAGTGCTGGTGGTCAAACTTAATCATTCATTGAAAGCTACATCATGCCTGAATTTTCATACCGAAAGAGCACATGGATTAAACATGTCAAGTGAATTTATTTTTTAAATATTTTACTGGAGAATAACAATCAGAGCTTACGCATGCTCCCCAGTGTGGAAAATCCATTACTTTTCAAGGGAACTAAATATATATATCTATCTGTTTGTTAGGACCAAACCCATTTGCAGTGAAGCTGTTGAAGCTGACAAGATCTCACACAAGAATTACACTGATGTAGGTCAATCAGTTTTCCAGAATTACTCCCAACTTACATTATTATAAATGAGATCAGGATGCCATTTAGTCTTCAATGGAAGTAAAATCTAACCCATAAAGATGCATCTGCACTTCAGTATTCAGCAAAATGGGAGTGATGAATCACACGCTTGCCCTAAGAGTGACACAAAGGAGTAATCAGCTTGCGCTGATGTTCTGGCACTAGGCAGAACACACTTGTGACTCCCTGTGTTCTTCACTTCTCAGTCCTTGAGATGAAGCTTCCACAGCCTGCAGTAGCATCAATACTGTAACTAATGATATCACAGAGTGCCTCGCCTCCAAAAAAACTTCAGAGCACACAAAAACTGTTAAAAATCATCTTACTAGTCACAAAGATAGAACTGACATTTGAGTTAAAGCTTCCTTTTGAGTTAACACCATATAGTACTTCAAGACTGGAAGTGCAAATATCATATGAAATTATTCAGCTATTGTAGGAATTTGGTCAGAATATAATTATGAGAACAGGAAATTAGCTTGCTTCTGAAAATTTTACTCAACTAAAAGGTTCAGTGGTATCCATAATGACCATAAATTGTCGAGCCATCGGAGGTATGCTACAGTTTAAAGGTAGCATATTAGGTAGCACAGTGGAACCCAAAGCATATAGCTTTTTTTGGCTCAGTACTTATTCCAGACAAACACAACCTACTCACACTCTTTACCATATCTGGTGCCACCCTGAATTCTACTTGCAGTCTGATCTGATTAATAACTATGAGTGATTTTGCTTAATTTGCAAGAGTTCAATTCCAGGTAATATGACAAGTAGAGCAATTAAAAGCTAGACTGTAGAGCTGAGAAGCAAATTATAATGCTTACATGGCATTTTTAACTCTTCAAAGCATTACAAAGCATGGGTTAGTTAATCCTTACAGCATCTGTGAAGACAATAAATAAAATGTTGTTCTTTATGTCCAGATTCAACCACCCTGAATTGCAGGGATCTTGGAAAGTTTGCTATTAACAAAATCACACTCAGGGAGGGGAGAGGCAATCATTGTGCTGAGATGAAATGCATTTTCAAATAAAGCCAAGGTATCAACTCTACTAAGTGTTAGGAAAGAAGGAAATGAGTAGGTGGCTGCCCAGCAGTGTTCTGACATGATAACATTCCTCTCTGTCCATAAATTCATAAATTAGCTCTGAGAATAAATGTTAAATGGACCCTCTCAGAAGAGTATTTCTTTAACTCTGTAATATGAAAAAATCAACTATTTTTTAAAAGCTTTTTAAATAAAAAAACCTAAGTTCTACAGTGACTTCCATCATCTTTTTGTTTCTCTTTATATACTTAATGCTCTTGTGTACAGTAAGTATTTTCTTCTTCCTTGACAGATCAATAAAATTAGAAGTATTAGGTTGTTCGAAGGCAAAATGAATGGTAGACCAAGGGGAGTCAAGAGTAAGGGGTAAAAGATAAATCACACTTGTACTTCCAATTAATTTGCTGTTTCCTGTCAGCCGTGAGTAAAGAATACAGGACATCATTTCCAAGCTGGTGGAGCCAGATGGTGTGATGTGCTACTGTTAATATTAATGGTTGCATGCTGCCTTCTCTTGACTAATCAAGAGTGCTGCTTCATACTGTAATTGGGGAGAGGACTGCAAAGCCAAGGAGATTTGTCATTATAAGGAAACATGAAGCAGAACACATCTTTGTTCAAATAGGCTTTCAGTGTCTCCAGTTGGTACCAGAGGTTTTAAATAGACTTTTTTCCCCTCAAAGTTGCATTAAGGGAGTTATCATAGTATTACAAATATTTTCAACTATTGAAGAAAGAGCGAAATCTCTCTTCAAAATATATTTGAATTCGTATTTTTGATTTGGGGGTCTGAATCGTTGAGAGAGCACTTTTTTTTTCCTGCAGGTGTGCTCTTAAGACACTATTGGAAAAGCTACTGCAGTAACTCACAACACTCACCTACTTTATTCCCCATCACAATTTACCATTTTACAAAGAACATGGAAGAATTTATTTCAGAGAGCTGAAAAATACCATCGCATGTTAGGTGCTTTGCAAAGATGTTATTTCCACAGCCTGACCCTTAAAAGAGGAACACAGGATACTTTAACTCCTTCAGTGCTATCAGGGAATGATTTTGTGGGTCAGGAATCATTTCCAGTATTAAAACGTGGCAACATCATATGCTATAGAGGTTTACTACCTTGTGCGCACTATGTTAATGGGTAATTGTGGGAAAAAAAAAAGAAGAAACACACGTTAGCGTATAACCCTTGCTCATTACTTTTTTTTACTACATCTGCTATATGTTATGAACATAATAAAGGTGAGGTCTTCCTTTTTCTTGACTAGCTCTTCCAGTAAAAGTCAACTCCCACAAATAGTGGGCAGATTTGGACACACTTTCAATTCTAGAGCACCAATGTTTGCCACTATCCTAAAATGTATTAGGCCACATCCTGCAGTGCTTTATATTCATTCAGGTGAAACACTCATCAACCTAAACAGTGATTTCAGATCAAAAATGAAAGCAGGATTAGGTATTTTGTTATTTTTCCTTTTTAATAATAAATTTGGATTTTGAAAGTCCATGTAAGCATCTCTTACAGGCAATTAAGTAAACTTTTGACCCTAAATAATCCAGTTTTTAATTTTGATCTCTTTCTAGTACTCGTCTTAAGTACACTTATAGCATTTTGATGGTAGTAGATGTGA
This sequence comes from Rhea americana, assembly GCF_003343005.1. Classification (NCBI taxonomy): domain Eukaryota; kingdom Metazoa; phylum Chordata; class Aves; order Rheiformes; family Rheidae; genus Rhea; species Rhea americana. The sequence continues at coordinate 6,335,017 of NW_028187088.1, forward strand.
ATCTAATCTTCCCATTGTAAGCAAAATGATTTTTTTTAACATCACATGCCTCCTTTAATTTCAGACACCTGAAGTCTAAGGCATACATTCTGATATCCAGAATATTTTCTTCTTTAAACACAGAAATTAAACTAATTGTCTTTGTAACTTCTAATTATAAAACATATAAAATAAAAATGTATTTCTTTTTATTCCTTATAGCACTAAGTAACATAAAAAAACCTCCAAAACATAGACTGGAAAAAAATATTTTCAATCAAATTACATTATCAAATTTCATGCAATTTCTATTAATAATATCAACTAAAATCTGTTTTTGTTTTTCACACTGAAGTGGTACATCTGATCTTCTCAGGCACAAATGCTATTTTTAAATAAAAAACTGCTTCTATAAATATTTCAGCTTTAAACACCCATAATTCTGTTCCTCTTTTTTTACATCTAGAACTGCAGCAAGGCCTTGAGAGGTTAAACAACTACAAAAAAATGAACATCCACATGATGACTGTTAGTAGCATTTCCCCATGTTCAAAGCAGACTGCCCATAATTCAGGGGACGAGACAAGGTCACTAATAAACATCGGTGAACTGTGTCTGCTTTTGCAAGTTCTGCATAAAAATAGTGCATCCCTAGGAACACAAAACAGACATAATAGATTGGTTTAATTCACATCAGAACACACATAAACACAAGAAACTAATCATCTTTTGATTGCAACAGGCTCTGACTCAATTATTTTGCAACACCAGCAGCCCTATCCTTTGTATAGGGTTTAAAAAAAGAGAGAGAGAGAGAGAGAAAGAAGAAAGATGTTTTGTAACTTAGAACCCTTACAACTACACCAGAGACAAATTCAGCTTTTTGTAGACAAAAGAGAAAGTCTGCATTTGGCCCATTACGGTCTGCCCATCTGGCAGAACTAGACCTGAAAAACTATAATTTACGTCATGAATGTGTCACCAATTAAACTACCATCTCCCATTAGAAAGTTTGCATGTAATAAGGTGGGAACGAGGATATTTTCTATCACCTTACCTCTTACAGATGTAAGAGGTGGCTCCAAAAGAGACTGAGAGCACTACCTACCTGTGCACCTATCTGTACCACAAAACATCTGGCGAAGCAAAAAGCATCCTGCACTCCCCTCTCTAGGTAAACTATCTTCAGCTCTGAAAAAATAAAACCTGAGTGAAATGAGCCGTAAGTCAGAAGTGGGGAGAATTACTGGCTGATTTTGTACTCACTGAGCGAAATGCTGCCCCGTGAAGGGTCAACCCAGGGAAGTTACTGCAGGTGGCCCATAAAGAATGTGCTCCTGGATCATTTGCTCTCATACGGACACAATAACAAGGAAGAGAGTGTGGACATGCCTAACACCCCAGTGACAATGACCTGCATAAAGTAGAGAAGGATCAGGGACCTCTGAATCACTCAAGACCTTGGATATTACAGATACACTTTCTCTTATTCAGTAAGTTAATGAATGTTGAAGTTCTAAAGGATAGGCCAGAGTGTATCTTAAAACACGCTGTATTTGAATAAAAGAAAGTACTAGCTGTCCTCAAAAAAAGGGGGGGGGGAGGGGGAAATCAAAGCAAAAAGAATGTGCAACATATTTTATTTATTTTGTGCTTCTTCAGTACTTGGCACTCTTTAAGGTATCATCTTCTAATGCACTGCATCTCCTGCATTATATTCTTCCTAGGTTTTTCATTTTTATCCCTTCTTAGCTTTCTGGATTCAGATCACATTTAAAATAGCATAAAGAAAGAAGGACAATTTCTTTCTTAAAGATTTATTTTCAGGACGTATCTTGCTCAGCCAAACTGTCAGGTCTTTTACCCTTTAGCTCCCAGGCACCACACAGAGTTAATAAGGATGTTTGTACTGACATCTCTGTGTCAGCTGCATGTTCCCACCTGCAGGGGAGCAGATAATAAGTGCAGGTTGATTTATTATTGAAACATACAGAAATCAAAACATGAAACACTTGATGTCTCCCCACTAACTTCTAGCTATATCTCTGTCCAGATATATCAGCAATCTGCAGATTGAGCCTCTTGCAATACTGCGAATTGAATCAACCCTCYTCTCTCCTCTAAGTGCTGCGTCCACTCTCCAAAGATTCTGGTCTACATTCCAAAGGGCAAGGGAGCCCCAGAGAGGCAGAGTTACAGTAACGAAGCCTGCTCGTGACGTGCATGACCTATGACTATGCCTAAATTTCACAAGAGGACATGCAGTCTTCTTGCTCACCTCAGGTGGTTGCAAGCTTTGGTTTGCAGTAAAAGTTTTATGAATCTTCGGAAGTAATGAAAGAAGTAGGAGACCACGGGATCTTAATCTTCAGGCAGATTTTTCCATAGCTGTATGCAATGAGTATGGTGATTTCTTTGTATTGCTTCTCCCATCCATCACATCACCTCACTTTCCCTGGGACTGAATTCTGACTCATCTGTTTTGCAGCCATTTGCTAATATGACCCTGGTATTTGGATAAATGATACGACAGGGGAAAGCTACATGCAAATAAGCCACCCTTTCCCAGATTAGAAAAATAATGATGAGAAAATAGGTTTTTCAGGGATATAACATACATCTTAAGACACCTGAGGATGATTTGGTAAAAAGCTGTCCTCAGAGACTCTAGTTGATAATACACTAATGTCTCAATAAGGTAAACTGCTTAGGCACTCGCAATACAGAGGATTGTTTGACAGACAGTTAAAGCTTTCTGAGAATTGGAAATATTTTTTAAAAGAGTCTTGGTCTTGTATCACCAGCAGAAAACTGTCCAGATGCATTAGGTCTCTTGAGGGGTACTTCATTAATATAGTCAAATCCGCGGCTGTAAACAGGTTATATAACTTCATGAAGCCACATGATGCCGAGAAGTTCTGACTAGTGCTAGTGCCTAAGAACCGAAGTGTGGAAGTGATTACAAACAAAAATGACACTGATCATTGGATTCAGAGCGACACGTAAAATGTAGACAAACAGTGTAAGTGTTGATTTTAAAAATTGTTTCTAAAAGATATACTATTAGGGCCAAAACACATTAATGATTTTTTTCGTATATATTTTGCTTGATAGCATCCCTTTAACTGATATAACTTTCACTCAGTAGACCCTTTATTTAAAGAAAGAGCACCAGAAGTGTCTTCTGTTAGAAGCTATCAAGAAATATTTCCAAATTAGTCTGTTTTGACAAGTGTTTTTCCAGAGAACAAGAAGTTGCAGGTGTCCATGGGTTTGCACTAAACAGCCAACATGATGGAAATAAATATCCTAAAATACTTACTGATTCATTGACCAGGCACAAAGGCACATGTGGAAACAATAATACAGATTCTTATCATTAAATAGGATACTATGACTGTGCATGCAGCAATCAGAGGCTTAATTCAAAACTTAAGAGAAGTCAAAGAAAAGTGTTCCATTGACTTAGTGGATAATGCAGCAGTCTCAAATGACAAAGACAGAACTACTAAATTTTTCCTGAAGATCATTTCAGAATGAAAAGCTGCCATTTCAAAGGTTAACAGGGAGAACTGGCTAAATTATTTAGTCTCTGACCCAGTTCCTCAATGGTATCTTGCCTCTTCAGTCATATTGACCAAATGTGGCTTTTTGTAACTATTTTTACTTTTAAAAGGGTGTAATATTTCTGGATTTCACTGAAATAATATTTGTAAAAAGTGATTTGAGATCTTGTAATAAAAGAACTAAAAATCTATGTTAGTACTTTATGCACACACTAACTATACTGTTACTAAATGGCTCCCTGTAATTTAATTTCCATTTAAAAATAAGCCTGCTTTTACACAGCATACATCGTAATATCTCCAATTAATGTGGCATATGAGGCTACACTTCCACATAAAACATTCTTTTCAGTCATTGATAGCAAAATTTTAACTGTTTAGATCTAAATTTCTGAGGCTAGCTGTCAGCTGCAGGTTGAATTTATTCTGCAAGTTTCTGCAAAAGAATGATCACTCATTCCTGAGAGAATGGTTAAGAAGAACTGCATTGAAACATGTTCAAAAATCCATATTCCCATTTTGTTGGGAACTCCTAGTAAGACATGCTTTACAGCTAGGACTTGCAATCTGACTGGCAAAACCGCCCAGATTTCAAGGCCTTCCGGCACACATATGACTTTTGTCAAATGAAATTTCAGATAAATTCGTGCTTTCCGTGTGCTCTGTATGGAATTACTGGCTATAGGGGGCCAGAAAAATCCCAGATCACAACAGCTGCTGACCGCAGAAGCTAAACTAGAACCACATTCCTGGATGTTTAACACTCGTTTGCTCTGAGAAAATAGTCTCAGGCTCTTGTGCAGGTGTAGTCCTTGTTTTCTTTCCAGGGCTGACATGATAGGGGATGATCACCTCTACTTGTTATCAGTCACTCTTGCTTTTCAAATGGCAAAATAGGTAGTAGGAATGGAAATGTTTCAGTTTTAATAAACCATGCATTAATAACATTGTGTATATTTAAATTTGGGAATGGCTGAAAGTCTGTGTCTGTCAGGGGGTTCATAACAAGAAAATTAGATCCAGAAGATTAGATGAAAGAAACAAGAATTAAGCTTGGCTAGGTAACCTTGTAATTCTGTTTCCATGGAGTTATGTCTTATAACATTTAAATTATATTCAAGTGCTACTTTTTGCAAGGATCACTATCTTCTGTGGTATTAATTTAACTTCTCTGCCTTTGCAACTGAAGGACTGAGGAAAGAGATCATATTTACAATAAAATCTCTGTCCCTAGGAAAGAGATCTCTATACTGAATCAAATTAGCATTACTGTAGCTCCAGACAGGAGTTACAGTCTTTGCTGACGGATGACTAGGCCAGATCAATCTGAACTCAGTAATTTTTAACTTGTCACAGTCTTTTGAAGATAGTCATGCAACCAGTTGGTGCTCCGAGTCAAAATGGGATAGTTCTTTATATGAAAGGTCTTGCTGATGCTCCAATGACAGTGACTAACATAAGCAACTAATTTTCCATCGACTTAAATGGGACAAGGAATATTCCTGTATATATGTGTGTAGTAGAATATGTTTCTCACTTCCGAACAGCATCTTGATGGACAAATTCTTTAAAAGTTAAAAAAAAAAAAAAAAAAAAAAAGAGAGAGAGAGAATTTTTGCTTCCAGGAGATAGGACTCAACTTTTAAAATCATCCTGAAAATGTAAACTATCAGCTGTAGATTGTCAGGAGTTCTTCTGGGACACCAAATACCTCCATGAGCCTGGCCTTCAATAACCTAATTATTCTGTCTTATTTTTCTGTAATCTCCTGTTTTCTTTGTCCTCATGAACGGTTTATCATTAAAAAAAAAAAAGAACACTTCTGATCATGAAGCATAGATTATGCACTGTAAGAATACTGAGAATGTTCTTTTCCTCCTTTTATAAGTTGTTGCACTGTTAGATTTTTAGTATAACACGGCATGCATGTTTCAGACATACGGTTGAACACCCCAAGATCATTTAATACTTAGTTTTAGAAACAGTGTTACTAGATTGATATGGCTATGTTAAGTATACCTTGTTCAGAAGACTAAAATGTTAGCTTCTGAAGTGTCACATCCTTTCATACATGCAACAATTCGTACTTTATGATATCCTAATTTTATCTCTAAGTTTACAGTAAATGTGTGTACAGTTGACTTACTTCTCCCAAAACATAACGTTCTAGTGTTCTGAACAGTCAACCTTTAGTTTCCAAATCATAAAAACATGTTTTCTCATTTGCTCCCTTTGCTTTGTTTGGAATGAGCAAGCAAAGCAAACTGATCAGACATTTTCATAATGCATTCCTTCTTCTCATATAACACACGAAATAATATTAAAAACCCCAAATATTTGCATAACAACTTGCACATGACCAGAGAAGCATTTTTTAATCTAGTTTGAAGAAATTTACTAACTGCTCTGGATAGATGTGTGTAATAGGATATTCAACTACATGTACAACATTTCTTAGAATGCTATGTGAAGAAAATCTTAGTATTTGGTTCTGTGGACCTCTCTTCTCTAATGCCCATATCCTAACAGCATGCCAAGCCCACATTCCAAAAAGTCATTTTGATGGCTCCCTTTTGGCACTCCTCTCTGGAATAATACCCTCCGATATATGCCTCAAAACTGTGCCTTAGCCTTCCTGTACTGGCTAACTCAATAGCTGACTATGTACGGTCAAGTCAGTTCACTTCTACGCAGAACAAACAGTGGTACCTGATCTTATTAGCCTTTTTACTCTCCCGAGAATCTTTATGTAATGTTGCATTAGTAGTCTTTACTAAATTAGAAAACCAAAGGGAAGATAAATCAATATGAATGTACGTTTGCTGATATTGATTTTTCCCCTCACAGTCAGCATGGGAATATTGTGGCTCCTATTAATATAAAGAGTGGGAGAACTTTAAACTGTTTGGTTTGGATAATTACCTGGTAGTTTCAGAAACTCATTCAAACTTCTTTAGTCTGCAAATGAGACATTTCAAAAAATGAAATCCTCATTAATAATCATATTAAGATATTGATGACAATTTCTTGATGCAGGTCACTGATGAGCTGACTAGGGGAGACACTCAACCTCCTGAGCTTGTGAAAAAGGATGAATGTGTTGGTGATATGACATTCCAGAGTAGCCTAGGCTGCAGCAATCATGACAATCTGGAGTTTAAAATACCAAAAGAAGCAAGCAAGACAAATATTAGAATAATCACAGCTCTGGACTTCAGGAGAGCAGAATTCAGCTTGTTCAAGAACACACCTGACAGGATCCCACGGGACACTGCCCTGTAGGGCAAAGTGGCCCAGCACAGCTGGTTGGTCCACACAGGACAACCTCCTCAATGCACACAAACAGGCCATTCTAAGGCACAGAAGCTGAGCAAGTGTGGCAGAAGCCTAACAGGGATAAACAGGGAACTCATGACTGAGCTCAAAGGCAAAAAGGAAGCATGCAGAAAGTGGAAGTAGGAATGGGGTACCCAGGAGAAATATACAGCATTGCCTAAGAGTGCAGTGATGGTGTCACGCAGGCCAAAGTTCAGCTGGAGTTGGAAATCGTGAGAGATGCACAGGGCCACAACAAGGTCTTCTGTAAGAACATTGGGAACAAGAGGAAGGCTAAGAAAAACCTGGACCCACAGCTCAGTGAGGCACAGGAACAAAGGATGTGGATAAGGCTCGAGTGCTCCATGCCTGTTTTACCTATTTTTTCACTGGGAAGGTTTGTCTTCAGGTTCCTGAGCCCAGGGCTGGCTGTGTGAGTGAAGCATTACTCACTGTAGTGGAAGATTGATCTAGGGAGCACTTAAGCCAATTGGAAATGCACAAGTCCTTGAGACCAGATCGGATGCATCCTTTCGTGAGGAGAGAAGTGGCCAATGTCACCGCCAAGCCACTCTCCTGGGAAGGTTATGGAGCAGATCTTTCTGGAAGCCATTTTCAAGCGTATGAAGGACAAGGTGACTGGGAACAGCCAGTATGGATTTTCCAAAGGCAAACCATGCCTGGCCAGTCTGATTTTTTTTTACAGTGAGATATCTGGCTCCATGGACACAGGAGAGTACTAGGTGTCATTTACATCGACTTTAGCAAGGTCTTTGTCATGATCTCCCATAATACTCTTGTAGCCACCTTGGTGAGATACGGACTGGATTAGTATGGTAGATGAAAAAGAAATCACCGGGACTAGCAAATTCAAAGGACAGCTCAGCAGTGCAAAGTCCTACCAGTGGCTAGTTTCTATTGGTATCCCTCAGAGAATGAAACTGGGACCAGTTCTGTGTAATGTCTTTATTAATAACCAGGATAATCAGATGGAGTGCATTCTCAGCAAGTTCATGGATGATACGAAGTTGGGGGAGCAGTCAGTATGCTGCAGTGCAGGGCTGCTGCAAGCTGGAGAAATGTAGAAGAATCTCATGAAGTTCAAAATGGAAGTGCAAGGTCTGCACCTGGGACTGAATAACCACTTGCACCAGCTCACACTGGAGCCAACTGGCTGGACAGAAAAGGACCTGGGGGTGAGGGGAACAACAAGCTGAAGATAAATAAGCAGTGAAGTCTTGCTGTGAAGAAAGACAACTGAATCCTAGATTGTATTAGCAAGAGTATAGCCTGCAGATCACAGGGAAGTCATTCTGTGAAACCCCAGCTGGAGTACTGTGTCTAATTTGGGGCTATTCACTGCAAGAAAGACAGGCAAGTCCAGAATCTCCCAGATGATTAAGGGGTTGCAGTATACAACATATGAGGATGTAACACATGAGGAGAGGCTGAGAGACCTGGGTTTGTTAAGCCTGAAGAAGAGATGATTAAAAGAGACCTTGTTAGTGCCTTCAGGTATGTAATGGAAGAGTATAGAGAAGATTGAGCCAGTCTCTTCTCAGAGATATATAGTAATAGGACAAGAGGATACAGACACAAGTTGCAACATGGAAAGTTTCTATTATATATTAGGAAATTGTTTTCATCACGAGGCTGGTCAAACACTGAGACAAGCTGTCCAGAAAGGCTGTGTAATCTCCATCGTTGTTGTTACTACTTTTGCTTTAGAACAAAGGTCTGTTCAGCTTTGTTTCTATAAAAAAGGTAAATCTGCAATCAATATTTGTGTTATTCTTGCAGTTCATAAATAGTATCTTCATTCACGAAGTAAAGATCATATTGCTCAGTACCTTAGGACACCTAAGAACCAATAAAACTACAAATGTAGCAGGCTTACAGCTCTCTTCCTGACACAGCAAGATGGATTTGCCCTATGAAAAGAAAATCTGTAAGTCAAACCATCTTACTGATTTACATGAAATAAAAATGGAGTTATCATTACTGGAGTTATCGAGTGCAGTTAATGCAGGTAACCAAATGCTAGCAGGATCAGACCTCAGAAAAGCTTTTTTCTTTTTCCATGGCTTGAAATTTTTAATGACACGCACAAAACAACCTCCCTTCCACCCTCTTTAGACCTGTTTTTTGTATATACGCATACATATATATACTGTCTCTCTAAAACTCAGCCAAAATAGCTTGCTCTATATATAATTTTTGCAAGCAAAAATTTCCAAGATAGGTCATTAAATACAGTACCTCACATTTACATAGACTTTACCTCCCTTTATATCCTAATCCATATTTCAAACTCCAGACTCTATCATCATATAATTTTAGGATAAAATGCAACTGCTTTTTATCCATTGATATTAACTATATAATGATATTTGTAAATGTAGAACTGTATGATCTCTCCTGGAACTGTGACTGCAAGGAGGCTTTGACATCTGGTGGTGAATGTTGTCAAGTAGTAAGAAAACCAGAAGTTTTCTAGCTGGCCTTGTCCTTTCATATATGCCTCTCCCGTCGTCATTGTAACTTTTCTCTCTTGATGACCAACCTGCTTCTCCTACAATCAGTCAGTCTATGTCCCTGTCTTCTTGTTCTTCAAGCAGGCAGAGAAATTGCTTATTGTTCTGTATTCCTCAGAAACCACTTAGAGACAAAGAGACAGATACCTATTAAGATGCTGTATCTGCTTGCTAATTGCCCAGCACTGCATGAGAAGAGACTCTCCACACGTTCTTTCCACAATAGCAACCAGTTCCAACTAGGTCACCTCACAAACAGTGAGTAAAATGACCTAAAAAATGGTAGTAGCAGAAAGGGGGCATTTTCAAAACCCATGCCACATTATTTACCCATTTTTGTGCTCAGCAGTTCAATCCATATAAACCCCAGAACACCACTCTTCCTCTACTTCCCGTTATGAAATCTGTGCTAGTTTTTCTTCACTAAGATTTACACTGATTCTGTTATTTTCATTTCATTCCATTCATTTCATTCCCAGTAGTTTTCTCATTCTAGCCAAAACCCTCTTAAGTTTCACCCCTACATTAATGCTGTCTTCCACTCCCCCATGGCAGCTACAGTTGCACCTCAGCTCCCCTTCCTGTACTCCATCCATCTCTTCCCAGGTGTCCTGTCCCCTAATCTTATCAGTTGTGACTCTATATGTATCCTATTTCCCCAGTCTGCACGTTCATATAAGCAACATAACAATACTACCAGTATTTTTCTTCCCACACTGACCTCTCCTTTATCATCCAATCTACCTACTTCTATCGGACATATTTTGCCCTGTCAGTGCTTCTGTGAGCTCTGCCTTGGCACAAGCCCAGGCTGCTCAGGTAACTGCTCCCATTTCGCCCTCAGAAGCAAGAAATGCCATACTCCAGGTGCAATACTGTGGAAGCAAGTGTTGGGATAGACATCCACAGACACAAATCCTCCTCAGGAAATACAAAAATCCTTGCCTGCCAGCAACCTGAGAGGTTCTGCTGGTTAGAAATTTAAGTTCCAGGGTCTATGACCCCATTTGTTTTAGAATACCTTAAGCAAGATACTTGCTACGAACTAACTACATAAAGAACCTTTGGGCAATGTTATTGCTTGTATGTTCTACTGCTGTGGTTTTCCTTCCTGCTCTTTGTTCAAATGCTATTACCATACAGTTCCACTACAGTTTATTTTGCTGTCCACTGGCTAACATATTATGGCTCCTATGACTAAACATTTTCTTTTATTTTTTGATTTAGAGGTTAAGATTTTTTCAGGCTTAGAACCAACATGTTGGCTCTTCCATTAAAAATGAAAACAAATCATGTTGATTTGAATAAGGAATAAAAGAGAAGGTCATGAAATAGAGTGCATTTGATTTGTTATTAATAAACTGAACTCCTTAAGAAGCCACACACAGAACTACTTCAGAAAATCTTTTCTTACAGTCAAATAGTAAGACAATAGTGAACAACAAAAGCATCTAAGAAAAAATGTCCTCAATCTGTTTTTGTTTTGCCCTTCTTATTTGGGGTTGCTAGCTTTACTACTGCCTAAATGACAAAGCAATTTCACTGCACATCACAAAGCAGGATTACACAAGTTCAACAGAAGGTTATATTTATATGATTAATTACGGATTAAAATAAAATTGACAGATTCAGGCAAACATCAATGAAAGAAATGAGGAAGAAAGGAACTCCAGCCTGTTACTAGTCACAGAAGCTTTTCTTTGGAAAATCCATGTAGTTCATGCTTCTGTCGAGCAAGCTAGTGTGCCTGTAAATTTAATCTGACAGAAAACACAGCACAGAATCACCAGAAAATGACAAAATCGGATTGTAGAAGATGGCCCGCCGAACACCTTCACAGCTCTCAGGATTCACCATGGGAAATAAGTTCATGCAAGTGTAATAAACCTAGACTCAGACACCCACTGGAGTTTTGTGGTGCTAGTATCTTTAGTTTCCACTTCAAAAATCTCATTCAAAATGCGAAAGTCTTCTATTGGCTGCCTGCTAGAGGCTGCCTTTGCCCAAATCCATCCTTCTTAAAAACTAGAGACGGATTTTGTTCATTGTTTCCAAGGGCAACACTTCAAATGTTATCAAGCTCTATCTTCTAGTACAGTTACACAGATCTGAGCTCTTTTTTCTGCCCAGGCCATTCTTTCCATATCCACAAACCCTAGAGCAACACAAATAATAATTTAAAATCAAAATGAAAAATTCTTAGCTTTAATCCATTGTATTAAAGCACTGAAGCAATTGTGGATCCTTATTACAACAGTCCGTATGATGAAAGAAAAAAAAGTCAATTTTCATTTTGAAAGGAAATCTATTTTAAAACAAATATCACATTGATATTTGCCAGCAAAATAAAGCCAGTAATAAATAAAAATGATCACCCCAAATGATATACCAGGTGGAAAGATCACACTGTTATAGATTAGCTGATCTCATATTGAGAAAAAATATAACATCTTTTAAGCCTCACTTTAACTACAGAGTACATGTTTATGAGAACCTTCGTAAGCTTTACCATCTCCAGAGTCAGATACTAAGCAGCCATAAGCATCACACATATTTCCCTATAGGAATCTCCACAAGCAGCTACAAAATTTTATTGAGGACACTTCAGGCAGAACACCCACTTTTACTCTTTACTTTTCTTACTTTACATCTATAGAACAATATAGTAAATAGATATGATTCGGTATAGCAACAATATAGTGAGTAGATACGATTCACGTAAGGATCCTTGACTATATATCATTTATCTGTATTTCTGTAGTGGTACAACACTCTCACCAGCTCCATTCCCCTTTGCTGTGCCTAATGCTATAAAATGCTTTACCAGCGTCTGTAATAAACACTCATGTTCTGCACAAAAAAAGCAATAGTATTTTTATCAGTCAAGAATGCAGTAATGTGAACTCCCTTAATAAAGTAACTCTACAAAAGCTACAGGTATGATAGTAATTTAGAGCCTTCCCTTCTATGGCTAACACAACCAAACTAATTTGAATATGCAGAGTTTGTTTTCTTAAAAAAGATACTTTGGCACCAAAGCACTTTCCCCTTCTTCAGCTCTCCCCCTCGGGATCCCATTGCCCTGAACAAATACTTCTCTAGGCTTGCCACCAGTTCCTTTGCAGCAACAGCTGCACATCTTTGCAATGACACCATTTCTCTAATGTGACAAGAGCTCCGATGCTAGGTGAGGTGTAAAAATGAGGTCCTGGCTTAATGTAATTATCTAATGGAACTTTTCACATTAGTAAATAAATTAAATGAGGCAATCTTCTCTGTAACTAGTTGGAAAATGGATCTTTTAAAGCTACAGGTGTTTGATTCTGCCAGAATAAACGGTGATTACCAGAAAGACGTGCTTGCAAAGATATTATCTTAGGTAAGATGTAATTAATACTATATCTCATTAACCTATGGGAGATAGCAGGCATAGCCTATCATCAGTATTTTGGTGGTTCGCCTGGCCAATCATCTATCTAAAGAATGAAGCTGATGGATCAAATCAGTTTATGTCACTTTATCAGGATGGCAATAAGGTAATGGATAACAATAGTATTTTATTGATTATAAGCACACACAGCTGTGGTTACAAGATTATGGAGGAACTCAAATACTGGTCCAAAATTATTGCTTACTAATAAGATAATCCAGTGTCAATTTTTAACTATAACTAAAATAGCATAGGATTGAGTAAAGTAGCTTGCAAAGTTAAACTTTAGAAGAAGTATTGCTGAAGGAAGTCAATGATTTCTGATATGATAAATAACTAAAGAAGTTGAAAAAAGCTAATGAGATTTGACAGCATTTCTTTCTTTATTACAACAGGAAAATCAACAATGTGCGTTTATTTGATATGCCCCCAAAGCATTATCAGCTTTGGGAGAGGCTGAAGGAAGTAATTTAGAATTTTATTAGGAGGTGTGACAGAAATTGTATTTGCAATCATATAGAAGTTAGGCAAAGTTTTGGGGAAGAAGTAACACCTTTTATTAAATCAACTAGTATAGTTGGAAAAAATATTTCAGGTACAAAAATCTTTTGTGGCGTCTATAATCTTTTAATTTCTGTCATTCTAAAAGATAAGACACTGAATTATTATTACATTCACTTAAAATATTGAAAGTCTAACACTGATAAAAATCAGAATTTTTACAGACTAAATGTATACAATAATTTTTTTTGCATAACGTTCTAATTCAATTGAACCATATTAGTAAAAGTTCTCCTTTTCTGCTCTTGAAATATATAGTCTTTTCCTGATAATAGAATTTTTCAGCTCTGTATATGGCTTCTGAAAAGTGACTTAAGTTAAATCAAAAAGAATTCTTCACTACAGAAGAGTATCTAAATACGAAGTTATAGAGGCAAAAACTATACTTCAGCTAACTATATTGGTTAGTTTTCTTTAAATTTTTTTTAGACATGCCACTGACAGGAGCTGGGCCTATAAATAGGTAATGCTGAGCATCTTGTAAATAAATACACACACACACACAAAAAAAAAAGTTCAGAAGTTAGTAGCAGAACCACTTAGCAAAATATAAGTCAAAGCAAGAAATAGTATTTTGGTAAGAATCCAGGCCCTTACAAAGGATACAAAACCACAAGGTTCTATGGAAAAATCATAGCAAAATGTAATTAATCATTTCAGACACAGTATGGATAACATCAGAATTTCAAAAGCAACAATGCCAAACAATACCATCCCATTCTTGTGCAGACTAACATACTGCAGAAAATCTCAGAAGAGTCTCATAAACTTCACCAGGGAGCAATGTTACAAACACACATGTGTATACTAACAAGTGAATGTGCTGTGGTTAATTTGGAGGTGGAATGTGAATCAAACTAATCAGATTTAATTTTAGTCTGGGGATTATTTTCAAATAACTGTAACAGATTAAACTACACTGTCTGTCCCTGTGTGTGCTAAAGAACCTTCAGCTAGTAATAAATTACTAACAAAAAGACTAAAACTGCTTTGACCATTAGGATTGGAATTAAAAGGTGATCCAACAATACAACCAACAATTTAGACTTTTGAGCATGATGAATGCATACTCTGAAGTTAGCTACTGAGAGCCTGTAGTAAACGTGGGTTGAAAAGACCATGCATTTCTACAGCACCTGGGAAGGGACGCAGTCAGCCTCCAGCAGACCGCAAAGGCACTGCTTCCCCAACGGTGAGAGGTATCTTGCTGAGGAGGCGTGAACGCATCCCCAGAGATGTGCGGAGCATGGGTGAACCAGCCCTGTCAGATCTGTCTGGCTCCACAAGAGCCACCTACTCACCTACTGTTCTCCTGGAAGCCGGCATGTTGGGAAGTTCCAAGCAAAGATATACAAGTGGCCCTGGATGGAGTGAGATGAGCTTATTAATGCTGCCTTAGCACCTTTCTGCTAGCAGGGGAAGCAGTGATGCCACTGGCCAGAGTGAAAAGGAAATTATGGCAACCTTGGGGAAGGAGTAAGAAGGAAAAACCAACTACCATGCGATAATAGCTCCAGAGGGGTGCAAGATGAGGAAGGGGAGCAAATGAGGTGTTCAATGCTGTACATCTCCTAAGTCAGACCTGCCATTTATTAAAATAATAAAAGGAACTGAATCAAAGAAGGAACTGAATGTGAACAGACAGGAAAGCAGTCAACTGAGGCACAATCTGAAGCAGCAGGATGAACACTTGTTTTTCAATCAGTTCAGCTCCCCAGTCTGCTGGTTCATGCGGTGGCTGCACATGCACTTGTGCCAGAACCGTACAAAGATGCCAGCATGGCAGGAATGAATGCCTGGGACCTGGGACAAGGCCTGCATAAACTCAGCATTGCCACCTAATAAATTCACGTGAAATCATATTGTCAGTGTCAATACTTTGCTGCAGGAAGAAAGGCTCAGCCTTCCCAAGTGACATAGATTCTGAATGTGAAGCAAAGACTTAAAATCTGGTTCGAAGAATTCTTGTGGAAAGGTTTGGCCTAAATACATTAGTGTTTATTATTCAACAGAGACCTTAAGAATGGCATGCTGTGTGGATTTTGCCTTAAACAAGTCTGGATATTACCTACTCAAAATCCCTTTCATACTAAGTCAAAAGCATAGTTTTTTAATAGAATAGTATCCACGTGGGTGGAAAACAAATATGTGACATTCTAATTATATACTTTGTGAAATTACGACATTTTCAAAGCTAAAAAATGACTTTGTTTCATAAACAAATTAGAGCAAAATCATTCTGACTTGATAGTTAGTATAGACCAGTGGATTACAGACTGTAAGCAAATAAATACTGTTTAAAGAATCAATCTCTTTAAACTGTGACATTTTTGCTAAGATGTTCTCAACTTTTTAGATGCAGTGAAAATCTATAGTGTTTCTCTACTTACAAGATTTTGTTAGAAGACTTAAGTCTACTATCAAGTGACCCCATAAAGCAGGGTAAAGCTAACGGTTTTATTAAGTACCTTTGCTTCAGGCTAAATAAAAGGCGCAATTATATCACACTTACACAGGGAAACAGCTGGAACCAGGAGAAGCTTCCATACAGTGCAACAAGTAATATGAAATAGCCTGATCAAAAGCATAAATTCACTGACTATAAATGCAGGGCTGGGAAACTGCCAAGCTCTGTTCAAAAGAGATGCAGTAATCCAGGAAGAACTTAGTACTAAAGGGGAGAGGCAGCCATGACTAGGGCTCTGAGAACAGAAAGGCAAAATTTTTGACAGGCCTGCTTGGAGATTTGGAGCTGGCATTTTTCTCCATGAAGTGCAGGTGAAGAGAGCAGTCTGTACAATGTTCGCATGTGAAGAGAAGTGCACAAGAAGGGAGAAGACCTGACCCCGTCAGCCCGTCTTCCTAAAATACCCCATGTGCAAGGTCTCAAGTGTTCATTACTGCTTGGCCTGACAAAAGGGGAAATGAGAAGTTGTAAAAGTTCAAAGATACTCATTCCTACTTCAAGCATTTTTTTTTCAGTTAGAACAGGGCTGCAATATGTCTTTGCAAATTCTGTATACCACCTTCTCCTATCAGGTAACAACTATGACTACTTGCAGTCCAAATGAATAACCTTTTGAAAAATGGGTTTCTGCAACACATTTCTTCTCATCAGACTTTGCAATATCCTCTCCCCCTTCCCTGTAGGGAAAAAAAAAAAAAGAGCAGAAGAACCTCTTTTTAAAGTATTACTTCTGGAGGTAGCAAAGGCATCTGGAAAGGGAACTGTAGAAGTGGGGCTCCAAGAGTTTGAATCTCCCATGTGTTGGTGACAAAGGTCTCCTGTAAGCAGGAGATGTGACAAAGAATTGGCAAGAGGAGAGTGCTAAGCAGATAAGGAGGACTGTGATTAGGAGTGCCTGCAACCTGGAAATTGAAGATCATTTAACACCAAAAAGCAAAGATTGTGCATCCATTCACTACCTGGGCTATCTTTCCTACTTCATTGTTCTTCCTACCATTCTACTTCTGTCATTTCTAGACCAAGTAGGGTAGTTTCTCATGTCCACCACGAACAATGTATCTTCTTTGTTGTTACAGGATCCATGAGTCGGCCAGAGCTTTGGAGTAAAACCACTTAGAACCAGTTCTCTACCATAAGTATACCAAAAACATCTAAGCAACTTTTGAACTCTAAAGCTATGTTTCATTAGAGTCCTAGATAGAACAAGACAGCTTCAGAAAGAGTGAGGCAAATCATAATAAAATTCTGTAAGGAGGTTCCCCCACACACAATGTACACACCACATACCTGCAGAGCAAGCTGTAGATCATTGCTCTTAGTAAGGCAACTTTCAGTGGCTTTCTGGGCTACAAGAAAACCTACACGTTCCCTCTTGAGTCTCAGAGAAAAGTCTCTTTATCTGACTTTTCTCTCGCTAGCTCCATGTGCATTCCTAACTCAAGAGACTCACTATCCCTGCAGTTAATACTACAAATCCCTAGCTGCTTGTCTCTCAGCTCTCTCCTGTCCCCATGTTACACTACACAGATTTCATCCACTGGGCTTGCCCAGTTGCTCTCAGAGCAGGCGCCTCTGCTTATCCTGTCCCACAGCCTCCATCCAAACCGGGGGGCCAAGGCCAGAGGAAAACAAAATGGAGGTCTTCCTCCCCTACCTGCAGCTACTACCTTTCCAAAAATGTATCGTATCCCATTCTTTAGAAGAAAATACATTGCCCTGGTGGTAACTCCTTGCAAAGCTGCCACTGCAGTCTCATGTGATGAAGTCACAGTTTAGAAAGTCGTGCTCTCACAGGGGGTCAGGCTGGACTGTTAACCGGAACTTTCACATGTAACAGGATGTACTGCGTTTATCTGCATGTCGCAAAAAGCTGATTTGTTGTAAATTGTTGATATAACAGATTAATACGAAAACACATATGGTTGATAGGGAAATATGGTATGTATGGCTGACAGGAAAACTGAGTTCATGGTCCTATCAGTCTGTTCCTCTTGTTTGCTTGGTTGGTGCTCACGTGCTCTTTGTTGCTTATGCGCTGTGCAGAAATGCGCCCGAGTGTATGCCAGCAAATACATATTTATGTATAGATCTTAACTAGCTTATGTTCCCATGCACGTGTGGGGTGCGTTGTGCTGGTGCACGCAAGGTGCATACAGGAAGTACACGCGTGCTTACAGGCACACATGCTAACTTTGTGCGTGCTTGTATACATATTCTCTGCATTGTCACACTGGCGTGCCTGAATTTTCCAGTGCGTGCATATGCTCGTAGACATGAGGCTTCCCTTACACATATTTTGGTGGCTTTCCCTGCTCTTGAAGGTGTATTTTGGAGCATACCAGCCCTTCACCTAGGCGTGCAGATAGGCATAGCATACACGTGCCGGATGCCTAGCTCAACACCTCCAACTCTCACGATTTCGTGGCAAGTCTCTGTAGGGTTTGGCACGCTCTTTTAAAACTCCTGGGGTTTAAAGCTGGGGAACCGGGTTGTTACCGGCGGATCTCAAAGGCCACTCCTACAAGGAAGTCGGTGGCCATCCCAGTGGTGGGGAGAGGCCCGAAAACGAAAGATTTTCGGGGAGCACTGGGAGCAAACAAACGGCCGCGCCGGGTCCCTGCGGGCGCCGTGCAGGGGCGCGGGGCAGGCGCTGAGGAGGGCG
Organism: Rhea americana; assembly: GCF_003343005.1. Classification (NCBI taxonomy): domain Eukaryota; kingdom Metazoa; phylum Chordata; class Aves; order Rheiformes; family Rheidae; genus Rhea; species Rhea americana. Next base: position 6,353,531 of record NW_028187088.1, read on the forward strand.
CGGGCGGCACCGGCCTCCCTGAGCCCGCGGCCAACGGCCGCCGCGCCAGGCCGGGCTCGCAGCTTGCCTGTTGCCACGGGCAACAATCCCGACAGAGCGGTGCTCGGCGCTCGATTGCTACGGCTGCCTTCCGACTCTCCCGCCCGCTCTCTGGGCGGGAGTAAGGAGAAACCGAGGGGGGCGGGGGAAGAGGGCCACCACCCTTCCTTTCGGCATTGGATTGGTTGCGCCTACTAGGAACCGTGTGTTGTTGTTGGAGGCAAAATGGCGGCGGCGGTGGCTGGGGCCGCCCTGCTGGGCAAGGGGCTGGACATCAGCCTGGCGGCGCTGCAGCAGCACGACCCCTACATCAGCAGCATCGTGGACGTGGCCAGCCAGGTGGCGCTCTACACGTTCGGGCACCGCGCCAACGAGTGGGTACGTGCCCCCCCCCTTCCCCCCCCCCGGCCCCGCCGCGGCGCGCAGCGGGGCGGGGCGTGGCGAGCGGAGACCCCGCCCCCTCGCAGAGAAGGGGCGGGGCGCGTGTGAAGGGGGCGGGCAGAGGGGTGGCCCCGCCCCCGCCGGCGTGGGGGAGGGGGGCGCCGAGGTGTGAGGGCGGTTGCTGCCTCACGGAGTTTGGGGCTTGCTTGTCCTTGGGCTCTTTGGGGCTTCGTGGAGCCCCGCAGTGCCCAGCGGGTGGGTTTGGAAGTGTCCGTGGGGCTTTTTCACTCTGCAGTATCGGAGAGGGGGGATGGGAAGGGGCTGGGTTTTGTTCCAGGCCCATAAGAATGAAGAAATATCTCCTGTTTGAAAATGGTTAGTGACAGTTATAACTGAAATACATGGAGAAATAGGGTTGTGAATGTTAAGAAATGCTTTAAGATAAAGCGATTTAATATATAAAAAAAAGTAATTTAAGATTTAAAAAGTTGTCTTGAGGAATCCTTTGAAAGTTTGAGAGGCTGTTTACGGGTCATTCTTGGATTATTTATTATTGTAAGGTTTAAGGTCTATGCACCCAGCCGTGTTTGCAATATACTTTCTGTATGTTTTCCCTCCCTAATCGGCTTTGAACGTTGCTCGTGAGGAGCAAGTCTGTTTGAAAACTGAGTCAGATTTAAGTCACCCTCAAATGTCGATGAGTGTCGTGTTTAAGCTCGTATTGCCGGCTCTGTAGCCTGAAGCAGCCCGCCCCGCCCCTTGCTGTGTCCTAAAATACTTGCCCCCAGACACAGACCCTTGTATACCTTGAACAGGATATTAAGCCTTACTATCCACTTTGTCACAAAAGTTCGCAGTCTTCTTTGTTTCCAGTGCAGTCTCATCAGTTATCTTGGCTGACAGAGTATAAAAAGATTAGAAATTCACTGTGAGGCTTTATTAAGAAAGAAAAAGCTGATCTAATAGCTTTCCTATCTTGTCATAACACTTGCATCAGTTGAATGGTGACCTGTGCTATTTGTAATTTATCATCACCATCCATAAGGTAGGGCTTAATTATTTTTTCATTGCTTAAGTCAGAGAGGTGTAACTCCAGTTGGTACTGTTAAAATAAAGATAAAAGAGACATATTTATGCCTGAACTTTGTAACGTCCTTTTTGTTTAGGAGAAGACTGATGTGGAAGGAACGCTGTTTGTTTACACAAGGTAAGCATGTTATGTTTTCATGCCTGAACATGAAACCTCTGGATGTAGAAAACCTAGCTAGGTAACAGTTTGGCCAAATGAAGTAACATGCTCAAATCCTGTCATATTCCAAAGTGAAAAGAAATTGAATACTGAAAAAAAAGACAATACACAGAAGAAAACACTGAGAAAGAGGCATCACCTAGAATGTGGATAAGACTTCAAAATGTAGTTTGAAACTCAGTGTGGTTGAACCAGAGAAATCTGTGATATTGTTTTAAATAGGATGTAGCATTTTTTCCTTGAAAACATGTCTGAAAAAAGAGTGAAGAAAACAATGATGTTCAGTAAGGGTAGGGAATGACAGGACTTTTTTTTCCCCCTGTATAGAGGAACATTCATGTTACTTGAATCTGATTGCTAATTTTCTGTGCATATTTCCTCCACAGTTTTGGATTTTTTTAATGCTTTTGTTATGTAATGGCTGTGGTTATGGAATATTTTATATAATTCATATGTTTAGGTATATGTTTTATTTGCAGATTTTTTGCTTCCACTTCAATGTTTTTACTTAGGAATATGGCTGTTGAGGAGATGAGAAATTCTTGTGATGTTCAGAGATTTTACAAAGACAATACTCTTTGGATCATCCATCAGATCATCTGTTCTAATATTCTATGTACTAGATCTGTTGTAAAGCCTGCCTTGTGTTCGGACAGGGTTTCCAAGGTAGTGCCCCAGCATTTTCACATGACTAATGTTAAAAGCATAAAATGACTCAGTTAACAGATCTTGCAGTAGCTGCTGGAAGGGACACTGAAGCAGATAAACATATTTTCTTCTTCAGCTTTTATGCTTTTGAGGATCCAATAGGAGTACTGAGAAAGCAAAGGATTCTTTTGAGTAGGCAAGTGACAAACTGACACTGAGGAGGCACAAGAGAATTTGAATTGTGTGAGGTGGGAATGCTGATTTTAATCTTTTGAGCTCTTTCCTACCAGCAGCAGGAATCATTAGCAGTAATTTTTCTAACCTCCTTTTAGGTAAGTGAAGAGGAACAAAAAGATGATATGAGATGCTGTAAAAATTACCGCTGCAAGATGAAAGAACTGGCCCTTGTTTGTGCTAGCAGTAGCATGAAGTGCCTAGCTTTGTACTGTACAACAGAAGCAGTATTTCTCTGGGATGTTGGATTTAGATGCCTGGAACTGACAACGTGTAGGCCTGGCACTTCTACGACCTGTGTTCTTCCATTGTTCTTTTTGTTCCCTGTATAGAAGGGAAGCTGAGGAAGATTTCATTTTCATCAAAGATTCCCACCGTTGCTACCCTACAGAGAACAATACTGAACAGGTTATGAGCTGTGGGTGACATCATGTGTTGACCTCCCCCTGAGTTTCAGTTTTAACTTTAATTTTCGGTAGCTTTGAACAAAGTCATAAAATCCTGTTGGAAAAACATTGCCACCAGACCATAGGTTTGTCACAGTTACCATTGTGATAAAGTAGGGTGACCATTTTACTTAAGCTGTTTTATTTATCACTTATCCCATCTTTGAGAATTCTCAGGAAGTTTCAAAAATCAGACTTGCCACTGGGTTAACACCAGTGGAAGTAGATTATTTAAAAACAAGAAAGGGAAAAAAAGTGAATCACTGGCTGTTGCAAACCTTAAGAAGAATCCTTGTTTGCAACAACCCTTTTGTTTGATTTTCTATTGCCTCCCATCCTGTAATGCAGGTTCCTGAACTTTGGATTTCATAGAGACATCCACCCACCAGCGATTACCAGAGTTGGCGCTTTTCCCAAACATTTAGCCATTATCTTGTCCTTTACTGTCAAACTCAGTTTGAAAATGGTATCTTCTGTCAGAATTGGTGGTAGGGGTAACACTCACGTTAACATAAATTATCTAAGTGACTTAGGAGTATAACCCCTATGAAACAGCATATTAGGATTTGTGTTTTTATACTTTAGATGGTATTGAAAATCCCGTCTGGAATGATTGTTATCCTATATAGTTGTTTCCTGAATATTAAACAACAGGCTGTCTCTGGCCCATGACTGTATCTTTCTAATTGCTGTTTACAGTTCTACAGTCTACCAAGAAACCATAGGCTAGATTTTGATGTTTGAGTAGTGTGGTGCTAGTGGTCTGGGATGAAGTGTCATTTAGTAATATATTTCCTGTTCAGATGTTGTAGCCCTTATAATACAATGTAAAAATGATTATGATTAATGCAGTGTGTGTGTAATTCTTGTGACTAAATCTTTGGGCCTCAAATGGTAGTATTACAGATGCTGCATACTCTCCGCAGTTACTGTGAACATGGTGCTTTGGTCATGTCTCCTACAGAATGTTTTGAAATAATTAAAAGGATTACATGAAAGACTGCAAGGCTCAGTTGTTATTTCCTTGACAATTAAATTAGATTTTCGAAATACTGTTAAAAAAGAAAAACAGTTTTGGAGAACTGTACAACAAAAAATTAGTCATTTCTGTTTTTCTTTGACCTGGTATTTCTACTTGATAATTTTCAGATCAGCTTCTCCAAGGCATGGCTTCACAATTATGAACAGGCTAAGCATGGAAAATCGAACAGAACCAATTACTAAAGACCTCGATTTCCAACTGCAGGATCCTTTTCTGCTTTACAGAAATGCCAGATGTAAGTGTGTGATATGTTGGGTTAAATGTTTAGTCAGCTCTTCTTCAGAGTCTCTTTTCTGTTTAAGACAGTCTAAGTCATTAGATTACAGCTTTCAAGGACTGAAACTAGCTGGCTAATAGCTATAATTGAAGGAATACTTTTTTGTTGTTGTTATTTTGACATGCTGAAAGAGAAAAGTCTCTCAGTGCTTCCTAACATACCACTTTTCTCAAGAAAGCATTTAAACATGCTTAACACATAATCTTTCCCTTAATTGACAAATAGTAGATTTTTATGGCAAAGTGTGTGTGTTGGATGTACATATTCATACAGATAGTGTTTGTGTTTTGAATATACTTCCGTTGGTGTTGGGAAGTCTTGTTGTAAAGAAAATCTACTGAAAGTTGGAGTGATGTATGTGATCTTAGTGTTCTGCATAAAGATAGACAAACGTAGCCAATTCAAACCCTGTCTCTGTTCCAGCTCCAAATTACTGTCCTTACAGCAGGTTTTAGAAAGGGTTACTTCTGGACTGTTAGGGGTAACTGACCTGAGAACAGTGCTAATACGGAGTTGAGCCTCATTTAAGCCCTGATGAGAGAAAAAGGTAGTACTTTGGGCTCTGTGCTTGTCTTATATAATTATCAGGCTTCTATGTAAGAATTGGCATATATCAGGCAAACTCAGAATTGAGTGGTAGATATGAGTATGCTGTACATACAGATATAGACAGAACCATTGCAACATGCAATTATATGTGAATGAGCATTTATAAATATACATATTTATGTCTGTACTTGGAAGTAGAGCTGTACTGTGATCTGTTCTTTGTGTTTGGTGCATAAAAGCTGATTCTAAAAATTCTGTGTATGACCTCTGATCCAGAAGTGTTCCCTCTGAACAAAGTAAAAACTGAGGAAAGTCATGGCATCCAAGGCCATGCAGTTTTGATAATCTGTTAGATCTTTCTATTTCCTAAGCTCAATGTGGAGCTTGAAAGCTCCACAGCTTGAAAGCTCCAGATCAGGAGGGAGCTCTGTTGCTCGCATATGCTATGTGGCAGAAATAATAATGGTGTAATAACATTTTAAATACTCTCAGAAACAGATTATTTGAGATGCTGAAAAAGAGGTGAAATTCTCCCTTTTAATTTCCCAAGTAAACGGAAAAGAAATGCAGACGTCTCCAGGTACACTAGACAAGACATGAAGATTTTAAGCAGTGTTAAGTACCACAAGACTCGTTTATCCTATATGATTTTGATGAGTCTCTCCTATGTATATAGGGTTTTTAATCTCATTTTAAATTCCTGGTAGGAATTTGTATATGCATATACTAATATTTGCCTTTTGAAGTTAAACCTATTTTTTTTAATTTTTGTTGAGACACAATTTTCATAAAGAATAAATAGAACTTGTCTATTACTACTCTCTGTGCTGACATAATAGAAGTAAGACAGTCTTTAATCTGAACACCATGTATAAACAGCTTTTTTTTTTAACAGCAGAGAAGATTGTTTGCTTGGTTTTTGAGGTGCAAACAATTTGTTCACTAAGAGATGTCAGAATTTAGGTTTACAGGGTCTCAAGCACAGGTATTAACGTATGCTTCTGAGCAGTGGGCTTGTGTTCAAGTAACCTGCTTGGGCCCTTTTTGGCTAATTGTGTAACAACAAAACGCAGAAGGCTTCCTTTCTGAATTCTTCTGTCTAAACAAGGATTCTTTTAGGGCAGGATTTCCATCTGACAATTCAAAGCTGGATTTTTTTGAAAAATTCATTGTCAGTCAGCCTCTGCAAAGTTAGAGTAGTCCATTGGTACCTCTCTGCTCTTCTGTGCAGGAGAATTTTACTGAACCCTTCTATGTTCAGCTTTAAGACCTGTCATGCAAAATGGACTAGTCAGCTAAACGCACCAAGGGATTCATTTCCCTGAATTAGTTAATGGCCCTTTTTGCTAGTAGATTCACAAATCTGTACTAGGAGGCACTATCTTGAAGAATTTTCAGTGTACATTAAAGAACAAACCCAACAAGCATACCAAACCAAGGGAATGGAAGCAGGAGGATTGGAGCAGAGGAGATGAAAGCATATCTTCAGGGGTGACCTACATCGACAATTTGCCAGCACCAGTATGAAGTTACCAGCATTTCTGTTTCTCAGCCACAAGAGCCAGTGTATTTTTGGCTTCATGGCGCTCTTCGATGTATCATTCAGTTGAGGAGAAGCATGAATAAGAGCGTACTAAAACCCCAGCTACTGTACTACTAGTTTTTCGAGGTCTTCAGCCATAGTTTTGGTAGGTCTGTTTTCTCCAGAGTTAACTGCTGCATCTGACTATAGAGAATTCTGTCTGTTACTTAATTTGTGCATTCTATTATGTGAGAAGCGGTTCATGTTTGCTTTAGTAAAAAGTCCACTAGTTTAAGATATCGGGTAGTATCGGGGCATTCCATGTATACGGATACATGTTAATACTAGTTATTTATCTTTCTAGAATAGTCTTAGAAGATTTAATCCTTAGTTCTCCAAAAAAGCTGAAGCTATTGGTAGTTTAGAAGAACAACTTTTTTTCTCAGCCTTTCATGGAAAGAGTTATGTCTCTAGAACAAACTGGGTTTACAGACCCATAGAAGAAGAGTTATTTACTACCTCATTTGACCTTTGCAGGTTTTCTTTAGGTCATCCTGATAGTTTACATGGTGATTTCTCCACTAAGATGCAGCTAACTTCAGACCTTTTCTTCCTTATTGTATGTTTGAAAGTCTTTACTACATAAAATAAACTCCTCAACATTAAATATCCATCTTCACTGAAGTCTCAACCAAACATGATTCTGAATATCCACCTTGAATTTTTGCTATAAATATCTTCATTGAGTTTTGCTTTGTTATACAACTTCTGTTTATCATTTTTGCTAAACTGAGGCTTTAGGCTTTTTCCTTATTAAATTGAGTTTTCAAATTCAAAACCTATTCTTTTTGGGCACTAGTGTTACATTGTTATTTTTATTTCCTGTTTCCAGATACTAAGAGAGGACTATTCAGTAATAGCTGTTTACTTGGCTCAACCTTGTGCAGTTTTGAAGTAGCACTTAATGGGATCTGGAAACAAGTTACCTTTTCTAATCTTTTGTTTGAATTAGTTACTTTTTACTCTATTTGTCATAGAAATCTTATTAGATATGACATAACTAGCACTATTTCCTCTGTTCTAATTGGCATAGTTCCTTTCTCATACAAGAAGATCTGTATTCGATTTTTGTGAAAATATAAATTTCAAAAAACACAAAATCCAATATCTGGAAGAATAAGAAAGTCCTGTAAAGTCTTTTGTTTGTTGCAATGTTATGAATGTTTGTTGAAACTAGTTTTATTTCAGTAGAACTGAGTATCTACAGTTGGTTGTATCATACAATTTAAAATAAATGCTCTTGGCAGCCAAAGGGTGTTACTTTTGCACTGGACAAGTCCCCCAACATTTTGCCATGTTATACTTACCATTTCAGAAAGACTGCTTTGCACCCACTCTATGATTACAGTAGAAAAACCTATCCAAAATGATATATAACAAAAGTAAAGTTTATGAATACTTAAAAAAGGACTATTTTGATCTTTTTACTATATTGGGTTTTATATAGCTTCTATTTTTTCCATATGATCTTCTGCTGTCCTAGTGGTCTAAAGTCTATTGTCTAAAAACGTTGGTGCAGACACCTACAGTCTCATACCAGGACTTTTCAGGCTAGATTTGGGAGCCCTGCCAGTTAATGTTTACAGTGATCCGCTATTTAACATAAAAGTTTGTGTCTGTTAAAGTAAGGTTAGAACTAGGCGTATTCATTTAAAAGCCAGAAGGGAAGCTCAGGTTACAGAGTATTTGATGCCAGAAGAAACCCTTTTCTAAGTACACCAAAAACCAAACGGTTTACAGATCAAATAATTATTTTCAATATGATCCTTAAACTTGTGTAGTTAACTGTGGTTTCAGACACTTTGTCTCTCTGAGAGCAAATAAAGATGGTGGTTTTAGTTATTTGTTTAGATGATCTAATGTTTTAAAATTTTTAAAGGCAATTCCTGGCTTATGTTTTTGACTAGTTTTTAATTCATAATTACTACTTTTCCCTCCTAATCTTGGTGGTATTTATTGTGGAAACCAATGTTTGGAACCTGTTGCTCTAGACTTTATGCTAATTAATATGAAATAATGCAGTCGAATATGCGTAAATGTAATTCTTGTTTAAGCTAATATCAGTTTCTCCTTTCGGCAATGATCGAGAGCTGTGGTGATAGGATTATTATATAGTTGAAGTACATCATACCAGTTGTATATGGGTGTATGCTGGGTTAGAGAATTATTTCTTGAGTTGACTGATTTATCATCTTATCACTGTATACTGGTTTTTGTATTTATAGAACAGGGAGAACTTGAGGAAAACTAAGTTGTATATCTTGGAGCTCAGCTCAACTTTAGCGTTCTAGCTGCCAGAAGAAGATACAAGGAAGTGGACACAAGCAGAACAGCCATGCCTACTTTTGGTGAAACTGCGTAGAGACAAGTGGTACCTACATAACCTCATAGTAATCTGGTTTAACTAGCCACCATCTGTCTGTCAGGACCCCTCAAATTTAGTGTCACTTTCCCAGATTCCCACACTGCAAAGATTTGCAGTAGATGGAGGGAGTTTGGCAGTTGTCCATAGACATAGCCAGAGTTTTGGGGGGGGGTCTTCCTCCCCTCCCCCACCAGAAATATTTTTTTCCCTACGTCATGATTATTCCAGAAGGAAAATTTTTCCAAAAGTATGTTGAGGGCAAGTGAAATGGAAAGGAGATGTTTAGGAAAAGACAGTTGTCAAACTAGATTTTTTTTATTCTTAGTTTCTGTACTACAGTCTCCTAGAGCCCTCTCAGCTGGAGGAGCTCATTTTTTCCAAGGCTGAGAGGGATCCTTTCAGATCACCCTTCTGATTAAGCACTAAGTAGCTAGTAAGTGCCCCACTTGAGCAGGCATATATGAAGACTTATTGATCCTCAGGTAGACTCTAAAAACATTTCTCTTCTAAGAAACTTCTTCTTGGAATACTATTAGAAGTTTACTTTCCTAGGGAAAAGAGGAGTCAACGGTATAAAAGTTCAGTAAATCCTGTAAAAAAGAATAACGGATGTTAAAAAAAAAATTCCCCTGAAATCTGTTCTGATGATATCCTACATTGTGTATTCTAGAATTCAATATTAGTAAAACTCTTCTTTCTTCTGAAGTGTGTTTCTATTTGAGAAAGAAATCAGTATTTGGTGGTTAGATCTACTTTCTGTATATATTTGGTTTCAGTCTTGTGTGTCATGGTCAGTAAACAAAAACTTGCTCAACTATTTCCATTGAGACAGGGAAAATAGATTTGTTTGTTTTAGGCTTTCTTTTTATGATGTAATAAAACTTCAGAGTTTCTATTTGCTTTTTGGTTTTGGTAAAAATGTCAGTTTAAATTGGAGAACTTTATTAGCCTTTTACCCACCAACACACAGTATTCTGATCGAATAATGAAAAAGAACAAAATGACATTCTCATTTGGAACCTGTTGCTCTAGACTTCATGCTAATTAATATGAAATAATGCAACAGAATATGCATAAATATAATTATTGTTTAAGCCAATATCAATTTCTCCTTTTGGCAATGATCGGGAGCTGTGGTAATCGGATTATTATATAGCTGAAGTACATCATATCAGTTGTGTATGGGTGTATGCTGGGTTAGAGAATTATTTCTTGAGTTGACTGATTTATCATCACTGTATACTGGTTTTTGTATTTATAGAACAGGGAGAACTTGAGGAAAACTAAGTTGCTAGCACTGTTAAGAATAGATATTATTTTCCTTTTTTAAATTTAAAAGGAAAACAAATTATACACACTGAAAATGCATTGATATTGCAATAGGATTGAATTCCAGAAAATTAAGGTCATATTTCTGACAGAATTAACTTTGTCATGTTGTATGCAATTTTTCTAATCTATTTTACAATTTGTCTGTAACTTAACTACTTTACAGTTTTGTCATGTGCACATTTTTTGGAGAGGAGTAAATAAGCAGAGAGTGGGAAGAAAGTTGCTTATCTAGTTCTTGGTGACTTTTTTTTTTTTTTTTTTTTTTTTTTTTTTTTTTTTTTTTTTTTTTTTTTTTTTTTTTTTTTTTTTTTTTTTTTTTTTTTTTTTTTTTTTTNTTGTCTTTTGAGATGCTGTCTTGCATTCAGTTAAATGACTTCCTTGTACCTTCTCTCAGAATTTATCTGTTCTTAGATTGGTTTGTAACACTTCTACTAGCCTACTGCTATGCTTCCCATATACTGTCTCCTTTTCTGTTCTGTTCTTCACTCTACTGACTTTAATGTGCGTAGATGGTAAAAATTACTTCAGAAGGTCAAGAAAAATAATAAATGACCCTTCAGAAATAGTGTAGGTATTGATTTACTTTTTTTCTACAACTTCGTTAGGTTTTTCCAATTCTGTGTCTCAGTTTTCAGTGATATGTAAAAATCTTTAATGTTTGCCTGTAGATGTATAAAAACAATATGGTAACCTGATGGCATAATTGAGCACTATTTTGCATTTAGATGTGGTTGGACACACAGCAGTGCTGCTTTACAGCAGCAGATTTGTAAGATCAGGATTGCCGATCTTGCTGCCTAATGCTTAGTTAGCTTGCTTATTTTAGAATATACAAGCTGGTATGACTCTTTTTGAAGTATGTGATTAAGCTCTGCTTGATTCTATGGGAGTAGGATTTGATTTTTAATGTTACGTGATGTCTGTGGAAACATTTATTGCTGAAAAGGGATGCTTATTTGCAAATTACTATAAAATAAATAAATAGAATGAAAAAACAGAGTAGAAAAGTAGAAGATACTTTTCGGTAACAATCTGTAGTTTATCATATTATCGTCTTTACCAGGCTCTTTATCTAACTGAAGTTAGCCCTATTTTGAGCAGTGTTCGGCTAGATGACCTCCAGATGCCTCCTCCAAACTAAACTATTAATGGCATTCTAGGATTATCAGGTATTGGTTAGTTCTGCTTCAAGGTGCTTGGGATTTTTTTGTACTTAGCGTGGAAAGGACATGTAGGTTTACTATATTCAGATTTAGATTTCTAGGGTTCAAATCACAAGAGAGAAAGAAGGAATTAATAGTCTGTTTTTTCCTTTTAAGCAAAACTCTTTGTATATAATACTATTAAGTATTTTTAAGTGATATTTTTTCCCTAGGGCTTTCTTATTGTTCATGTTTTCCCTTAAACTACATACAACACATTTTCAGTGCAAAATTGTAAATCCAATTTTGAAGGTCCTATCTTAAGACATAAAAATCTTGATGTGGAAAACCATGTCACTTGTTTCCCCCTTCAACTCGGCCCAAATATACAAGGATTCTTTTCAGACTTTTCTAAAAGGTTGTATTTGTCGTCTCCTCCTCACCCTTCATATCCTGAGATTTTTGTCCGAGGTGTGGAATCTTCCAACTGTAAAGCAAGTAATTTAGAAAGCTTTGCGTTTGTAAAGTGGTTTTATAATGGTAGGAAGTTTTGCAACTAAAACTGCAATGAGTGCAGCCATCTTTTGCTCTAATGACATGTGTGTTTATGTTGTGTAATGAGAGTGGTCAAAATTATAAGAAAAAGTGTGGTACTGCTACCAGATTTTTCAGTTATGTGGAATGATGGAGTCCAGTTTGAAAGGCAGTGAAGCTTATGTCATGTGAGAAGAAACAGACTAAGGATTTGAGATAAAAGTGCTACGTAGTTTTTTGGTGACTGAGAATTATTTTGTGTATGGTAGAAGTGTATACCAACCTGGGAAAGTGAATTAGTAGAGAAAGTATATGGAATAGAACTAAAAGCATTTATCAAGTACCCTGCAGTTGTGGGTGAGTTTCTGAATAGAATGGAAAGAGCATAATACTGCGTATATCTGCTAAACACAGTCTTAGTTTCCCATTTATGGATGTCAGCACATAAGTAGCGTATTAGCTTGTCTGGACGTTTACTGCTGAGAGTGTACTGCCAACATGAGGAATTCCGGACATCTTTTCAAGATAAGATAGGCATATGATGCAGTAAAGCTCAAGAGTTAAAGTCGGAACAGATTTTTTTTTTAAAGGGTCTTTTTCATGTGACTACCTGTACACAGTCTTCTTTATACATACCTCCTTGTGTAGTATAAAATAGCAGATGTTTCCACATCAGTGAAATTACATATGTGAACACTTAAATACTTACATAAGCAAAATGTTTGATAACTAATTACTTTTTAAAAACCACTCGTATAACCCCCTTTTCAGATTAACCCCTTTACTTGCAGATGTTTGCATTTAATATATCAAGCTTTCAGGTAATGTTTTAAACTTCTTAGCCTATTCACTTACAATAAAAACTTTTTCATGTTTGCTACTCATACCTGCATGCCTATGCGTTTATTTTTTACCCTAGAGTCAAAGGAGAGGTGGGAGAATGATGTTCTTTAGATGCTTAAAAGACCGTATATTACCAAGAGAAGCTGTCCATTTGCATCTCCACCAACTGGAGAATTACCAGAGTTCTCTATACCATATTGTAGTGTAATCACATGCATGACTTTAAAGTACATTATCCCACACTATTACTTCGCATTATTAATGCTATTTCATACATGATACAGACTCTTCTATTTAAATAGAAATGGAATACTTATCACAGGAGATAGATTCTCATGCAGTCTGCATGCACACAACTCTGTAGTGCTGTCTTACCTCCAGGTTTGATGTAGAAGCAGTTGAGCTGAGTTTCATGCACCAGCTTCCCCTTATACTTCGTTTCAGGTTCCGCTGGCAAGTGGCTGGTTAGCGGGTGATACGCTTGCCGAACAAAGGCTTGAAACATTTTAGAATTCCAAAGGAGCTTTATAACAGCTGAACCAGGGTATATTTTCTGCGTATATTAAATGAAAATTCCTTTTGGTTGTTTCTTGCTTTAGAAATACTTAACTTCTGTGCAAGACTATTACTTTAAAACCTCGCTGTTGTTAGAACTGCTGGCAACTTAGTGCTTTCATCTAGAAACTATTTTCTAGCTCTTGGAAATCTCAGCAGTATCTCTTGCATTATCCTTCCTTTCCTTGCTCTTCACTCCTAATCCTTTCCTTGTCCTCTGTGTCTAATACTCAGTTGGAGCCTTCTCCTCCCCCTGTGGTTTTTCAGGAAAACTTGGATTGAGAAGTGAAGATAATGGGCGCCATCCACCCGTCAGCTCATCACCTCACCAAGCCATGACAATCTCTGGTTTCTGTATATCAGCACGAACTTCTCTGATAATATCCTCTTGTGTTTGAAAAAAATAGGTTTGTCTAGTAGGACGTGGACTGCACTCCTGACATAGCCAGAAAACTTCTCTTGGAATGCAAGCTTGCTTGTTCTCAGTCTCTTTTATATGTGTGTGTATATATATAAAAATACTTGTAACCTTCTCTTAATGGGAAAGAGTGTAGCCTACAGCACATATGCAGACTCCTCACTTCTGTCTACTATTGATTTAATATAAGCTCTTGACTGTCTCATCAGCTTTGCCTTCATCAGTACAAGTCTTAAATCAGCATTAAACAGTATTTTTCAATTGTGGGAGGAAAAAAAAAGAGAAACCTTTTTCAAGTATAAGATAGCATACCCTTTAAAGGACAAGGAATGTGGTCTATATAGAAACCCGGTGCAACTGTTCCAGTGGAATTTCGCTAAGGCTCAAATGCTGTGTTGCTTTTTTGTCTTAAGAGGCATACAAACTAGTAACAGTGTTGGGCTTAGTATTTGCTATCTGCTGTGCTTTAATGGTTATGGCTGCAACCCAGTTGTTGGGTTTACAATGCAGAGCTTGCTTTAATACAATGTAACAGAATATAAAGTCTTCACGCCATTATGTATTGCTTAAAATTAATCTTTACAAAAAATGTGTTTGTACCTGCTATCTTCATTATTTTAGACATATATACTCCTAGGTCTTTTAGAGTTTGTTTCAGTAATCCTTTTACATAGTAGAGATATTATTCATACGAATAAAAGCAGCCACAGATCTAGTAGGTAGGGGAAGGGGAAAAAAATAAGTGATGTAAGACACATGCTTCAGGTCAGATGTTGACAGTAAAGGGGCTAGGAAGATTCTTCCTGTGAATCATCTGGTGCCAGTCATTGTCTCATACAGGATATGGACTTTCAATTTGAGCTTCACCAATTCTTTTGTCTCTGTTAAGCAACTGCTTTTCTGTAAAATTTCAGGATTAATTGATTAACAAAATATAGTGCTAAATCCTGTACACAGGAATTCGAATGCCTTGTGGCATCTTTCAGTGGGAAGGCTCTTGAAGCTTTGTAATAATTAATTAGAAAAGGAGGAGAGATAACATTGGATTTTATGTAACATATATGCTTTCAGGCAATGCTTTACTTCTTTTTGCTTTTCAGTTGTCATCTCTTCTGTTTTTATTCTGATTTCTGCCACATGAGTATTTTGTACATCTCCTTGCCATACTGAACACAAAGTTGAGATTCAAGTTTCTACTGAGCAAGTTAGAAGTAGAAGGAGGCCACAAAAAGAGAATGAGGAAGCAGAAGGGGAAAATTACTGGTATGTTTTATACCGAAGGGATTATGCATGGGTTGATAAACACAGTTGACTTCTGAAAAAAAAACAAGTGATACAGTTTTACTTCCTTTCATACTTCCTGCATGAAAATAATGCAATGCAATTGCTGTAACAAAAATCTCCTGATGCATAGTTCCAAATCTGAACTTGAACTGAAACATTTCTCTATTCAGCAGTGCAAAAATTGCAGAGTATCTCCCAGCATTGCTTCAGTATTTTAAAATGTCTAACTGCTAATATAACATAAATTTGGTAAATATGGATTTTTGGATGCTCTCACCCGTTGGATTACAGATCTAAAACAAAGAAATATTTTCAAGGTAACAAACTTGATCATAAAAGGTATATTCTGTTTCTCCCTCTGTTTCTCCCTTGTGCACACATGCATCTGCAGACACGCACACATGCACACATTGCTTTGCACAAAAGAAGGTAGAAAAGTTAATATTCATTTTTAAAGATACACAAATACCTTAAAAAGGAAAAAGCAGTAAAGTGGTTTCAAAGAGGTGATATCTGTATCCTCTTGAAAGAAAAAATGCAATTTTCACAAGAATAAAGTAGATCATAAAATAAGCTTAATAAAATTTAAATATGCATACAGGGTAAAATGAAATTTTCAATGGCAGCTCCATAGTTTGGTCAAAGTAACTGAAGACGATATAATGGCTGACTGTAACAGAAGAAATGACTACAAAGGAGTGCAGATTTTTTGGGGGGTGGGCAGTATTGAATAAAACAAGTCTTAAAAGGCTATGGCAAGTAGCCATTGTAAAAGCAATGACATAAGCTATACTGTAAACAGGAGCTACGAATTGTGAAATTCTGCCCCCCCTCCAAAAATATACGTATATATATATAGTAGTTGACTTTTACATTTGTCTATATCTCTAGGGCATTTGTTTTATTTTTCTAACCTTTTTCAGAAAGAAGTTGATTGCGTAGGAAAGATGGTGAGATGGTGAAGTTGACTGCCTCCAAAATGTTGGAATGTGCAGGGTATACAAATGGAAAAACAGAGTTTTGTGGGTTTTTTAGTTTTGTCAATGTTATGATATTCTTTAGATATTACACACATTACAAGAACAAGAATATGTTTTCAGTCAAGTTAGACTGTTGTTGCATGTTGACAGCTTCATCCTGATCTGCAAATGTATTTCCATTAATTAGGATCTGAAGATACGCAATGGAAAAATAAGTGAAATGAGATCACAACAGTCAGAATTTTAAACAACAGCTATAGTTGAGGTTGCTTATTTTCATAATAAATCCTTGTTTCAAGTTGTTCATAATTTTGCTTGACTTGAACTGCTTTGGATAAGAGCTCATCAGAGTGATTATAGGAAAACTTCAGGATTCAGGAAAAAATACCATAACTTAGTCTTGAATGCTTACTTAAGGGTGAAAGACTTCTTTCCCCTCTTGCCCCCCCCTCCCTTTTTGGGGGGTAACAGAAAAAAATATCACCCATAGAGTTTGAAAACCTGAAGGTAGCTCTGGGATGAGAGATGTTCTTTGGTAGGTACCTCAGAGAGGAACTTTTCAAAATTTGGGGGAGTATATTCTTAGATTTGGCTGAATTATGAATCCATGAAAACTGCAGTGGTAAAATCCTGTCGAGTCTTCTATCAGTCCTTCAAGTATGTCATTAACACTGGAGCAGCCTTCATCCCCACAGGACTAGAACACCAGATAATCCATAAGATACATAACAGAAGCTGCCACTTACCTTAGCTAGTGGAAGGCAGGAAGTATAAAGGCTAGAAATAGAGAAGATGAAGGCAGCTCTCAGTTATATTCTCTAAAATAAAAGCAAACTGTTTTTTTTTTCATCTCCCAGGCTGGAAGAGCAGTGGTGCTTCCTATTGTCCCTTTCGCCTCAGTTGAGAAGGGGAGTTCTTCTCATTGCTTTAACTTTTAGGGTGATGTGCGTATCATCAAGGTTCCAGTTTAAAGTTTTCCACTGGTAATTAACTGTTCTGTGAACTTTATAAACAATATTACTGAGAAAAGTCTTCAGAGGTAATCCAGTATAACTTCCCTTTTTACAGCTTCATAACTTGTAAAAGTTAATTTCTAGCATTCTGGGAAGAAGCCTGTATCTGTAAGTGCTGGATGGGTGGTAGATATAATCTTAAGATGATTTTGTGCTCATTGAGTACTGATGTGTATTTTTTTTTCTGCTGATAGAAGTTACAGATACCTATTTAGTTTAGATTTGAGTGGTGGTATTTTTTTGTTTATGTTCAGGTCACTTTGTGTGTATGAGAGCCTGGCTTTATTTCAGTGTGCATGGAAGACCCAGTTAGTGGTTAGGAGTGGGAAGCTGTTGGAGATAATGGAGCACTAGTAAGCTAGTATGGATAGTAAGAGCTTCAGACGTTGAAGAGTTACGTTTCTTTTCCCACTCAGCCATTCTCTGATGGATTTCTTTCACAGGAAGGTTGCTGTTGTTGACTCAGGATATCTGGGTTTGTTTTTAGCCATGATAAAGACTTCCACATACAGCTTTCCAAAGCCAGTGTCTTCTCATTTTTCTTTTAAAAATGGAAACAGTAGCATTTGTCTATGGTAGTCTCTCTTCACTTTGCTTGTAAGCTCTTTCAATAAGAGACTATATGGTCATTCCTGTTAGAAAAGGCAGTGGAGCTCCAGTCTGATGTGGATGTTTTAGGAGTCTGTTGTGAAATAATAATGAGAAACATTTGTTACTTAAGAACAGCTTATTTTTGAGAACAATACAGGTTTTATTAAGAGCAACTTGTTATTTAAGAAGACGGTAGCCTAGCACCTACCTTCATGTCAGTGTCATGCATCATCATGATTTAAAAGTTACTTGGAATTGATGATGCAGTGGCAGGGGATGAGACTAGAAATCAGTAGAAGGCAGAAAAAAACTTCACTAAGCCAGATGGATCATTGCGTTGACTCTATTCCTGTGTCATGACTGAAAATTTCTTGTAGCATCAACAGAAGTCAGTTTTAAGGGAAATCTTGCAAATTTGGTTTACCTTTGGGATCTTTTCCAAAAAGTAGATAACCTGCTGTTGGACTCTTATATCTGCTGAGCTATATGGAAATAAATGGATCAATGGAAATTGAAGTTTCTTACCAAGCTAACATAACTTAGCTTTGAGACTATTTGAGGGACATTCTAGTAAGCCTATTTTGTTTATCCCTGCCACAGAGTTGATATTCTTTTCATTACAAAATTTCCTATAGATTTTTCTTAAAGATGCATCTCAAATCAGACCATCAGAGTAGAACTGCAGACACAATTTTATAAACAAATCATGATCTGTTTGAATTGTCATTCTTTTGCTCAGTGAGATCAGTAATGTTTGTTGGCTCTGTATCTGGAAGTCTGTGAATTGGTCACCCACCCTTCATTAGAGGTTGAAGATCACAAGGATATTTCAGGGTCCATTTTATTAACAAAAATTGTTTTATGCATGGATTTTTAAGACGTAGTTCCAGACATAATTAAACAGATGGCAGTGACGATCCTATTCTTGACCTTAATAATCTTGCCAGTCACTGCCCACTCTCTAACCATCTGCTTTTGGAGAATGGGGTTTTGGGGAGCTTTTCACTTTGTGTTTTGATTTTATTGAGAAAGTTATTTGAATACTTCCCTCCTCAGTTGCCTTTAAGATGACTGGTCAAGCTGTAAAAAGGCTTTTTCATTCTCCATGAATCATTTTAATTTTGTGTTAAGATACCTGTGAGGAGGATTTCTTTTCCCTTTAATAATTGGCTTTTTTCCTGCTTGTTCATGTATAATGTTAAAAACCTTTGAAATAATGGAAATACTGTGGAAAGTCATCTTTTCCCTGTCCATGTTAAAATTGACCCAGAGAGGTGGATCAGGAGCATTATCAAGCTTTAAATGAAAGAACAAGTGTCTGATTGTTTAACTTCCCCCCCCCCCCCCCTTGCATTTCAGGAATTTAATTTAAACTGTTATCAAAATAGTTTCGCATTGTCCAAAGAATTATTTTCTTCCAATGACTTGGGGGATTGTGGGTATATATTTTGTGTTGTACTGCTTTACGTAACATAGAGGAACAAGAGACCTAAAGATTACAGTCCTGCTGATGATGGATCCACGTGACTATTGATATGGTATATTAGGGTGAAATTTATGTTTTTATTATTTATTATTTTTAAATACATAAATAGTGATGCAAAATACTATGTTTAAAATGATCTAAAGCTGCAGAATTGAGCCCTCCTAGATTGGCAAATACCAAAATTAAGATTGCCACTAAAATCTCTCTTTTTTGTTTGTATGTATTTTTAAATTGTGTGATCACATATTTTTTCTATAAGGAATCAAATCATCAATCATCAGGTAGTCTGAATGGTGTTCATGTAAAGAGCAGCTACTCAGTATTCTGATTTTTTTTTCTCCTCATTGCTAAAATGTGGGCCTCTTGCATACTGCTGAAATCCCGTAGTAGAGATGGAACTACAAATTATTATTTTTTCTGTGATATTCATCAGTATGGAGCTGGTACCTTGTAAGTAAATTGAACTGGTTTATTTGTGTTGCACCTTGTTCAGATTAGAAGTATTATTCCTCCTATTTTACAACTTGGAATCCTGCGGCTGAATGGTTAAAATTACAAAGATTAATGTGGGCTATCTTACTTTAAATTACTTGGACCTGTTTTTTTCAGTATATTTTTCACATGTTCAGAAACACCTCCTGCAGACTGCAGTTCTAGTTAAAAGTGGCTGGTGTTTTTGCAGATCACACACTCGAATTTTATACTCAGATACAGGATCTCAGATCAAACACCCGGAAATGAAACATACCCAATCAATGACAGCCACTTCAGATGGTATTTTGTAAATGCATATCGTTGCCTAATGTCTCTGGGGCAATGTTGGAGATGTTCTTCAGCTCTCCAGCATAGCGTGCAGCTGCCTTAGCTGCAGTTCTTTTACATCCTCTTTGCTTTCTTGCAGTCCTGGTTTACTGCTTTATGCTGTGTTAAGAGGATATCCTGTGTCTAGAGCTCTGACAGGGAAGTTTCCTTCACTACTTGAGCCTGAGCAAACTGGAAGGAATATCCTATGGTTGTATCATAATCCTAAAGACTCTATTGTGGACAAAGTAGTCAGATTTGCATTAGAGTAGAATGATACAAAATTAAGATGATGTGCTTTAAATGGAGTTTTAAGATTAAGAACTCATAAATCTGGAAGTATTATTGTGGGTATAATCTGCTTTGGGTACTTTTTGAGTAGGTCTTGCAAAATGATTCTTGGCACTATAGCGTTTTAACACGCTTATCAGAAGAAGGAAACACAGTTGTCATTAATAGTTTGCAAACTAGTCAAATACTGCACAAAAGGTAGATAGCAGAGAGAAATGATCATCAGCGTAAAGCAGTCTGGCTTCTTTGTAAGATATGCATAGACAAACTGCATTTCAGTGTAGTCAAGTGTGGATTTACCTATTCAGGAGGAAGAGCGTAGTCCATACTTGCGAAATCGATACCCAAGGAAGCATGACGTCAAGAAAAAAAAGCATTGAAGTTGAAATGAATAGTCAGCTTCCCCTCCATCTCTGGATTTTTTTTTTTTCTTTTGGTCAGGAAGTTTAAAGCAGTTAATTACAGGGGAATCTCAAGTAGGAAGTTATGATATTTCTATATTTAATGTTACCTATGCTTAAATATTGTAGTCTGTGTATCAGTAGCTTTAAAAAATGACGGCAGATATATACACTGAAACCAAAACTTTGATAGTGGAAACTTCTATCCAGAGCACAAAAGTGTAATAGCTGGAAGTTGAAGCTATGCAAGTGAAGACTAAATAGAATAATTGTAAAGAAAAACCCTTTCTTTTTGATAGGGTCCTTAATCCTTAACATGAATTATGAAAAGTGGTAAGAAATTCTTCATCATTATAAATAAATGTTTTAACTTTGAGAGGTTAGAAGTTGTCATTTGTAATTCTGGTAAGTAGCAGCTGCCAACTTCCGCTTATGAATAGCATTCAGTGCTGTAGTATTTGTGAGATAGGAGAAAGAGCCAAAAAAATAAAATTATGAGTCAGAAGCTTTAGAATTGGCTCTGAAGTTGTGATTGTAAAATTAAATTATTTCATTTCTGAAATTAAATCACTGAGCAGTATTAAATAAGCTTCACTGATTTTGTTAAAATTTTTCAGTTTTGATTTATAAGACATCTTTTTAAATTCTAACAATTTAAAGGACTGATACACTTTAATATTAAATTTAATAAATTTAATTTGATGATATAACTAATTTATTTATCTTATTCAAGTTCAATACTATTTCTTGTTTATTTGATACCTGTTATATCCTTCTAGTTTCGTTTAATTTTATTAAAACATAACCATAGTGAGGGGTTTTTTTCCCCTTTAATATGATCAATTCATTACTAAATCTCATTCCTTTTAGTAAATGACATGATTTCAGAACTACTGAAAGTGGATGAATAGATGAATACCAGCTTGGCAGTATAAAATTAGCTCTCCTCATTGGTCCTCAGTTTTGTTAGCTACTGTTCGTGTAGCTGGCTCATTTAGGGAGCAGAAGACATTTGATTTTGATGTTTGTTTGTTTGTTTGTTTATTTGTTTTACAACAGTATCTCCCTGGAAAACTTTATACGTAAAGCTGGCTGTTCAGTGACTTAGTATTTCCTCTTTTGTGCTACAACGGAAGAATCTCCTTTGTAGCTCAGCTGTTTAACGATTACGTTTTAACATGCAGGTGATACTTAGATATAGATTTTCTTCTTGTCAAACAGTTTGATGGAGATGAGAGGGTGTATATAGATAATCTATTTAAATTTAGTCCTGATAAGAAATATATTATTTTCATACTGGTTGAAAGCTTCCAGTGAAAGTAGTATTGCATATGTATTTGTCTCTTCATTAGTAGGAAGAGCATACTGGGTTGCTAGCTTAGTAGTTACAGTTTGTTTTCATCTTAGATTCTTTGGCTGATCCTGGATTTTTATGTGTTGACATATATATAATTTTATATATACACAGATACATGCATGTGTATATATAATATATGTATATTATATATATAATACATATTTTGTTGTTGTTTCCTTAAACATCGATTAAAGTAGAATATATTGTAATATAACTTTATGTCAAGATTAGCCCAGGTGGTGAGCACTCAATACGAACACATAGGTTTCGTGTACCTCAGCTGTGTGATATCTGAGATTTGCAGCCAAACTGTTACCTTTTTATTGGTACCTGCGGTACCCATGCATGAAGAATACTTCAGAGTGCACGTTAAAGTGTCCGTTGTTCTGCAGTAAGTTGAGGAGCTCAGTGTATTTCTACAGTATTGATCTGTTCTGGACAGGTGAATATTGGAGGAAGCATGGAAGGAAGTGGAGGACTGTCCACTTGTGAAGACAGCTCTCCAGAGGATATTCTGACTAAAATATTCAATTAAAATGTCATATAATGTTGCTTTGGTTGACAGACACAATCAGTATTCTGATTCTGTCATCTGAACTAGCTGTGCGTTCATTTGAAATGCATTTTGTAGTTTTATAAAATCTGAAATGGTCTTTTATACTGGCTGTCAGACAGTTTCTTTTTTTTTTTTTTTTTTTTTTTTTTTTTTTTTTTTTTTTTTTTTTTTTTTTTTTTTTTTTTTTTTTTTTTTTTTTTTTTTTTTGTCTCTGAATTGAGGTAAGCTAGCTTGCTTCTGCTATTGATTCTAGTCTTTACACTTTTAATGGCCAGAAGCAGTGGAGTATTTCCAAGAGACTGCCCCATTTCACGTTTATCAGATTTTCATGAATAGCCTATGACTTGTTTGATCAATTGGCCAATAGGTGAATCTGTTCAACCTGTCTTGCATAGTGGAGATGCCACCAACTGTGGCAGAGATAATGAAAAACAACCAGTGTTTCATCAATATTTGCCTATGCTGGAGATTCTTTTGTAACAAAGACGATTCTTGATTTATTAAAACAATTTTGACTTGTCTGGACAGATGAGATTTTCAATCTGTTATATTGTTGTGTCCAAGAATACGGTTTTGTTACCTATAAAATGGACAACATCTAACAGAACAACAACTTTTTCAAATTCTCTAAATACATATTTATTCAAATAAATATATATTCTCTGTGTTTAGATAGAAGGATGTCTAGTGTAGCATAGCAGTGTTTTGGAACCTTGCAAATCCTTCACACACTTTTCTACAAGTTTGCAGTTTATTATTTGATACTTACTGTGGCATGTGTTGGAATATTATTTTTTTTTTTAAGTTCAGATTTAAATGTTAGTGTCCATTTTACAAAAAGGAGATAAATTATGCAGTTCACACCAGCACTTACATTGCACATTTATACATGGATTTTAGAACCTCTGGAGCATATTGTGTTATTTGCCTTTTTTTAGCTGAATAATAAAAATCATCATCAAACTTTGAAAATATTAATGATTAAAAGAACTATATATCTTTTGAAAATTGTTATTTGTTGTCTGTCAATAGGATAGCTGTGTCTATAGTATAGCTTTTTACCAGTGTACTCTGTTAAACCATTTTTAGCAGTATAAAAGACAACAAATGGTTGAAAATTTGAGAGGGAATGGAGATAAATATTACATTGTGTCTTACGAAGAGCTGCACATTCATTTTCAGACTTTAATAAAACCAACTTATATGAAGTATGCTATGTTTTTGGTTCTTTGTAATCGAAGAAGCGATTGCTTTTGGATTGCTCTAATACAAAGAAATATTACATGACCAGGAGTAGTGTTACTCTTGTTTTCAAGCATTTACTCCATCTATTTAGTTCCCTCTCAAATAAAAACTAGCCTCTGCTATGTTTGAAGATGTGCTAGGAATTACCACATGTTAGTGAGATTAACTTCTGCAGCAATGCGAGGGTGGAGGTGGGGAACGGTTAGTTGCCTGTGCTACTGTATCATGCAAACGGGAACAAAGACATTGCACAAGCTTGTGGTGATGATGTAGAGGCGAAGGTACGTATTAGCCCTGTAAGCGCCCCAGTCCTCTCTGTCTTGCAGCAGGTTTGTGCCTGATGTTAGAACTAGGACGGCTGCCCTGAGCGATGTGGAGAGATCATTTTCAAGAATGTGGGCAGACAGTGTTACAGATTTATTCCTGGGCTTTCTTATAAAAATTGTATAACGTGGTTRTGAGTGGAAAACCTCCCTGCTCATGAAGATTGTGGAAGCTGCACTAACTAAGTTCARTTATATTTACTACCATCATGATGGTTGCATTAGTGGTGTATACATTTCAGAATTTTGTGCTGTTAGTAAATTTAAATCTGTTGTTGCTGGGCAGAGCTGCACGCACTTACTTTTGCAGAAACTAGAATCTGAAGTCTGAGCTTAGATACAGGTTTTCTAATGCTAGGGTTCACTACAGATAATTACTGCTTTGGAGATGAAGGTCGTGGGCAACATGATAGGAAATCTGCAACAAGGAAGAGATKTGTTTATGCTACTATAACAACATTGGTGGTATATTATGTAAGAGAGGCCTGGAAGTTGTGAGAAACAAAATAAATCTTGCTTGCTTCTCTGCCTGCAGCACGCTAACCACTAGGGGTCCAGTGAATGGATATGACAACTGAAAAAATTGTCAGAGAAAAAGGATTTAAAGAAAAAAAAATGATAGTTTAGTGTTTTGGAGAAAAGGATCAAATATCTCTGCCTTCAGTATAGATTTAAGAACTTGTRTTGTACATCCGTGGAGATATGCCTTTGATCTTTTTGATTTATTGGAGGATCTGAGTCCTCGTATTTATTTTAAAGAGGAGGAAAAAAGAAAGACAAAAATAAATTTAAAAATTCCTTTGCAGGTTACATTTAAATATCTACCAGGTAGAATTGCTATCAGGTGGAAATGCTGTTTGAGAAGATGCTCATAGTTTGTGTTTGATGTGCATTTACAGTGTCCATATATGGGATTTGGTTTTATGATAAGGAAGAATGCCAAAGAATTGCAGAGCTCATGAAAAAGTAAGTGATGGGTAAACAAGACTTTCTGTGCTTTTTTATGTATGTATTTCTGTACATACATGCACATTATCTTACAAGGATGGTCATACCTCTCTACTTTAAGCCTATTTCTATAGAATCTGTTAAAAGTAAAACTGTCACACAGCTGCATTTTATATATTAAAAAATAAATTGCTGTATTGTAATACATTTTCATAATTCACTGCTTACCTGTGAGAGTGTAACAGTGCATCTGATTTATTCCCTGATGCTTCAGAGATCTGCTTTGAAGAATTGTATTCTTTGGGGGCTTAATATATTTTTCAGCTTGGGGAGATTTTTTTAATGTTGCTGTTACCTTTTTCTTCTCATATTAAGGTAAGTGAGGGCAATCATGAAGACATACTGTAATAATACAGTTTATGTGGTTTAATCCTCTTTCTRAATCATGGCTGAATTCCTCTTTCCTCTTTTCTTAGCAATATGTACAAAATTCATTTAATTAGCTCTGACTTTATGACTCTTATGTACTTAATTATTTTATATAAGTTCTGTAAACTCAAATTTTGCAATCAAATCAGAAATCAAAATTTCACATAGAACTGTGTTCTCAGATGTATTTTAATCTTACATTATCATGGATAGCCTCATAACTGTCACTGCTTTCTCCATATGTCCAGATTTGATAGGGGCCCGTTTTCTTGCTCTGCCCTCCAGTTGGTTTAATAATTGGCTTATTTGTGGTGATCCCATTTTTGATGATTGTATTCTGCAGGTTTTCATGTTTTCTTGAAGGAGGAAGGAGCTCATTTAGATTGTATTGGTATGTGAAATCTAAATTTTTTACAGGTGTTATGTGGAGGCTATAGTAGAAGCACCTGATAGGAAGTGGCAAAGATGGTATTTACCAGTTTCCTGTGCTATRTGGGATTTGGAGACGTCATGTCACAGCTATTCTGACATTTCTTTGAAGGGATAGGAAGAGAAATGATGTAGGTCYAGTCTTTGTCATCCCAAGAAAAACTATATGAGACTGATACAGTCAAGCTGACAACATTGTATACTAGCCGAGCAGTGCACAGGCACTGTCAGAACTGTGACTCTTTCCTTTTCAGGTCATCTGTGCCAGTCTTAACAGCCTGGTTAACAAACGTGTTTCTGTAGCCAGAAGCATGCTGAGGAAGTGACATCAATTCTGGTTGCCAAAGTATCACGTGCCTGCTTGAGTCCTGCAGTACAAGTCCAAACAAGGCTCACACTTACATATTTAGATTAACAGCAAAATGCTTTAACTATTCTACCACTATGTTCCAAATAGTATTGATTATAAAATACTGACTGGGAAATTAGTCGTTTCCTTTATGTCTCTTTTTAAAAAAAATACCTGCTGCTCTACATTTTTGCAGTGACAAAACATTATGAAGCACAGACTGTGACAATGGTGGGGTTTTTGGTTTTGCTTTTTTGTTGTTTCTGCTGTGTGTACTGCAGCTMTAAAATGAGTCAGTTGTGACCAAAGAAATAATTGATGGGGATGAATTTACAGAAATAAGCAATGAACCCTAGGAAGCCCGGGTTTTTGACAGCTGATTTTAGTTAACTAGCTCAAGTTGCAGTTGATGGTGATTAGGTACTCTCAAACTGGTAATTTACTACAATAAAGACTAGTTTTCAGAGGATTCATGCTATTGTAAACCATATGTAGTGGTTTATAATAGCAGTGTTGCATATAGATAAAAAATACCCTGTAGTTCAGCCCGTTGGCTGTGCGTTACAATTCTCAGCATTCTGCGGTAATAATAAAGCAGCTGGGGCAGGAAATTGGTCATTTGCTAGTAGTTAATGACCGATTTGTGTGTGTTTGCTATCCTTCACCACCAGTAGAACTGAATAACACTGTAAATTCCCCACTCTTTCTGAGTATGGAAATCGTGAGTAGCTTACAGAAATTTAAACGTATGACCTAGTGTACTCAAGATTGAAGAACACATATCTCATACTGTATCAAACTGTTTTAGTATAGCTCTTTTAATATGGATGTGTTAACTATGTTTTAACAGAGAAAAATAAAAATAGCCAAGCTTTGTTTTAAAATGGTAAAGTAGCAGCGGTTAAATTTCTTGTTTGTTTGTTTGTTTATCTTGTATATTCTCCTCTCACCTCCCACTTTCAGCCTAACTCAACAGGAACAATTCAAAGCACAACAGGGCACAGGAACAGGAGCATCCCCAATGATCGTGAATTCTACTAATAACAAAGAAGTGGATATCTTACGAATGCTTACCAAGGCCAAAGATGAGTATACCAAGGTGAGACTTGCATTCTATAAAATGAGGGCATTTCCTTTCATTGATACCGTAATGCCRACTTGTTTGATACTTGGCATTTTAACACAAAACCATTCTTTCTCTGGAAGAGTTTTACTCAAAGTGAACTGGTGGACTGATTTCAGAAAGTATACTCTGTCAGTTGTCTTTCAGAATTTGCTGAAGATTCAAGAGGAAAGAAYGCTCTGAATAAAATTTTCTGATCATTTATTTGTTGCACTCTAGGGGTTAAAAAAGTGTAAACTTGAGGCGTGAATGTTTCTGGCTTTGATTTTTGACATACAGAACCTTAAAGTTCCTTAAAGTTGTGTCCTATTTCTGGATGGTGTAGCAGGCCTTTAGCATTGAGGTTACTGCTTTTAATTGTAGTCATTAGCTAGTTTGGGACACTGATGGAACCTAGTATGATTTCAGCCCATAGGCTGCTTTGTTCTTCTRAGGCTTCTAAACAAAGAAGTAACTAATGGACTAATAATGTTCGGTATTATTGAGCAATCAAAAAAGCTTACTTTAGGGAATAAAAATCTAATAATTTTAATTATTCATATGTATGCTTCCAATTGTTTCAGAGCCTGCAATTCCTACTGCTACTTCCTGTCTTTCTTGTATGTTATCATGTAATAATAAGCTCATAACCTAAGAGTGTTTTGAGTCTAGAAATATGCGTGTCTTGAACATAAACAACTTGAAGAGAGAAGAATTGTATTTCTGAAATATRACTACTAATAAGAACCTCAGAAAGGTTATGAGAGACCGTTTTAGTTACGGTGAAATATAGTTGTTTTTCTTGTGGCATAGCTTAATTTGAAATTAAGACCTTCATGTTTTCTCAAAGAGGTGAATTTCATGTTTTATAGTGGACAAAAACACCCTCAGAACCTGGTATCTGTTCTGTATTTTAATACTGAATAAGTATCTAGTATTTGCATAAAAGAGTGTGATTTGATATATTCCAAAATGTTCAAGGATTTTTCATTAACCACCTTYAAAGATACTCTTAACTGGAAAGATGGAAAAAGGACTAAGCTGTTTTCAGATACTATGAGAAGGATGTGTAAGTCTAAAGAAAGTTATCTTCCACATATAGATGAACACACAGAAAATGAAGACAGAGGAAAGGCAATGCTGCAAGATGTGTTCAAGTAACAGATTTTAATTTTTTTTCTCCCCAGATAAGATCTTTTGTAAACTTGCTTCTTATCCATACCTTTAATCTTTCTGCTAAAAAGTGGTTGCTAAGGAAATAACTTGAGAACTTCCTCTTCATCTGGGACATAAGTAATAGGAGTATTTGACATCTTAAAAATGGATTCCCATTTTGTTAGTAATATAAACTTAGGAAGAGTGSACGAAATAAAGGCAATGAGAACCACTTTTGCATTTAATGTCAGTATGTTTCAGAGCAGTCATGCTTTTTGGCTGCTTTATGACATATGCTTTCTTGGCAGTGTGTGTCTTATGACTTACGATGCAGAGGTGCTGTAATCAGCCATGAAGTGTGTTGTTCTCCTTTCTGAATTCTGTGTGGTTTCAGAAAAGAGAGTGATTTGAAGTTTTGTGAGGCATAGAATAAGAGCATGAGTTTTTAAAACATCTGAAGAGTTTGCTGAATTTTAAGTCCCACAGTAAGATTTTGAAGAGTGTAAGTAACTTTGAAGAGTATAGTGCATTCTCAGAAGTAATGTACACATTTAGAGGTTATGGGGAAAAAAAGAAATGCTTAGCCTCCCCCTTCCCTTCCTTTTTTTTTTTTTTTTGATTAATTGATTTTTTTTTTTTTAGCTTAAAGCTGCCAAATCACCAAGGCATTTTTGAAAGAAGTACTTCTGCTGTATCCTTGCCTTTTCTTGGTCTCTGGTGAGAAGAAGTGGTATTAGCAGACTTCATAATAATAGTTAGAGAAAAACTTCAAGAGCTGCTAGGGTGCAGAATGAAGCATGATGAAATGTGTTTTAACTGTTGTGCATTGTCTCATGCTCTGAGGTACAGTGGTTTTAGCTCTGTGTGACACAGTTCTTCTATCATATCTACCCATTTATTGCTCCACCTACCTCCTAATCTGACCTTTAATATTATAGAACAGAGGACATGATAAGGTGGACTTCCTTTGGCTGGTTGATATGCCTAAAACAACTGAAGCTTACTTGTCCGTTATTAAGGATACACCACTATTTGATAWGAGCATCACTTCTGGCTGTGAGCAGGCCTGTCCTCTGAATTTTATTTCTGTTCTTTGACTGCTTCTTCACTGTCTTTCAGCAAAATGTTCCAGTGTTATTGACCTGCTCAAACAGGAATATAATTTCAAAGTTTTCAAGTACATTCTCATTTTTTGATTTGCTATCTGTAAGAAKGCCTTGATACTATCTTACCATCTCTGCAGAAGGTCTGTCTTCGCAGAGGGCACTGTGCCATAATTGGCCCAGATGATGCAGAGTCTGTGCTACTATTCTTAAATGGCCTGTGTTTGTTCTGAATGTCTCACTTAAGCAGGGCTTTCTCTGGGAATCTTTGCTGATATTGCTCTTTGCTGTGATAATTCTCCTCCTCCTTGCATTCCTCTTCAGAGCACCTTGTACACCTTCATGTGACTGTATGACGTCTAATGTCATCTTGTGGCTGCTTGACATCAGCTAAGTCTTGGTTTCCAGGGTTACCTATCTCTACATTCCTTCTCTGACAACTTCAGAGTTCTCTTTATCACTTTCAATGTAGCCATCCATCTACAAAACTTCTGGACTAAGTCCCATCCAGTCTTGATTGACATTTCCTTGTATCAGGCCTTTTTGCCTCTCCTCCTTGTATTTGATAGGCCTTTGCAGCTCATATTTTCTCTGAGAGACAAATTTCTGCTATAGAGGAAGAGACGGTGAAGTGACGTGGTATCTTTTACAGGAGAACTCCAATACTGAGGTACTATGCTTGTTCGTTGTCTGTGTTTCCTTTAACAGCATCCTCTTCAGTCTGTGCTTGAGCCTTATGTGGTTCAGGTAGATGATGAAATCTCACAACACACAGCAGTTGTTTGCTTCAAATGTTTCTGTTTAATGTACCAAATTTGCCTAACATGTCCTGTGTAGTGCTTTTGTTTATCTTGATTGCTGTTCACCCTGTGTGTTTCTGTGTGGCTTAGCCTCTCTTTGACTTGGTTTTAGAAGCTTTTCATTTCTTCTCCGCATTTTGGAGAAACAGTTTTGAACAAGATGTATGACTAAARGGCTGACCTCTAAAGCAAGTTGTAATAATCATGAAGTATTGTAGCTGATCAATATTCTTCTGCTTCTGTCTCTAAAGAGCATGTTGACACTTTTTTTATGCTGTGTTTTGCCACTTAATGGTGATGGTGTCRGATACTTTCTTTACCTGCCCACCTGGCAGTGGCTTAGAATGTCATGCAGATGCCCGTAATTTACTCTTCAGCAAGGACATGCTACCAGTGTGCCAAAATGACCTTACACTCTGAGTTCCAGCAGTTACTGATTCTTTTGAAATCATCAGAGGCTGKTTTTTTTCTTCAGCATACTTCCCTGCATCAGATGCCACCCAACCATCTATGTTATCAAATCATGGGAACAATACAGAGACAGGTTAACTTCGTTCTCTCTAGGCCTTTATGTGTGCTCCTATAATTTGTGTTTTCCTTTTGCTGAAGAGCTTAGTCTTAAAAATTGCTCGTATCATGGTTACTATGCTCAACTCTCTTCTCTCCTCATTTACTTATTCTTAGTTCTGGCATCATGCAAAGGATGACAGTGGAATTTAAGATATGTATGATTTCTGAAGAATTCAGCTCATTGAAATATACTGGGGAAATAAAGACCTAATATAACATATATTTTAAATCCTACRGAACTCATTGTAAAAGATACAAAAGTATGTTATTGATTGTAGTAGAGGAAAGAAGGTAAACAAATGCTTATATATCTATCCCAAAATAGCTAGGCTAAAAAGTAGCACTAAGGAGGAGGTACATTTTAAAAAAAGACAGCAGTCTATAGAAAGATAATAATTTGGGAGAAAAAAGCAACTTGATTTTACTTAAGTGTGTCTCTGCTCATCTGTGTAATATCACAATAGTCTAGGATCTATCCAATCTAGAAAAGAAAATGATCTTCACATGTTTATCATTGATCAAATAGTGGCTACACTTGGCTATTTTGGGGGACTTTCAAGAAACTTTCTTCTGACAATTACCTAGATAAAGTGCCTGATTGTCATTAAGTGAATGAGAGAAAACATAAGTCACCAGTCAGAAACTGGCTGAAAAAGTGATTAAGAATAAATTGCAGGCATTTATCCTGGTGTTTAAAAAAAAAAAAAAAAAAAAAAAAGTTGATGGAGTTGCAAAACACTCCATACTAAGACTGGCATTGTTTGAGAGTCCATATGAACTGCCTGGCAAAGATGATAAAAGTTTGTAGAAAACAAACAAAATAAAATAACTCAAATCGAAGGATGACTATGCATAAGCTTGGAAGAACGTATAACACAATTTGTATGGGAAGTGCATTGAAAATGTAACTCAGAGTAAAAATGCAAAAGAAATCTTTGTTTAGTGTGAAAGTTTTAATTAGTTAGGCTTATGTTCTATGTTGTTTTTTCACATTTTCTTCTGTTCATTTTTTGTAGCAATCTATTTATAACTATTTTAAAGATGAACTGCAAAGCTGAAACTGAAACTTGAAACTTCAATTAAATATAGATYTCTATTGAATGCCTCCATTAATCAGGCCTTGAATCATACGGAAGGGAAATAAGCATGAACTAGCTTAAAAACAAAAAGAGAAAAGCAACCTTTTGCCTACCATGAAAAGACTTTGGACTTGGTTTTTCCCTTGAATTTTGAGGTGTCTTTAATCATGAAACTTACTCTGTRCTGTGAGATGGGTAGAGAGACTTTAGGTAAACAAAATACCTCATTATGGGGCAATTATTTCTAGGCCTTTGTTCAGAGAAGGGAAATACTGTAGTTAAGTTTGAATAGATTTCCACATCGAATGTGACCTACTCAGATTAGCCATGATGGACTCACTTGCATGATTTTATATTTAACTGAAATTTAATTTTGCTGTGAAGCTCTCCATTGCTGACAAAGTCAGTGTCTTGTTTTTCATGGTTTTCAAAGCTAGTGCTTGAGGCACTTTCTCACTTTATGCAGTAGTGATACAACAGGAAAGAAGATACAMGTGCTTCTTGTTTCTTTAAACCAAATGGATAAACTACCTGTAGCATGATTGTCTCTGTATGTTTTAAAATTATTTCTGAGAGCAGCATTTGAACCAGAAATTGCTGTACAATGGAAGATAGCCAAGTGCAATAGTAGAAAGCCAAGTGCCAGTGGAACTACACTTCTACTTTGTGAGAGCAAGTCTTCAGAAATTCATTGCAGAAGGCCGTCACTGTCCAAACACCCACAAGATGATTTTTGARCAGAAACTCACAGAATCTCAGAATCACTGGGGCTGGAAGGGAGCGCTGGAGATCAGCTAGTTGT
Source organism: Rhea americana (assembly GCF_003343005.1). Taxonomy (NCBI): domain Eukaryota; kingdom Metazoa; phylum Chordata; class Aves; order Rheiformes; family Rheidae; genus Rhea; species Rhea americana. Next base: position 6,386,261 of record NW_028187088.1, read on the forward strand.
TCAACTCCCCTGTTCAAAGTAGGATCAGTTAGAGCAGGTTACTCAGGTCCATGTCTAGTCAGGTTTTGAATATCTTCACAGATGGAAACTCTRCAACCTCTCTGGACAACCCGAACCCATTCCAGCATTTGACCACTCTCACAGTAAAAAAAATATATAATAATAAATCAATAATAATAAAAAATTCTTATGTTTAAATGTAGTTTCCTGTATTCCATTTTGTGCACACTGGTTCTTGTGCTTTCACTGCACACCACTGAGACGAGTCTGGCTCCATCTTCTTTTCACCTTTCCATTAGGTTTTTATACACATTGATAAGCTCTGCAGCGAGCCTTCTCTTTGCAAGGCTAAACAATCCCAGCTTTCTCAGCCTCTCCTCATATGAGAGATCCTTCAAGCTCTAATCATCTTTGTGGTCCTGCTCCAGTATGTCCACATCTCTTGTACTGGGGAGCCCAGAAGTGGACAGAGTACTCCAGACGTGGCCTCACCAGAGCTGAGCAGAGGGGAAGGATCGCCTCCCTTGACTCACTGGCAACACTCTGCGTCATGCAGCCAAGGATGCTGCTGGTCGTCTTTGCTGCGGAAGCGCATTGCTGGCTCCTGGTCAACTTGTCCACTAGGACTCCCAGGTCCTTTTCTACACAGCTGAGTCCCAGCTAGTCAGACCCCAACATACACCAGTACATAAGATTATTCCTCCCAAGCTGCAGGACTTTGCACTTCCCTTTGTTGAACTTTATGAGATTCCTGTCAGCCAGTTTTTCCAGCTTGCCAAGGTGACTCTGTACAGTAGCACCATCTGATGAATCTGCTGGTCCTCCCAGCTTGGTCTCATCTTGCTGAAGGAACACTGTCCCATCATCTGGGTCATTTATGAAGATGTTAAACAGTGTTGGACCCAGCGTTGATCTCCAGAGGATACCACTAGAGACTGGCCTCCAGGTGGACTTTATGCCACTGCTCACAACCCTTTGAGCCTAGCACATCAGCTGATTTTCAGTCCACATCACTGTCCTCTATTACAGCCTGTATATAGAGCCTGTATTTCATCAGCTAGTCTACAAAGATGTTATGGGAGACAGTGTTGTAATGCTTGCGAAAGCCAAGATAAGCAGTATCCACTGCTCTCCCCTCATCCACTGAGAGAATCATCTCATTGCAGAAGGCTATCAGGTTGGTCTAGCATGACCTCCCTGCTGTAAACGCATGCTGACTACTCCCAATCACCTTCTGGTCTTACTATGTTTAGAAATGGCTTCTAGGTGTAYTTGCTCCAAGAAAGAGGTAGAAAGGCTGGCTGGCCTGTAGTTCCCTGGATCCTCTAGAAGCGATATTTGCTTTCTTCCAGTCCTCACAAACACTCTCCGTTTGCCATGACCTTTCAAAGATAATTGAGAKTGGTCACACTGCATCAGCCAGCTCCTTTGGCACTCATGGGTGCATCCCATGGACTTGTCCGTGTTTGTTCCTTTACCAGATCCTCCTCATTATGTCAAACTTCTCCCTCATGTCTYGGGGGCCTGGCGTTCCTGAAGGCAGGTCTTAGCAGTGACAGGTGAAGGGAAGACCATGGCCTTTGTCACCAGGTCCCCTCAAACCCTCTCAAGAACTGAAGTTCTGTTTCACTGAACCATCCAGTGTTTGCTTGCTTTCATGTTTTACTGTTGTGGTTAAGTGTTAGAAATGAATGCTACAGACAGTTTTGTGTACTGCAGGGGGTCTAATTATTTTCTCACCTGACGTATTTGTGATAAAGAGTTTTTCACAAAGTTCTAGAAAAGACACTAATGTTTTCATAATCACATACCAGTGGCTCTACTGCATGAGAACAGCAATCTGTCTAGTGCAGTATTTTGTCTTCAGTAATGCATAATACTGGATTCTTTGGAGGAAGGAACAAGAAATYGAAGTTGATTATTCCTTACCAACCATTTTTTTTTCCTAGTACTCATTAGTCCTGAGGCATAAAACTTAGACCCATCAAATTTAGTTAATTAACTATGAATATTCTTGTTAGATATGATTAAATATTTATTAAATAATTCTTTAAAAACTTTTCCAGTTTCTTAGTATGAATAATTTAGCCGCAGAGACTTCCACTGTTTCACTATTTTCTTTTCCACTGAAAACAGCATTCCTTGCATGCTCATTACTTTTTTAGTTTCGTAACTATCCTCTTACTTTCTGTATAATATGAATAAGACCATTTAATTCACCTTTTGCTGTTCTATTTATTGTTTCTCTATATCTCTTTCATGCAGCATATTTGATGTCTCTTTTCTAAATTAAATGATATCCTTCTATCTTTATATATCAGTCTTTCCATGTCACTGATCAGTTTTAGTCATYGGTCTCAGCTTACCTATCTCCATATAAATACAATGATTAATATTGTCATACTTGATAAGGAAACATACTGATTCTATAAATGCAAGTTGATCTAAACCTTTTAATTGTTTTTCCATGTGGGTATATGTATCTTCTAAGTTCTYACACTGTGGTGTATTTACATAAAGGAGTTTAGGAGTTATAATCCCAWTTTTTAACAAAAAGCATTTGAAATGATGTTTATGTGCTGATAAATCCTCCATGTGACTAAACTACTTATAGGCTGTTATAGGATTAGCTGGCTGCTGATGCAGAAAAAGCATGCCTGTTGTTTAGTTTCTAAGGTGCCACACTGATTTTGTGCTAAATGCTGGAAAAGCAAAAAAATAAGAGAACTGAGATTAAACTAGAAGGGGAAACCTTGTACACAGGAAGTCTCAGATGAGTCTTTATTTGTGCATACGCTTTGTATTTTTAGAAAATTAGGTTGTAGTTGTTGTATTTCTTTCAGTAGAGTAACTTTTTATAAACAGTGCTAAAACTGATATTTTGGATTATTAAATACCTGACTGTGTTTGGATTTTATTATGGTAGAGAATTAAGGGAAAAGATACTTTTTTTTTTCTGTTGCAGTGTAAGACCTGCTCAGAGCCAAAACAAATGACTAGTTCCTCTGCTATCTATAACAACCCTAACCTAATCAAGCCAATTCCAGTGAAGCCTAGTGAAAATCAGCATCAACGAATATCTCAGCAAGGCAAGGTAAAATGCTGTACTTGTATTCTGATTAGTGCTGCTGTAACCCAGTAGYCATTTTGGGAATGCTTATTTAGGTCAGAAGGTCAGTGCAAGTATTCAGGGTGGAACTATGGTAAGGAATTATTTTAATGCAAAACTATCTGTTTATAAAAGACACCCTTCCCCATACCAATGATGTGGAGGCATTAAAATTACAGGCATACTACACCAATGCAACAAACAAATACTGATCTTTCAATTTTGGGATGCTGCTTTGGTGCCAAGCTCATCTAGCCAATTGCTGGACCACAGTTTGTTTTATGTTCTTTTTGTTTAAGTGAATTTAGTTAATTTAAATACAGAAAAATGTCTTGATATATCTTCAAGCTACATTKCATTGCAAAATCCTAAAAACTGAATCCAGTCAGCCATGACAGTGAGATGTACAAGAAGTGACACACCTTTGCACAAGGGCAGAATATTTCAGTCTCTTACTAGTATTGTAGTGTTAGCTGAAAAGGAAGATGCTCTTTCTTAGTATTTAAAGTGAAGCTGCTGCTGTCTCTCAGATTCACTGGTTTTCTCCCACATCAACAGCTTGACAACTGTTTCCTTGCCCTTCCTGTGTGACAATTGTTAAGACTTTTCTTGAGAGAAAAGATCAAAGTATAGTTTTCTCAGCTGTTGCTTGAGTATTGCTGGCTAAATTTTGTAGCCACCTTACGTGACTTAGCATGCAAAAGAGAACTATATTTACTTTTTTTCTTTTTCCCCTCACAGAATGTGGATCCTGAACCACAGCACTTGTCTCTGACGGCGCTGTTTGGAAAACAAGAAAAGCCAGATGTCTCAGAACCACATAATAAACAGCATCAAGAGAATCTTCCTGTTAGGCAGGGGGTGGTACGTTCATTGTCTTATGAAGAACCTAGCAGACATTCACCCTCTGCAGAGAAACAGCTTTGCCCAGCAATTCAAAAGCTTATGGTGCGTGGGACAGACCTTCATCCWCTTGCTGAGTTTCCAGAGAACCGACTCTGTGAAAATGGCAATATCCACCCTGTGGGTGAGACTTTCACAGGACTCTTCCAGCCTGTGACTTCTCAYGGCATTGCAACATCTCATGTAGTCCAGGATACTGCTGGCACTCAGAGCTTGTTACAGAAATTACAGGGTCAGTCRGGATCAGTCCCCAAGATGGACCCCAGTGCAACTGGACCTGTAAACTCAACAGCTTCTGTCTTCAGCAGGACTCCTGCTGCTGTTGGAGCACCAGCAGCACAGATAAATAGTCTGACCCAGCCACCTTTGGTATATTTCAATGGCTCCCTGCAAGGCCAGGCTTTGGAGGCTCAGACAGTTGGTAAAGAACAGTCCAAACTTTCTAGACAGCCACTTCCTCTCTCTGGCAATCAAGCATCTAATTCTGGGGTGATTTCGCCTCAAGAGTTACTGAAAAAGCTCCAAATAGTGCAACAAGAACAACAGTTGCATGTATCCAGCAGACCAACCTTGGCAGCTAAGTTTCCTGTTGTTACACAGAACACCAGTACACTGAAACCACTGGATTCCTGGATAGACAAGGCACCAGGTGCAGAAAAACAAAGCTCTCTCTTTCAGGTAAATAAGTAAGTTCAGAATTAAGAAGAAGACAAAAAATGGGKCTGTCTTTTGAACCTGGAGTTTTATAAGAGTAGTGTCTGTTTCTTTTTGGCTAGTATCTTCCTATATTGCCATCTTACACACATCATTCATTTTACAGGTAATAATTCTGTAGCAACATCAAGTAAGTTCTTTATTGCCAAGATATGATATTGTAAATACTGAAGGGTGAATCTCTTGCACATGAATAATGACCAAAATTAGGTCATACAGTTTTTCAGGGGCACTTTAAAAATTCACCTCTTTTTCAATTACCATACTTGTTCTCAGGCTATAGTGACTATTCACTAGTTATTGGATATAATGTTATTTGTAACTTTCCATGGTTGGAGGTATGGATTCCTATGCATGCCAATTGGATGCTAAAAGTTCAGGTCACTCATTTTTTAACAGCCATTTCTTAAGAATTTGTACATTGCTGAATTAATTCTCTTGTAACATAACTGCTACTCCTAGCTATTCAGTAGGGTTTTTTTTTATTATTATTTACTATATATTATTTTAAAAAGTTGCCTCGTGCCTGACTATCTTAAAAAGAACAAAGCCTGCATTCTGGTGATTGTGACTGAAAGCCAGATTGTGTCTTAGAAACTTCAAAGAAATTGTGTGTACCTCATGAGTAAATCTTCCTGTCCTTCCAAAGAGCCTCATGCCTCCTCCTAGACAACTACTGTCTTTTTAATAACTTCATTCTTCATAGGAGATGCTACACTTGAATGTTTTCCAAAGTCCTGWTTTGGGATGAGCATCTAAGCCCCCTTTAACTTCCTTTATTGTGGACAGTCTATCCTCAAGACCTGTGTTGTACTGCTGCCTTGAAGTTACTCTTCCAAGTAATAACAAAATATTYACCTTTTCAGTATAAAGTTTAAAAGCTGCTTTAATCTATTGCAACTTCTAAAAAAGCTGAATGAAAGACTGCAAAATGTTTCAGCATGCTGCACAAATCCCTTATTGTAGAAAGTTGCTCTATATCTGAAGATAACTGAAATGGCCATTTAACAATTAAAGGTCACATCTATCACAAACACTGACAGGTCAACATTTCTAATTCTGTGAGAGAGATCAGAAGAAGATGAATACAATATAGCCATTTATATATAACCATCTTTATTCTTTAATCAAAGCAGTGTGACTTTGAACCTGTGTGAAACAGTTTTTGGTGGATTAGTCACTCAAATTATTCAGAAGCAATTGCTTACAGATGGGTATYTGAGTACTAATGAATAAAAAGAGGATCTAGAGTTGCAATAATTTACTCCTGTTTTCCCTGGGAATGGAGATTACTTGCTATAAATGAAAGAAATTGTCTAGTTTACCAGGAAATGTACTGATAGCATGGAGACATGAGCCATTTCTACTTAGACRGTAAAAGTGAAATGAGGCAAGTGCCAACCTCTGGTTATAAGCCAGTGCACACTAACAAAAAATGGCCAAAATACTAAAGATTGGTACTGATGCTAATAAGTCCTTATTTGTTTATATTTATAAAAGAAAATGATGCTGACAGTTGCAATAAGGAAAGAGAATGAAATATGGGAAGAGAATAAAATATGAAAATATTCCCTGGAAAGGGAATCACAATTTCAGCTATTTTACTGCAAGGGTACAAATAGAACAACGGCTTGAGAAGAGAAAAATGCTCACTTTAAGAAGCCTTATTCACTTCAATTATTGCTGCAAGTGTGTGTCCTTTTTTTAAAAAAAGGGGAAAAAGAGGCAAGTAAGGAGACATTTACATGATTGAGACCAGACCAAGAAGATCTAGCCTTGCTAAGAGTAGCTTTACTGACTGATACAGCTACAGCTATTACCAAAACAGTATTAGATGCATTTCTTTTGACATATTCAATATTGTTTATAAGACTTAATATTAAAATGGTGTGACTAATGATATTTTAGGGCACCTAAAGCTTTGCAGTCTGGAAGGCATGGCTGCTTTCAGTAGACTTCCCCCTCTCCCCCCCAAAGAAAAAAAGGCCTAAAAATGAAGGAATTAGTCTTTCTTCTATAGAATGTCATGAATTAGCCAAATTAAATATTCCTACTCTTGAAAATTTTTGAAAGATAACTATCTGAAACAACCTTTAAAACCATCATTGATCTTTTTATAATCACATCCTTCTTGTAGACCACAGGCTTAAGTGCTGCCCTGCCTCCAGACAGACATCTTGAGTAAAATTGAATTGGCACAAATATATCTGTACATGCTTATGCAAAATTGATTAAAGCAGAGCCCAACAACAAATATGGTAAAAGGTTTGTTCTCTATAATTATTTATATTTTGGTATTGCATCTTCTACTATAATTCAGTGTACAGRAAAAACAAATTCAAGTCTAACAGGAATAGAAAGGTAGCTGGACAGTGTCTTTGTTGTTGGAAAAATAATTTTAAAGGAACACCCCACATACTTCARCAGTACTAAGAAGATGGAAGCAATAGTCTTTTCCACAACTGACACATTACAAGCCCAAATTTAAATTGGTTTCTGCTTCATCTSCATATGGTGTAAGAGCTGTGATCTCCCACGTAGAAAGGAAGAGACCAGTCACCAAAATAAAATTTTAGCAAAAGCTAAAGAATAATACTCGAAAGCATTCAGTCTKGTGCCAGCCCTATTCTGAGATGTATTTCTTATTTGGACAATGAGCAACATGTGCTTAAGCTGCAATAAAAAAGCATTAATCTGCATTAGGCTTTAAAACATGGGTTTAGAATTAGGCATGAGTTGTCCTGATTAGAGATACATGAGTGCTTAAGCGTTTATGTTAATCAGTTATGGTTTTAAAAGTGCTTACAATAACCTTGACACAAATGTATCTTTTCTTTTTTAAAAAGCCACTTATTTTTCAGACCATTTGACCATTTGTCTCTTTTCTTGGATCATTTTCTATCAGAAACACATTTTGTATATCATATATTGTTTCTACTGAATTTGTGAATTTGAATTTGTACATGCTATCTGGTAGGAGAGTCACACCATTTCCTATTGATTATCTTGACTGCAGTTTCAGCATGAGATTGTAAAGATGCACAGAGCAAGGCAACTACTAAGTTAAATTTGCCATGGAAAATTATGTAAGATTCTGCTGTTAAATATCAATTAAAATTTTCTGATTTAAACTTGGGAAGATGAAGCAATGTTAGCATCAGCGTTGTAGCCAGCTATGTTTTAACAGTGACTGCATTTTAAAGTTCCTGAATCATTCTTAGATTAAATGCTCTGAGTTTTAAATAATGCTCACTGAAAACAGCTGGTGGCCCACAACATCTGCGCTGGCTACTGATGTTCTAGGGAAGCGGTTGATGCATATGGAATTGTGCATGTTTAGGGAGCAACGGTGGTTGCTAATTTACATTACAGGGGAGCCAGTGCATTTCTTGGTTCATGGTGTGATATGAATTTACCAGCTGTCCTGTCATCTAAGTGCCACCAGCAATGCAGAATAACAGAAAGAGGTATTTTAGTGAGATCTCCCTATAGAGAAGGGATATTATATGCTGCAGAAATCTTCTTGCACATTTTTCATTGTTCATATTTCATTAGTGTACAACTGATGCTAGACTGTTACTCTGTTATTAGTGATTYGGTGGTTTAAGTGTTGACCTGATAAAGCTGGAGATAATTCAAGAGAGACTGGATGAACAAGCARCTCGAGATAAATTCTATGAGAAAGTTGTTGTTGAGTAGCATTTTGGAAGGGTTATTGTGTCCTCATGGGCAATTACTCAAAGCTGAAAGATTAGCCTGAAGGCTACATGTCCCTACTAAGCATTTTCAGCAAAGCATGGTACTACAGGAATTCCAGTAGTAGTGCCAAGATCAGCATCCAGAGCTGATGATGGAACTCATCCCAGTGACTGAAGATTATTTAAACTAAAATCTAAACTGAAGATTCCTCCTTACATTTTGAAAAGAAACTGTTCTGTTTATGTAAAAGTTTGAAAAATGGCAGAAGCTTTGAACACAAGTGTTAACAGAAAATACATTTTAAAGTTTTCACACAGAAACAAATACTGTGCACCGAAAAATGATACTTGTATTTTCTATTCCTGTTTTGAGACAACTAAATGTATTACAGTAACTTGTAGATATTAGCTATGTCATCAGTAGATGGCAGTATTGCTTACTACTTTTAGCTTCCATATGCTTGGCAAGTCCTAACAAACACCTGTTTTATCCATGAAAAACAGATTTTTTTCAGATATCTCCTAAACCACAACGTGTGTATCTGTTTGATAGTTGTAGATTATGTATTAAGAGCATAGTTTWTGTCAGGTTTTTTTTGTGTCAGACTAGAGCAAAATGTCTTTTGGTTTCTAGAGATGTGTCATTTAGGTGTTTGGCATGCGATTTCTCAGATTCATGAGAATTCAGAGCCAACTGGAGGGACAGTTTCTSTGCTCTAGTTGCTCACCACCATTCCTTTACTGGCGTTCTTACCCTTGCCAAGCAGTTTGTATAAGCACTCGTTAAATCACTTTAGGAAAAATCATCTGGTTTAAGCTAACTTGGCCAATTTTGCTTAAACTAACTTGGCCAGTTTTGCTTGAGGTGAACTAAAGGCAAGTCGCTAGAGCTGCGTGGTTGAGCAGAGCAGAAGTGCTGTGATCAGTGCCTGGAGGCAGTGAACCTTCCACAGGCACGTTTGGAGGAGTACATCTGTCCAGAGCCTCARTGTCTCACTCCACAGAGCTATGGCACTTTGGGCATACATTGGTTCTTTTCTAAAATGAACTTCTTTTTTAAGCATAGTTGTACATATATATGTACTACCTTACTGCTTGAAGGAAACCTAGAGTGAGTTAAGAATACCTTAACTCATTCAGGAGCATTGTGATAAGGACTTCATTTCTGTTATGATTGTGTCATGAAGTAGAAGAAAAGCTGTAGGTGGCRAGTCGTTTTCAAATAGTATTCTAGCTTTCAGAAGCCATATTTAAACAAAGTAACAATATTTACCTAAAAAAGTGTTATTACTAGGAAATTTTTGTATAAAGTGTGTATGGCATGCTTTCTAATATCCACAAGTCTTTCCTGTCCCCTAGCCTTTCTGCTTTCTCAAATTTAGTATAAACTAGCATGAGATTGATCCTCCTTGATTCTTTATATTTCTCTTCATATGGTGCTATAACTAAAAATACTCAGAAGTGTCTTGAGCAAAAAAATTGTAACTAGGGGTAAGAGAAGCTGCAAAAATACGGATTTTCTTTAATAAACATCATTGTTTTTGCACAGCTAGCAGATAAACCTCGGCTTTATTTTCTTATTTAATTTACTTAATTTCATTTCAAGATTTAAATGTAACCCAAGACTCAGAGAAAATGAAATGATTCAGTAGCTTTTGACCTTTGCACAGTAGCAATGAGTCATGTTCCAGTCCCAAACAGAGGAGCTGAGGTGGGCTTATACTAATTCTTTTTATGTTTTATTCTTTAAAGAAAAAGATTGGATACCTGAATAGGGAGGAGATAGCTGATCAAGATTTATTACTAGAGTTACCCAAAGAATGTTCTAATATCTAAAATCTTAGTGAATAAACTTTCCATAATGTCTTATATCTGCTAGTATTGCTAGTCTTGCATGTTTTAGAGGTCCCAAATGCATCACAAAATTTAAAATTTCTTTGACACATAATCTATTTTCAGATTGGTATGGGTATGATAAAGAGGGAACTCACAGAACTACAGAAGCATCTGTATTTTCTTTGAGGACCTTTTTTGATTTTGTGAACTGAATGTGAGCTGGGTAGATTATGGGTAAGTTCTATTTCTGATGGTACCATCAGCTCGCAGTAGCTCTTCAGATATGTCATGTAATCTCTGTTTCCATTCCGCCCCTCTTATGTAAAATGAGGATATAAAAGTTTAAAAGCATATAAAAGTAAAAAAGTAAAAAAGTAAAATGAGGATATTTACAGTAGTTTGGAAGTTATTACTGGAAAATACTTTTGAGTATTAGGTGTAAAGTGTTAGTCTTCAATAATCGCATTTGCATGTAAGCAAGTGTATTCTCAAAGGTGTGACTTAAGGAGAGCACCTATGTAGAAAACATAGCTATTGTATTCCCAGAGTGTTGATGTTTGGTAAGTCTAATTTCTGTAATAAGATTCTCTAGTATTTATATCATTTGCCTATCAACTGGACTTAATTGCATTTGAATCTATTACTGCATTCTGCAGTTGGAGGGAAGGCCTTTTAGTTTGGAAATAGATTGTATAAGTGGTCCTGAATTGGAGTTTCACTTGTCTAGACTCTGATCTCCAGCAGTTTGTATACCTCTTGTCGAAACTGCAGTTTTCACCATCTTTATTCCCAGATCAGTAATTAGATAAGTTGTTCAATTGATGACTTTTTTTTTTCATATGGACAGGTAATCTCACCTCAGCGTATTCCTGCCACTGTGACTCCTACCTTGTTGATGTCTCCAATGGTGTTCACTCAGTCCACACCTGCTCCACCCAAAGCAAATGAAAGTGGGCGATTAGCAGCAGCCACCCAAGAACCTACTGCTAGCTCTGCTAGCCTTCTCCTGCCACTGCAAACCCCGGAGCCATCTGTGGTCAATAGCAACTCGGTGACAAAGATGCAGCTGCAGGAAACACTTTTACACCTGATTCAGGTAGAGTGTCAAGACTACTTTGTCCTACTTTCCTTAAAGCTCTTACTTGTGTTTTGGTTTAAACACCTATGCACCTAATGGTTACAGCCATCTGTGTGGAGCCTATATGAGTAATTAAAATGCATGCTGAAGTGGTGCTGTGCTAAGGGAGTACTACGTCACAGACCAGGAAGGTGATAGGTTTTCTCTGCAAATTGCTGGCTTAACTGCATTTTGATTAATGCATGTAGTTCTGTGTTCAAGAAAGATAATAAATTTGAAGGAAAACAACAAACATGATTGAAGGCTTCAGAAAGTTGGCATATGAGCCAGAAAGATATAATAAATATCTTTAGCTAAGGATAAATAATGTGTGATTATGCTAGCTGCCAAATATTTTCAGAGATGCATGTTAACAGTAAGAGGAATCCAGATGGGAAATGAAAATCACAGAACGATGCAAAAGCAAATGCAAAATGAATTGGAGACACAGGTTTAGGGTTCCAGTTTGTAGACCAAAACTATATGTCTGTATGACTTTGGAATAAAAATAAAAGTAATTATTGGAATGTTGAAGTGACTCATTTAAAATTCAATTTAAATTATAGACCCAGAAAGACAATAATATCTTTAACAAATAAGAGGCTTTTCTCATTTTTCTCTGTATTTTTAGTTTGGGAGTAAAAAAGAAAAAATACTACATTGTCCTATCTTTACATACTTGGAATATCTGGATAGTAGGAAAGCCATACCTTAAGTTAAAAAGAAAACTAGTCAAGGAAAATTGGATTTTAACCTCTGAAACTGTACTTGCAAGCGTGCATTGGACCCTGCTATTCTTGATGGTAGTAAGGGCTAAGTGAGTTGCCTGGAAATTATTTGCTGTTTGATACTGTGATACTGACTGCCAATTTCTCACCTGTTATTTTCTGATTTATAACTGCAATCTCAGATGCTCCCGATTTTCCTCAAGGAATATCCCGATTTTAATTATCTTCATATATTCATGTGAGCTACTTACGACATTCTTTCTTAATTTGAGTTGACCAGTTCTTGCAAAATGATCTTCAGAAGGAAAAGGTTAAACAAGCATCAAAGCAAAAGGAGCAGCATCAGTTAGGAGCATTAAGTCTAAAAGAGCTAAACAAGATGCAAGGATTTGCCCAGGTAGGATTTAGTACAGGATCAAAAAACACAGTGTTTCTCTGTTCCTTCAGACATCTTTGGCATTATTATTGAAGTAATGGAGGAAACTACTTAAAGAAACCCCTAGGTTAATGAGAGTAGAGGGAAGAAATTAGAAGGATATATCATCACTGCAATATCATATAAGAATATTTTACTCAAGTTAAATACACTATGAGTCTGCAAAATCTACTTTCTGTGTATTCATTATTCTTACAGAGATACAGTCAGGTTTGCCAGAGTAAAATTTTATGTTCTCGTATACCAAAATTCTTGTAGGGCCACTAGCAAGACTTGGAAGTAATGTGTATTTTTGGTAGTGGAAATAAGCCTTCCTACACCTGGCTTTTTTAAATAGAAAAAGGATGAAAATATTTATTCCATGAAATGGGAAGAACTTTTAATCTCTTTAACAAAGAACCTCTATTTTGTAGTAACCACTATCTGTTTTTTTTTTTTTTTTCAGAATGACGACAACTTCTTAAATATTATTTATGAAGCATATCTCTTCAGTGTGAGAAAGGCAGCAATGAAAAAGTCTATGTGAAAGATGATTTTTAAATTAAATTTCTATGACTACCTGAATCCAGGGGAAAAGTTTCAAATTTTTCAAGTAATGTTATGTTTAAAAGCTTCTGCCTTTAAAAAAAATTAAACTGAAATGAATGGTCTTCAGGCACTTTGCATATGCGTAGATTTTACTTATTGGCAAGTACATAATGTACTGAGAAAAAGGTGGGTGGAAACGGATTGTGCCTTCGGGGAGGGGAGTGTCACGATACTGAAGACTTAATCACAAAATATCTTAAATTATTTTTCTTATATGGGCCCATACCTAGAATTGTTATTCCTGCATAAAGACTCTGTTCTCAGAGGTCAGTTTCCTTTTTTTAATTATACTGTGGTTATTCATCAACTAGGTATTTTACATGAATTTTCTCTGAAAGAGATGCCATATGCAGCTTTCAAAATGAACGATACCCACTTTTGACCACATGGTGGCAATGTTGGACTATTTTTAGCCCTGTGAAAATACTGGAGAAATTCTGAAACTGAAAGATTTGAGTAGACTTCCATCACCTTGTTTAGTTCTCTGCAAAGCAATTTAGAAACTATTTAGAAGAAATGTCGTGATTTTCCCCCAAATTTTTGTAGAAAAATCTTCTTCTATTTTAACAGGAATATTTTTAGCTAGTTGTAGTAATGGGACTCTGGGAGGCCTTTGACAAATTGGGGTGAGAGGGGGGTTGTTTGTGATTATTGCTGTCAGCATAGCTTCAGGTGGCACTGGAGTCATGTTTCTGTTCTTCCAGATCGAATCTGCATTACTGTAAGCGATGTACAACTTTGTTAAGAGGGAGGCTACCTGGTGTAAAAGTCCTGGATTTCTTTTCAGTGTGTTCGTGGAGCACAATGATTTCATTGAACCATTTCTACAAAACAAAATAAAATGGACTTATCTCTACTATGCAGTGACTTCATCTTGTTATACCACAGACTATGTATTTAGAATTGTTGGATTGCTCCTATTTTAGCATGTTTTTACACTTGGCAGAAGACACATTAATAAGATTTTAAATCAATTCAAATTTAAATTATTGAAAGAAATAATATGTATATTTTTATTAGCATCTGCTGCTGAAGTGCCAGTTTACTACAGTTTAGGAATCCAGTGCCAGTTGCTCAGGGAGACATTTCTTTCATGGTACAGAGAGCCCAATCTGTAATGCATAAATGAGTATACACTCCTCTTTGCTCTGAGCAGTGCTGTAGGCACAACTCTGTAGCCTCATCTGTGAAGGAAAGGTTCTTCAGTGTAAATTAGGATGCAAGTTTCAATTAGTATATTATAACTATTTGCATAGTTGCCCCCATCCCCTGTATAACTGTCCTTACTCTGGTGTAAGAGCGGGATTTGGAGGGTTTGGTTTGGGTTTTCTGCTTAGATTTCTTGGGAAAGAGTTTAGGCCAAATCAAAAAAAAAAAAAAGAAAAAAAAGAAAAAACTACTTTCTTTATACATGAGTGAATAACCCCATGGAACTTGTGCCTGCAGAACTGATGGGCTTTTTCTATGCAGGCTAGCTTGTAGAAAGCAAGTGGTATTCCRGCTCTGTTTTGTTATCGATTTGCTTATGACTCTTGCAGACTCTGTGGAAAGAAYATGTTGCACAGATATCATGAAAGGCAGAATTTTAAAGATAGCAAGTCTTGATTCTAATCCTATAGCCCTTATAAAGTTATGTGATCCTACTGAGTTATTTTGAATTACTTCCGAAATGAACTGGTGTGAAAGAAATTGGCCTCTACACAAAAGCATTTATATAAGAATAGATAGTCATATGATAAGTATTTGTGATTCTGGATTATTTGAGAGTGTAATTTAAACATAGTTAAGTCTTAACTTGACAGGTAGAACTTTTGTTATAGCGGAGGGGGGAGAGGTGGAGCGAATCCAGCTCAGCTCTGAAGCATTTCAGGTTGTATTAGTGGTAAGCTTCCTAGTCATGGGAGAAACATTTTTATTTACAGAAAAGCAATTCTGATGTAGAAATATTTAAAGCATCCTAATTTATTGGGTTTTGAGATATTTTAAAAATTGAAATGCAGATTATTTGAAAACCTCTGTTAACTCCGGATATGTATGACTACAATGGTATTCACACTATGCCTAACACACTGAAGCCACTCTTCAAGCRCACGAGGGTAAAGCAAATGGTTTCTACTCTCTGATCTCTTTTCTGGTTACATCTACACCACRTAGCACTGACAGAGTTGGTTTTCTCCCATCCTCACTGTATTTTGTTATAAGGAATATCTGGGWTTGTTCGGGAGGCAGATACCTGTCTTTCATGGAGTGAAGTAAAGAAGGGCATGTGACAAAGGARGGAGATGCCATTTAAACTGGCTTCCACACTTACAAAGAACAGCAGATGTAAGAAGGTAAAATGAGACTCAAAGAAACTGAAWTTTATGACCACAAAGGAAGAAAAATAGAGAATTCTCATGAGAAACTTCTTGTTTTCTAGGTTTCTATTTCAGATTGTGGGATCTGCCCCTTTAGAGATGTTTGGGAATTGGAGTCTGAGTTTGGAATCATACTGATGTCTAAAACTGTGACATGCCCCTTTTCTCTTTTTCCTATTGCAAACCAAAGTGTCTGTTTCAGAAAAAGGCTTTTTCTCAAAATATAATCAGAGCCTCTCAGTACCATAGAAAAGCTGGAGGATCCTCATGTATTACTGAAAACTTCATCTCTCCGTTTCTCTATTATGAYTTGCTTAATAGCTTTTTTTATCAGCTGGGAATTTCCCTTTATGCAAGTCTTTGCATGGTGTTGGAAAATTTAATTCAGGTTTTATAGATCACCTCCAAGCTAGAGTACTTCTGAACATTTGGGTTCCCTGAGTTGTTTTAGTTTTAAGATGTTATTAGAACTTGGGAGCACTTAAACTTACAATGCCTTTAGAGAGGAAAAGGCCACTGCATTTAGGCTGCTACTCTTTGGGCCTGTACCCCCCCCCCCTTTTTTTTTTTCTTAAATAGGAAAAAAGGAAGCAGAAAATCAGAAGGTGTGTAAGGATTACATTAACTTTGCACTAGGCACTTCCACAGTATGCATGCTGGGGGCAAGTAGAGGCGGCAGAGGATATTCTTGTCATACTGTTGTGTTCCCTAATATATTGCTTTTTATTTTTTCAGTAGAATGCATACATTTTGTATTGGGGCTTAGCAAGAATTCCAGAAGTTGCAGCAGTGCTTTGTTATGCATTAATCCCAGTCTCAACATTGAACTGATGTTAGTTTTCAGTATATTTCCACTTTAACCACTGTTTACTTCCTTAAAAAGATTCCATATATATAAAACTACAGTGAGAAGACAAGTAGAAAGTCAGCGAAATACAGAAGCATGATCTTTGGCTAATTCTAGCTCTGTTTATCATGGAAATCTGTAATACTCAGTGAAGCCATGCAAACCTTTCCTCAGGCTCTTCTCCGAAAATTCAAATCCTTTATCTGATTTTTATGCATTAGGTGCCTACTGCTCCTCTATTTACTCCTCGTTGTTGTTGCAAAGGGGATAATTAAAACTGTACAGCAAAATAAAATTTTCCAGAAGCAGGATGCAGCTGAATAGGCAGGATGGTTGGTCTCCTCTGACAGCCTATTTGGAATATGTGGAGCTTTGAATTTCAATCATAAGTGCAGTGAGTATTCTAGATATCTTTGTCCCTTTAGAATATTAAAATCACAGTTTAATATTTTAGCAGAGTTGGAGATCATTGCTGAGAAAAAGGCAAGATTAGAAAAGATTTTTTCAGTAAGCATTTGAGGCTCTAATGTAGAAAATATTACAAGAAGGAAGCTTTTCCCAGAAGGATTCCTGAAATGTAGAAAAAGGCAAAATTCCAGTCATTAAAATAAATAATTTACTAAAAAAAAGAATCCTCAGTCAAACTACAGTAACCTTTAATGCTAGTCCTGACTAAGGACTTTTAAGAGACTCGTAAGACTCTTTGCCTTTTCCAAAGTGCTACTGATATCTGTAACAAGCTTGTTCTGACCTCTGTGCTCAGCTGAGCTGGGAATTCAAGAGGGGGGAGCTTGGAATATACAGGCTGGAGAAGGAAAACGTGGTTCTGCAAGACACGGAAGAAACAAAGGCTGCAGCTTGATAAACACTTTAAGCTGGTGCTGCTGCTGCTGCGGCAGCCTGTMCCAGCCACCCACTCCTAGCTGCTCATTCCTGCTCCCACCTGTCCTTCCTTCCTTTTTTCTTCTTTTTTTTCCCCCTCCTTGTTTTTTATCTTGATGGAAGTAGCTACATCCTGAAATGCATTGCAGAATTAGTCCAGGTTAAGACTCCTCCCCACCCCAAGGTTAGTTTTAACCAAGATCAGTTTAGTGGGCAGCTGCACAAGCACCTACACCAGCATAGGGATGGAGTGTGCAGCAGTGGGAATGAATGCRCGGGAGCTAAGGAGAGGAAAGCGAGGCAGGAGACTTGAGCTGCAGTACTGCCTTAAACTGACTTGAAGCATTTCTGAAACTGTAATCTAAGGGTCTTTTCCTCTTCACTGACTTTGATACTCTGAGACAATACACAAAGATCAAAATGCAACTTCATTTTTATCTGCTACTTTGGCTGTATGTGGAAATCCATTAAGGTGTTTGCAGATGCCTCTGCAGAGGGTAGTTACTGTTCATGAGCTGTAGGGCCAGTGGAAAGACAAGATCCTCTTGAGAATAAGTCAGAGCACAAACCTAATTTAGCCTGGGAGATTAGCAGGGCTGGGCTAAAGTTAGCCTTTGCAAACACCTTCCCCCTCCTCGTCCATGTGCTGAAACAAGACTGATACCAGAGTGGATCCCTACTTCTCACAATATAGCAATATAGCAGATGTTTGAATTACTTTTTTTTTTCTTTTTATTTTGAGACAGAGATGGTATCATCAAACATGAACTGACTGTTCAGATATAAATCTGCCCAACCTGGAAGTGAATGAGAAATGCAGGGACAATTAAAGTCCAGGTTCCCTTTATGGATAGCTGAGAATACTACTAAAATAAACAGGAAATAAGCACTGGAAAGATTAAGGGGAGAGGAAATCAAATTTTAGGTAAATTTATGTAATAATTTCTAGAGAAAGCGTGTCCAGTGTATGAACACCTTTACCTTGTAGTTGTTACAAAAAGAATTCTAGTTGCAAGTAATCTCCATGCATCTTCCTTTTAAAAAGTGAGCAACATAGTAAAGACTTCCATAGAACGAATTTAGAACAAACATCTAGTATATAGAGTGGGAAGTCGCTACATACTTTGTGAGAGTCACTTGAGTAATAAAAGACTTTTCTGAAACTATTTTGGACATATATTAGTTAAAAGCCTTTTTTATTGTGTTCTGATAAAAATTTGGAGAAACAGCAAAGCAAGCTGTGACTTCAGAACAACGTATCTGCACTAACAACAGCAGTCAGTAGAGGCAGAAGAATGAGAAAAACCCCTCTGGTCATGTGGTGACCAAACTAAAGTCAAGAAATAGAAAGGATCAGCCCTTACCGTACTATCAGGAAGTTAGTAGCCTCTTTTCAAGCCATGAGGGGAACTATAGGAAATGATGGCAAAGTCCTCAAACTGCTACAGGGTGCCTAGGGGGATGTTAATCCTGCTGTTGGATGTTGTGTAAATATTAACTCCTGTCTTGCCCAAGTACTGCCATCATGCATCATGGGTACCAAGCGCAGTAGTGAACGGTGGTGTGCATCTCTGTTACAGCAAATAGCTTTTGGTATACCCATAGGTACTGATTTCTTCACCCAGTTCCTGAAATCTATCTACTTATGAAACAAACTAAAATTGAGTTAGATATTATTATTATGCCACTTCAAAAACCTGCCTACATCTGTGTTTTTCTTCAGCACTTGCCTGTAAAYACAGCATTCAGAAGGACGGAGGAAAGGAACGTGCAGACTCTTGGCAGCGTTCCTGACATAGGGCTACTCAGGCTGGGAACAAAAGCTCTGTTTTCTTTCATTTTTATGGCTGCTTAGCAGCCTGGCTCATTAACAATCTCCTCTCCACTTAAAGCAGTAGCCCCAGACATACCACTTAGCAAAAGTGCCTGCTTTTCCCATTCATTTAAGATTTTTTTTTTCTGCCTGAGGATCCCATCCTGGACTCTTATCAGGAAAGTCCTGTGTTCTCTGGATGCAGGTAGCTGTGGCCAAGAGTTTGAATTGGGAGATCAGTCAAGTTGTAGCCTAATTCAGGGATCCCATACTTAACCATGTTTGACAGCAGAGGTAGCAATTCCCAACTGTTTTCAGAGCTGTGTTTACAGGTAGAATCAACTCTTTGTCCCTGCTGTGTTACCCTCATGTGATCTGCCTTCCCCTTCCCCTTTTTCTACACCCAGAGACCTAGTGTTTCTAGGCAATTTGTGTCCTGTTTCCTACCACTGACTCAGTTCCCAAAAAATCTCAACTCCATTTCCTCCAAAGCAGCTGCTAACAGATATTTACTCATGTCTTCCATGTGAGCAAGCACAAGTGGTCACCATGTGCTACTCACAAGTGGAGCAGAGCCTACTAATTACGTGTGCCACAATTCAGGAATGTCTAGACTATATCAGCAGCACCAAGGATGATRATGATGACTCCTATCACAAATAAAAGCTTCATTATCCTTGAAATCCTTCAGAAAGCTCCCTGCAGGAATCATAAAACAAGAGATTCGTCAAGGCAAAATGCAAAGGAATTACTAGAAACATTAAGATGAAGAATCCCCAGTTAACTCCTTTGACGGAGATATCAAGAGATTCCAGCTACGTGATCCAGAAAACCCACTAGGGTCTGTTAAAGGATAGTGAATAATTATAAACATAAGTGAAATTGGTGAATTTTCAACCCACCTGCAGGGACAGCCATTGGACGAGGAAGAAGGGAGAGAAAAGAGCAAAACTGACCCAGGAAAGTGTCATCCAGGAAAATTTTCACCAAATGTTCTTGCATAAAAGAAGGAATTTAGAGACCATTAAAAATCAGAATGGACGCTAAGCTAAGCACTGATGGGGGGACATTAAATTCAGCAGACAGATGTTCTTCAGTGTCAAGAGCATTGAACCAGCGCAATGATCAAAGATCAAAGAAATACAGACTTGCTTCTGAGACATCAGCTGGCAGTCGAAGCAGAGCAGATTTTGCAAGTGTTACTGTGCCTGTACTGAGGAAATCAGCTAATGAAATGGGAACTTTTCAGAGATAAAATACCAGCATAGGAGGTGACAGAAGGAGTAAAGGTGGGGGCTCTTGTTGCACTAAAACCATATGTTTAATTACATTGGTGCTGATGGGGACAGGTCTGAATACATAAATGGCTGAAATGGCTTCAGGTATGGAACAGAAGGACACAGAAATTCTGCTCAATACCTAATCCAAGCTGACCTGCTCTTTTTTTGGAGAGATGGTAACAGAGGTAATTTCATATTCCAATTCATGTTCCAATTTTCATATTCCAATTCCAACTACTTTGGATGAGATTTTTCATATGATTTTAAAGGACTTCTGTTTCTTACATATATTTTGTATGTCTTTAGCATTGCTCAAGTATCTAAATAGGCTTTTCTATGCAAATCACCCTTGCAATGCAGACAGAAGGAAATATTATCTCCATTTAAAATGGACATGAACAGTGGTTACATAATGGATTTATCAAGGTCATAGAGGAAGTTGAGAGGCAAAGCAGGGGATTCTGATCCTCTGCCTCAACTCATTGGGGCCTCTCTTCTTTTTCAAACCCTTTATATATATATATGTATATATATATATATATATACACACACACACACGTGTGTGTGTGTGTGTGTGTATGTTGCAAAAAAACAGACAAATCCCACAGTCCAGCCCAAATTGCTCTACTTTCCAAAAGCAGCACTTTGTAGAGATCAGCATGCCATGTAGCTAGGGAAGACTGGAAAAAGCAAGGCACAGCTAGAGGCAACAGCAGCAGCATAGCACCSAAACTCTGAGCCCTGACAAATGCAGGATTTCTGAATTTGTGTTTTTTCCCTTAGCTGGTGGTAATGACCCAGCAGGAATCCCTTCCCCTTCCCCTTTTCCTACAGCATSCTACAGGCTGCACAGATCACACAGTTGAGGTAGCCTGCACTTGAGAGTACGGTATGCCATGGGCAAAGCCAGCAGGAATGAACTAAACCGAGACAGTATTTTCATATGCAATTCCTGTATTGATCCCCCCCAAAATTACTGTCGCTCTGAAATGTCCTCTCTCCAACTGTGCAACAGAGACTACGCTAGAGAGGCCAGTCAGTACAAGTTTTTCATTATCCTTCCTGTCCCTTTAGCATCTGCTCGTCACTCTGAGTCGCTGATGTGATTTGTGATGTGTGCTGACAAAGCTGCTGTTGCATTTCCTCCTCAGAAATGTTTTTCTTCTGCCAAATGACTGCAGCAGCTCAGTGGGAGTCCTAAAGGCTTTCTGACGGCCTGTCCAGAGGTGAGCAATTGTTACTGGCTTTTCAGAGAGGCCAGAAATGAACAGAAAGTCCATTTTCAGGGGAACAGGGAACCGGAAAACATCCTGTACATTAGCTATTTACCTGCAAAAGCAAGTTTACCAGAACAGGTGGGACTAYTGGGCTATCAAGATACCTTTGCGCTTCTGTCCTTTGCCACCATGATCTTCGTGCTTCAGAGAAATCCCACCACCCGCTAAAGCGCTGTTCAGCAATGCTGAAAACCACTGTCGGTGATAATATGTCTTCCTGGCTCTTGAACATAGGAACTTTTCACCCTGTCTGCACTGAGCTTCTGTACAAAGGCTGAACATGCAGCGCATTTTCAAGCACACTATCTATACTTGTTTCTACAGCTTATTGGCCCTGAATGTGCATATACACAACTGGCAATTTTCTAGCGCTAATTACAGCTTTCTGTGTAGTTAACATTCTAAATCCAGCTCATCAGGGCTGTCTTGGCCAAAACACAGGAAAAGGACCCCACAGCTATTCTACCCTGTCAGCTCTCCTAGCCACCCAAAGCAATTAATTCCAAGGCATTTTGAGTTACATGAACCTAAAATACATCTTCGTGTTTCTATCTGCCATACTAGGCGCATTAGGTCATTTTTTTGTATTATGTCCCGGGTGTGACCAGCGGCGTGCAGTGTTCGGAAGCATGCTGGGCCTCCATTCATCACTCTGGGGAAAAAAATGAAAGCAGTGAGCTCTCTTTTCTTTTTCCATTTTTTTTTTTTTTTTCTGATCACCCTCAACATGTCCATGTCAGTGAGATGAGAAAGGACAACAGGCTGCCATTTGCTGCTGGAGACTGTCCTTGGAAGGAAGGCTTTGGAAGTGAATAACTTCGCATCTTCTGTTTCTGCCTTAAACATGTAGACAAGGTGAAAGCAGCTGTTAGTAGATGCAAAGCCAGAGATCAGCAGAGAGAAAAGAATCAGCAGAGCTCTGCAAAAGCTCTGAGAGACAGGTGAGAGCTTATGACACTTTAAAGACAGGAAAAAGCTGAGCACGAATCAAGGAATTGCAAATAAAGTCAGCACAGTTTGGAGGTGCCCCAGCAAAGGATTTGTCGAGTCCTGGACACTCCTTACATCCCCAGCATGATGAGTGCTGGGACTCGGGCCTCGTGTGCTGACTCGCTATTTCCAGAGCCACAGCCCAGACCCAGGAATCCAGCTCTTAAGTGGTCTCAGGTGCAGGGTGGAGGCACAAGTGTTGTAAGGAAAATTTGTTAGAAGCKGAGGTGAGGTGAGATGTCCTGGTAGAGGTGGCCCTATGCTTTCAAGACTGTGAGGGGACGACCGTAACATTGTGTAACAGCATACGCTGTAAAACCCAACTGCTGTGTTTAGTTGCAGCGTTCCCAATGGCAGACCTACAGGGGTAGCTGGTACTTACAGCTGGAAAGTGTGGGGAAATCAGAAAGTATGCTGGRAAGTATGGCCTGCCTGCTATGACCAGTAGAGGCTGCTGCCCATCTACCCCCTCAGCTAGGTACAGCAACTATAGATGCTACCGGCGTCCATCGAGAGCCAGCGTGTGGACCTGTCCCGTGAAACCAGCCCTTCACCAGCGCTCCCGAGGGCCTGGTGCTGCCYGAGCAGCTTTGCTGGCTCCACTCATCACGAGCTCTTAGTTGAGGTCTTCATTTCTTGCAAAGAAATGCTTTGAAAACGGGCAGAGACGCTGCAGTCCGAAASCTTTTTACCTGTTGAGAGCAGAAGTGCTCCGTAAAAATTGCTRGTGTGCAAGCTGCAACTTCACACACGTTTCACTGCTGCCTGCTATGACATTTTGGGCCTTACACAGACATAAAGTAGCTTAGGGGCTGTCAGGATGTAATGCTGTACGTTTGCGTACGAGGGAAGACAGGTAATGCATTTTCTTTCCAGTCGATTTAAAGACCTGGCAAGCAGACTAGATCCTGTTTTAAACTGCAGCTAGAAAAGAGAATTGCTCCAAACTGAAAACACCAATTAACTCTAGCATCACTTGAATGAATTAGGCTAAGGTCAGAGCTACAGCAAATAACCATTGCTAATGAGATTTCGGTGCCGGCCTGCCTACTTAACGCACATCAGATTTCATGCGAAGGAATCCCTCGGGGCACAACCRCTTGGCTTCTGCCTGAAACTTTAGGCGCCTCTGGCTCAGAAAGATGCTAACTTCAACCTTGGTGCTGTGCTAACCAGAAGACAGGCAGCTGCAATGTGTTTCTTTAGCAAATGGCAGATGATGTTAGACAGAGATCGTGAATTGGAGGAAGATTTTTTTTTGTTACATTTGTATGCACATATTTATTTGTTTATTTATCATTCTGGTAAAACTAAATTCCAGTTTTTTGTAAGGGAAATCAAATGCATTTCTTAGATTTACTCAGGCATGCTGTAGGCATCTCTGTCCCTGGTCCATGGAAATGGTTTGCCATTTCATAGCTGTCATCGCTGTCTCTCTCTTCACTGTCACACGCACTGCACAGATATTGACAACAGCAAGAAGGAGCAGAATAAGTGAGGTTGTAGGATATTGATTTTTTTCGGACATATACTTTGGACACTGGTACATGTTATAGCAGTGAGAGAGACGGTTTGCTCTCATTACCTATACACGTAGGGCAGGATGAATCCTTGCGAGTCCCTCTTTCCCCTTGGGCTGATGTTCTCATGGGCCAGCACCCATGTGGGGAGGAGACGCTTGCCGATATGCCGAGATATCGGCCAGAACRAGGGACTCCTGGCTCAACTGCCCAGGGCCGATAGGGGTTACAAGACCAACACGAACTTCTCGCAAGAAACGCAGTGGTTTGCTTCCCCGGCTAATTTATGCTCCTTGAAGGAAATCAAACAAGGCATTTCATGATTTCCTACACACAACACGATTTGTATCTTCATCCTTCCGGGGCAGACTCACAGCGTTAAAACCTCTGGAGCGGAGGGGAAATCTCTTTGAAAGCTCCTCTCCGAGAGAGCCGCTGYCAAGCGTTGAAGGAAGGGAGAGCGCCTGTGCGCTATGAAAGTTGGCAGGTGACGAAGCTAATTACGGACTCGGAGGCAATTAAGGGTGACGGGAAGGGACTTGAACTGTGAGCAGAGGTTACCAGAGACGCTGCCGGCATGGCCTTGCTCGGCTGCCTCCCTCGCCCAGAGCTGAAGACCATTCCCAGGCAGCCAGCTGAACAGTGGCAGGTCAGGGAAATACCTTTCACTCGCTCTGGATAAGTTCAGGAGCAAACCGCAGACTGGTTTAAAGTGGTGTTGATCTGCTGCGGAAAGCCTTGCACAATCTTCCTTCAGCCTCTCTTCTTTCAAATCTGTCAGAGTATTTTTAATAACAATTGCGGGTTGCCTAAAATCACAAACATGTTTTCATTAATATTCATGAAAGAATGGACTGTTTTATCTACACCTACATCTATGTGTGGTAAATGTGTCTAAAGCCCAACTTTTGTCTTTAATCATGCTGCAACTGATCATTCCTGATTTTATGTGAAAAAATAGCCCTGTTTTCAAAGGGGAAAAGCATGAAATGTTATAATTTGTGACCTAGAATTTTGGCAAATCTGCTCCTTTCTGTGAAATCAAAAGGAAAGGGGGGAAAAATAAAGCTTTTGAGATTTTTAAYTGAGATCTGAATATTTCAAAGATCTCAGCAATGTGGATATACATTTCTACAATAACTCTTGTCTGGACATTCAGCAGCAGCAGCGAAAAGTAAAATTAACAGAAAAATTTTAAAAGGATGCAAAACGTAGTCACTCGCCTACTGWGCCTCTGTGGATCACCTGCTGAGCGAGAATACGGTCCCGACATTTCCAGGGCAGTGTCCCCTGCCCTGGAGGCTCTGCTGTCTCCCTTTACAGCGACACAGAGAACTGCAGAGCACCCCGTACTTCCAGTGCACTCTACAGCTGTTACCTTGCGAGTCCTCAGAAGGACGGCAGCAAAGAGGCGAGCGTGTCTGCACGCTGACACGCGGACACGTAGGCAGGAGGACCCTCCTTCCTTCTAGCCCAGCAAGGCTGGAGCAACCCTAATTTGGCCCAAATACCTCTGTCCTGATAACCTGGCAAAATCCTGAATCCTTCTTAGCACGCTGGGGCTGGGGGCGGGGGGAGGTGTTTGCAGCACGTCCTCTGAACAGGGTCATTGCATCACACATTTAACGCAAAGGATTTGGCAGCACAAACGATGTTGCTAGATGCGCCCTGAGTCAAGTGTCTTTGTGGCTGTGCAGATTAGCAGAATAAGTAGCATCATTTATTTAGTCACTTCATGCGCTGCAATTCCTGGGGCTCCCCAGGAAGCAAAGCTTCCTCCCTCGAAAAAGCTGTTCTGGTGCAGYCACTTTATCACGAAAGATTTTAATCCCTGTTAAAATGGGGTTTCCCTTCCTCTTAATCAAGTTCCTTCAGGTCATGTGGACTTGAAATGGAAAAGATTAAGTTTAACCCTTTGGTAGTAGACAGATAAGGATAAAGTTRATTTTCTGTCTGGCTACTACCTCTGTGACAGCACCCAGGAAAGCTGCTGTTTGCTCACAGTTCTCCCCAAACGGAGTATCTKTGGAATATCTCTTTCCCTCACTTCCCTTCCAATAGAGGGAGATGCTTCACTGCTCCGTGTTTTTTATGCGTTTTGCTCTCCCTTGGTGCGTCTCTCTGTGCTCTCACTTTCTGCTCAGAACATTATGGATCCTGAGGATTTAAAATGCTGCTAGCAAAAAA